>NC_060071.1:72150150-72453181 GCF_922984935.1 Meles meles
CCTGAACTGAAATCAAGAGTGACGCTTGATCAACTGAACCACCCAGGCACCCCATGTATTTATCTTTATGCCAGTATCACACTATCTGAAAACCATAGCTTTTTAAAAAATTTTTACTCTTTTTATTTGAGTATAGTTGATATACAATGTCACATTAGTTTTAGGTGTACAACATAGTGATTCAGCTTCCCTATACCTTATGTTATGCTCACAAGTGTGGCTACCATCTGTCACCATACAAGGCTGTTACAATATCATTGACTATATACCCTATGCTGTGCCTTTTATTCCAGTGACTTATTCATTCCATAACTGGAAACTTGTATCTCCCACTCTCCTTCACCCATTTTGCCCATCCCCCCACTCCCTTCCTTCTGGCAACCATCAGTTTATTCTCTGTATTTATAGATCTGATTCTGCTTTTTGCTTGTTTATTCATTTGTTCTGTTTTTTAGATCCCACATATAAGTGAAATCATATGGTATTTGTCTTTCTCCGTCTGACTTATTTCACTTATCATAATACTTTCTATGTCCATCCATGTTGTGACAAATGGCAAGATCTCATCCGATATATGGCTGAGTCATATTCTAGGGTATATATAATACATTTTCCTTATCTATTGATCTATCTTTGGACACTTAGGTCACTTCCATATCTTGACTATTGTAAACAGTGCTGCAATAAACATAGGGGTACATATATCTTTTTAATTAGTGTTTTCATTTTCTTTGAGTAAACACCTATTAGTGGAATTACTGCATTGTTTGATGTTTCTGTGTTTGATTTTTTGAGGAACTTCCATACTGTTTTCCCCAGTGGCTGTAACAATTTATTTTCCCACCAACAATGCATGAAAGTTTCTTTTTTTTCACACCCCCACCTTTTGATTCTAGCCATTCTTTCAGGTGTGAGGTGATATATCATTGTGGTTTTGATTTGCATTTCCCTGATGATTAGTGATGTCGATCATCTTTCATGTGTCTGTTGGCCATCTGTATGTCTATTCGGATCATCTTCCCATTTTTTAATTGGATTGTTTGGGGTTTTTTTTTTGGTATTGAGTCATATAATTTCTTTATATATTTTGAATATTAACCCTTTATCAGATACATCATTTGCAAATATCTTCCCCCATTCAGTGGGTTGCCTTTTTGTTTTGTTGATGGTTTCCTTTGCTATCCAAAAGCTTTTTATTTTGATGTAGTCCCAATAGTTTTTTTTTTGTTTTGTTTTCATTTCCCTTGCCTGAGGAGACCTATCTAGAAAAATGTTGCTACTGCTGATGTCAGAAAAATTACTGCCTCTCTTCTCTTATGGATTTTATGGTTTCAGATCCACATTTAGGTTTTTAATCCATTTTGAGTTGATTTTTGTGCATGGTGTTAGAAGTGATCCAGTTTCATTCTTTTGCATTTAGTTATCCAATTTTCCCAGCGCCATTCATTGAGACACTGTATTTTCCCCATGGTATATTCTTGCCTCCTTTGTCATAGATTAAATGACAATATATGTGTGGGTTTAATTCTGGGATCTCTACTCCATTCCATTGATCTCTGTGTCTGTTTTTGTGGCTAGTACCGTACTGTTTTGATTATTGCAGATTTGTAATATATCTTGAAATCTGGAATTGTGATACCTCCAGCTCTGTTTTTCCTTCTCAAGATTGCTTTGGGTATTTGGGATCTTTTTTGGTTCCATAAAAATTTTAGGATCATTTGTTCTAGTTCTGTGAAAAATGCTTTTGGAGTTTTGATAGGGTTTGCATTGAGTTTGTAGATTCCTTTGGATAGTGTGGATGTTTATCAGTATTAATTCCTCCAATGCATGAGCATAGGTATTTTTTCATATGTTTGTATTGTCTTCGATTTCTTTCATCAATGGTTTATAGTTCAGAGTACAGATCTTTCACCTCCCTGGTTAAGTTTATTCCTAGGGATTTTATTCTTTTCAGTGCAATTGTAAATGGAATTGTTTTCTTTCTGCTACTTTGTTATTAGTGTATAGAAGTGTTACCAATTTCTGGGTATTAACTTCCTATCCTGCAATTGTACTGAATTCATCTATTCTAATAGTTTTTTGATGGAGTCTTTAGGGTTTTCTGTATATAGCATCATGTCATCTGCAAATACAGACAGTTTAACTTCTTCCTTACCAATATGGATACCTTTTTTTTTTTAAATTTTTTAAATTTATTTATTTGACAGAGAGAGATCACAAGTAGATTGGAGAGGCAGGCAGAGAGAGAGGAGGAAGCAGGCTCCCCACTGAGCAGAGAGCCTGATGCGGGGCTTGATCCCAGGACCCTGAGACCATGACCTGCGCCGAAGGCAGAGGCTTTAACCCCCTGAGCCACCCAGGCACCCCCAATATGGATACCTCTTACTTCTCTTTCTTATCTGATTGGTGTGTCCAGGACTTCAAGCAGTATGTTGAATAAAAGTCGGGACAGTGGACATCCTTGCCTTGTTCCTGATCTTAAACAGCTCTCAGTTTTTCACCATTGAGTATGGTGTTAGCTGTGGGTTTTTCATTTATAGCCTTTATGATGTTGAGGTATGTTCCCTCAAACCCACTTGATTGAGAGTTGTTATCAGGAACATATGTCAAATTTTGTCAAATACTTTTCCTGTATCTATTGAGTTGATCATATGATTTTTATCCTTAGACTTGTTGATGTAGTATATGACATTGACATGCAAATATTGAACATCCTGCATCCCCAGGATAAATCCTATTTGATTATGGTGAATGATCCTTTTTTTACACTTGATCTTAGCCAAAAGGTCGAGAAGTGATTGATCCTTTTTTTAAAATTTAAATTCAGCTAGCCAACCTATAGTACATCATTAGTTTCAGATGTAGAATTCAGTTATTCATCAGTTGCATATAACACCCAGTGCTCATCATATCACCTGCCCTCCTTAAATGCCCATCACCCAATTACCATATACCCCCTACCTCCCCTCCAGCAATCCTCAGTTTGTTTCCTATAGTTAAGAGTCTCTTGTGGTTTGTCTCCCTCTCTGATTTCTTTCCATTCTGATTTCCCTTCCTTCCCCTATGATCCTATGCAGTGTTTTTTATATTCCACATATGAGTGAAACCATATAATTGTCTTTCTCTGACTGACTTACTTTGCTCAGCATAATACTCACAAGTTCCAGCCACACTGATGTAAATGGTAAGTATTCATCCTTTCTGATGGCTGAGTAATATTCCATTTTGTGTGTGTGTGTGTGTGTCTGTGTGTGTGTGTGTGTGTGTGTTTCTGTATATATGTGTATAAAGAACACATCTTTATCCATCCATCTGTTGATGGACATCTCGGCTCTTTCTTTAGTTTGGCTATTGTGGGCATCCTTTTAATGCATTGGTGAATGTGATTTTCTAATTAAAAACCATAGCTTTATAAGAAGTCCTGGAATCCGGTTGTGTAAATCCTCTAACATTGTTTGTCTTTTTCAAATTTATTTTCACTGTTCTAGATCTTTTGCATTTCCTTGTTCATTTTAGAATCAGCTATTCAATGAATATGAAAGAGTACACTGGGATTCTTATTGGGGTTGTTGGGTTTATGGGAAGATGTGTAAATCTTAGAAAATGGTAGGGCAGAGAGGCAAGACAGGGATGCTAGAAAAAAACAGGCATGAAATAACTAATCATAAGAAAGATTTTTGGGGCACCTGGGTGGCTCAGTGGGTTAAAGCTTTTGCCTTCGGCCCAGGTCATGATCCTAGAGTCCCTGGATCCAGCCCTGCAACTGGCTCCCTGCTCAGTGGGGAGCCTGCCTCCCCTTCTCCCTCTCTCTCTGCCTGTCTCTCTGCCTACTTGTGATCTCTGTCTGCCAAATAAAGAAATAAAATCCTTAAAAAAAAACAAACCCACAAGGTTTTTTTTTTTTTTTAAAGATTTTATTTATTTACTTGACAGAGAGAGATCACAAGCAGACAGAGAGGCAGGCAGAGAGAGAGAGAGAGAAGCAGGCTCACTGCTGAGCAGAGAGCCCGATGCGGGACTCGATCCCAGGACCCTGAGATCATGACCTGAGCCGAAGGCAGCGGCTTAACTCACTGAGCCACCCAGGCGCCCCCCCACAAGGTTTTTTTGAATGACGTATTTAGGCTATATTTCTAATTCTGTAGGAACTGACACTTTTCAGCTTTGTCTTTTGCATTTCTCATGTAGCTTTGTGCATCTGTACAAATTTCCTCTTCTACCCCTGTTTCCTTGTTTTCTTTTCTTTGTGGTGACTTTCAAGATCTTTGCTTAACTACGAACAGAACCTGATCAGTGTTGCTAACATAGTTTTATCCACTTTCCAAATTCTGTGGCCTCTTGTTGACTGTGAGCAATATATTTTAACTTCTGTAGGTGACACTAAAATGCTTGTGAGCTGGAGTCATACTGTGTGTTTCCTTGGAGAGTCATTAAACCTCTTTAAGCCACCAGGAAGGCCTCCCCTCTTCACTCTAATATACTGATCATAGAAATGATGCCCTTTTGGTCTCACATCCCATTCCATATTATACACCATCACGTGACAGTAGTGTGTGATCATAGTTTGTGTTCATGTTGTCTCAGTTAGTTTATGAAAAGATAATCCCTGTGCCATTTTCCTTTATATTCCTGTGAATGCCTTGCATGCTTAAATATTTTTCTTAGGACAGGATGTGTCCATGTTACTGAGTTAAGATAATGCATGGAGGGCGCCTACTACAGTGACTGGCATATAATAGGTATTTAGTAAACTATGTGAAGAGTATTCAGTCAATATGGGGAATGTTGCTTATTTGCTTACTTTTTATTTGACCCCATCTTCTTCCATTTCATGTTTTTTTGTCCTTTAGCTGATTTAGAATCCTTTTTATCTATTTTTCATTTTGAGATAATTTTTGACTAATAAAGAACTCAAAAATAATACAAAGAATTCCCACACATCAACTGATATGTTCTCAGTTCATGATATCAAGGAGACGTATGATGTCCCTTTATTGATGGTGTTAATTTTGATCATTTTGTTGAGGTGGCGTCTGCCAGATTTCTTTGCCATAAAATTATTATTTTTTTCCCTTTACAATAAGTATCTGATGGGGAAATACTTTGAGTCTATATAAATGTTTTGTT
Organism: Meles meles; assembly: GCF_922984935.1. Classification (NCBI taxonomy): domain Eukaryota; kingdom Metazoa; phylum Chordata; class Mammalia; order Carnivora; family Mustelidae; genus Meles; species Meles meles. Next base: position 72,155,278 of record NC_060071.1, read on the forward strand.
TCTTATCAAACTTTTTCTCCCTAACTTTAGCATCCATTGATGATTCTTTCCTGAAACAATTAACATGGAGTTTGCCACATAGTGATTTTTTGATTTCCACCATTTCTACTTCATCTATTCTTTGACATTTTACTCTAAGGAAGAGGTTTTCCTTCTCCTTCATTTAGGTGGTTTTTCGTTTGTTAATTTATGTCAGTATAGACTCATGGAATCTCATTTAACAAGTTATGATCCATTAGAATCATTATTTGTTTTTTCCCCCATCTGCTTCTTAAACTGTGAAGATGATAAAATTGGATAGGTGGCAAAGAGTGTGGGGAGAGAAGTGTTTGAGTTCTGTTAAAGTTAGAGATATACCAAACAGCAAACCCCATGGATAAGCATTTATGTCGTTTATATCAGCTTAACAAAGACCATCATGAAATAAAAGTTGGTGTAGATTATATTTAAATATATCGGTTCCTCTATGTTTCAGGAAATAAAAAGGGTCAATAAGAAGTAGTTTAATTGTTAACTTCCCTTAACTTTTAGCATGTGGGGATGTTTGTTGTTGTTTTTTTTTTTTTCTCCTTTTTTTTTTCCATTTTATTTATTTTTTCAGCGTAACAGTATTCATTCTTTTTGCACAACACCCAGTGCTCCATGCAAAACGTGCCCTCCCCATTACCCACCACCTGTTCCCCCAACCTCCCACCCCTGACCCTTCAAAATGGGTAGACTGTGAAGTACATAGATAAAAGTAAATGGAGAATGAAGTTTCAGTATCACTCTTGTGGCACAAGATGGCAGCAGTCAGCCATGGATTTTGCAGCCTCTAGCCTTAAATTAATGGTGTCTTTTGTTTTTGCAGGGACTTCAGTACTAGTTCTAATAATATTCAGATTGACAAAACCAAGCCTTTGTGGCACAACTATTTCCTATGCGGATTTAAAGGAATTCAGGTAAATTGGTTTATCAGGCAACTACCAGCTGTTGAACTTAAAGTGTGTATTATATATCAAGATTTTAAAAAATTTATTATGTATTTTTTTGTCATCTTTCAAAGCAACACATGTTTCTATTATTTTATTTTAGAGGATGAGGTAGGTATGACTGTTCACTGGGGTTCACAGGGAGCAGTAATGTCTGTTCATAAATCAGTTGCATCTGATGAAAATCCTCTTTTTAAAAAAATCTTTGTTCAAATTTTCTTTTGAAGGATGCAGTCTAGTAATATATTTGTTCTAAAAATATGTAGGTATAGGCGCCTGGGTGGCTCAGTGGGTTAAAGCCTCTGCCTTCGGCTCAGGTCATGATTCCAGGGTCCTGGGATCGAGTCCCACATCAGGCTCTCTGCTCAGCGGGGAGCCTGCTTCCTCCTCTCTCTCTCTCTCTCTGCCTGCCACTCTGCTACTTGTGATCTCTCTCTCTCTGTCAAATAAAAAATAAGATCTTAAAAAAATAATAAAAATATGTAGGTATATACTGTAGTAGGATTTAGTCATACAGCCCTAGGTTTGAATCTGAGCTCTGCTCAACTGTGTTAATTCAGCCTCTTTAAGTGTCAGGTTTGTTATCTGTATAATGATGTCCTTGCTGTCCAGCAAAGAGTTGTTACAAGGATTACACAGTGCTTGACACACAATAGGCATTCAATAAATAAACAACTAGTATTGTTATTACCACTTCAGATAGGGTAAAAAAAAGAGGTAGTAAAGTTTATTAGAATAAGTATTTTCCTTAGAAACATTGAATAATCAGGAACATCTCTAATGTCATGGGAAAGAATAAGAAAATGAAATATTTCTACTTTTTCTCCAAAATAAAAAAGTGTAAGTCAATTTGATTTGTTAAAATCCATGTTTTAGAGAGCTTGTGTTCCTTGCTGTCTGGTGGTCCTATCTGAAGCTTTGTCACAAGTAGCTCAGGACTCAGTAACATATTTCATTTCAGGAAAGCATCAGATTTATTTCTGATGTGTAGTCCTACACTCAGATTTTGGTGGTTCTGTTCTTAGAGTTCCTGCATTCATTTCTTCTCTCCCTTCCTTCTTCCTCCCTCCCTCCCTCTTCCCTCTCTTCCTTTCCTTCATTCATTCTTTCTTTCTTTCCCTTCCTTCCTTCCTTCCTCTTTTTTATTTTTCTTTCTTCTTTATCAAGACACATGGTAATAACTTGTGGGAATAGGTATTGGCAGCTTTTAAATCTTCAAAGTTATCTGGCTTATCAAATGCATTAGTGGGAATTACAGTATTTGGAAGGATTTGCCTGACAAATGCAATTTGATCTTCCTTATAGCAACATGCCTTTTATAGCATATGGGTAAGTGACCTAAATACTGCTTGTTGCTTTCTGTTGTTTCTGAAAATTTGAGATCTTAAAGCCTTCTTTTTTGGTTTGACAACTTAATGTGCTAAAGTAGGTCTGTACAGCAAATTTTTGGCAGAGAATTAATTTAAAAGTTAGCCTGTTTAGAAAACTTCAAATTCAAATACTAGAAAATTTCAGAGGATAATCTGTTTATATTAAATTGAGCATGTTATCCTTTTGGGATAGAGCTATTACAGAATTTGGCAAAATCCATTTACGTTTTTGAATCTGTTGTACATGTTAATTTAAACATTGCGTGATAAGTTTGTAAGTATGATTCACATTCAAGATACACTGAGGATCAGTTTATGGTTAAATATATAGCATTCTCCAAGGATTTTTTTAAAAAAAACAAGCTGTCTGATGTTCTGTATGAAAGGGCATTGGCAGCAGCAGTGTTTCAGTTTATAATTTGTTTGTATTTCTGGAAAGGAAATTTTTAGATGACTTGAAATCAAGAAGAGAAGTACATCCAACAGAATCTCTTTTTTTGTGGTATGTGAGTTTTGCCAACATAGGAAAAAAGGACAAGAAATTAAGGGGAAAAAACCAGCCTTTAATTTGCAGAGTTTTGTTGTTACTTTGGTTATTCTAACTAGTTTATTGAAATTTCTCCCTAGAATAATATGTATGATGAAATGCATAATTATGTAATATAATAGTATTTTGTACTTTGGTCTTGAGCTTTTTGAGTAATTTGCAAACATGTGGTATTTTTTCTTGAAAATGGGGTGGCCTTGAATTTATTTTTAATCCTAAACCACAAAGGTTATGATATAATATCATCTTAAGTGTCATCCTAGATATTCATCTAAGTATCCTAGAGATTTCCATCTTTAGATCAGAGTCTCATTATTTCTCATTATTTTTTTCTTTCCTAATTGTAGAAATAAGAGTTTCTCTACTTCATTTAGAGTCTGTGTTCTCATTTGTGGCTGAATTCTAATTTGGCTGTCTTGAAAGCTACCATATGGCTTAACTGTATCTATAAATTCTAGTAAAAATCTGGATTTTCTCATATAGCTCACTTACATTAAATCATAGTGACAGTATGCTGGCCCGTGTTACTGACTGCGGTGGAGAAGTTCTCAACCAGAAATCAGAGACCTGGGTCCTACCCCCAGCTCCCTATATGCAATGTTGGAAAAAATTTTTAATCTTTTGGTACGTAGGTTTTTCCATAAGTAAAATGGAACTGAAGTTGAGAACACGTTTTCTTCAGAGAAACTTCTGAAGAAATACTCAATAGGAACAAGCTGCTGCTTGATGTTAGACTTTCACAGTCGTGTGTTGGGCTTTGTTACATGGAGCTTTAATCTGCCTCACTAATATTGTGTATTTCTTATCTTGCTACTTGAGAAATGGAATTATAACTGTTTAATTAATTTTTATGTTTAAGTCAGTTAATGTTCAAGAAAAAGGTGACTCAAGGCAATTTTATGAAATGGATTAATAGCTTTTGTTGAACAAAGTAAAAAATAATCTACAGATTACCAAACCCTGTAGCCAAGAACCATTAAATGAAATATCATGTATAGACTCAACTAAATTGAATTGCACAAGTAGTTTCTATAAATAACATAATAAGTCCATTGATAAATGTTTGCTCTCTGGAGAATGAAAGAATGTTTGCTACTCCTCCAATCTAACACCAAAGTTACTAGCACTGTTTTTTCCTTCTATTCTTAGGAACACTTTGGTCTTAGCACCCTGACTGGAATGAATTGCTTAGTGGATGGAAATATCCCACCAAGTTCTGGACTCTCCAGCTCCAGTGCTTTAGTCTGTTGTGCTGGCTTGGTGACACTCACAGTGCTGGGAATGAACCTATCTAAGGTAACCAACTTAAATGTGTTAGCCTTACAGAACTCTCTCTTTGTAAAGCTGTTAATATCTGAATCTCCAAATTATAAGATCTTTCTTTGATTATAAACTTTGTCTTACCTGAAAGGACTCTACACATGCGAATGCACTGTAACCTAAAAATTAATAAGTCCTGCTTGTGATAAACCACTATAAAGTATCTGATACTTTATAAATAGGGAGCAGATCTGTGACTATCTGTATTAAAATGCTCTTGTGCTCTTACATTAGTTGTGGAGTTTGAGTGCATGGATATCTTTTTGGATCACCTCACTAACAAGTTCAGTTTAGACCAAGAAATTGTGGGCCTCATAGTTGGACCTGCTTATTTTCAACCAAAACCTTAAATTAAATATTTGACAGGCACTGGGTAAAAAGGGTAAAGACCAGGCAATAAAGGAACTGAACAGCATATCTGTTTATACCAGCAGGTTAGTCACTGAAATAAACTTTAAAAAAAATATTGCATTACAAAGAGGAAATGCTTATTTAAAGGAAACATAAATCCTACGAAAGGTCAGAAGGCCTCAACTTTACAAGTTCACATAAATCTCTGATTTTGCAGTTCAGAGCAGGTGTGCTCAGCTTTAATTAATGCTTTGGAGTTCTGGTTCAAACAAAATGTTATCATAGGTTCTTTTTTATCCCGTACACATATACTACCACATTTATAGGTGGTTTGGGAAGGGCATCAGGCAGATCAAGAGAAAGTCCGCCACATACTTGGTCTGTCTTCAGCCTGTTTAAATTTTCTTTTTTTTTTTTTTTTAAAGATTTATTTATTTATTTATTTATTTTTCCATTTTATTTATATTTTCAGCGTAACAGTATTCATTCTTTTTGCACAACACCCAGTGCTCCATGCAAAACGTGCCCTCCCCATTACCCACCACCTGTTCCCCCAACCTCCCACCCCTGACCCTTCAAAACCCTCAGGTTGTTTTTCAGAGTCCATAGTCTCTTATGGTTCGCCTCCCCTTCCAAATTTTTTTTTTTTTTTTAATAAACATATAATGTATTTTTATCCCCAGGGGTACAGGTCTGTGAATCGCCAGGTTTACACACTTCACAGCACTCACGGTAGCACTTATGCAAGAGGAAAGAGAAATAAAGGAGAAAGCAAAGGCTCAGATAGAGTTCTCTTGTCTGTATATTGGCTGTCATTTATAAGTATACATTAGTTAGCCCTTTGTGACCCATGGCTTATTTGGTGGGAAGAGCAAATCACTTGTTTTTTGTTTATTGAGAGGAAGGAAAGCAAGGGAAAGAAATCCATATGTGAAATGTGTTTCCAGTGGTACTATGTTTAATCTGATGATTTATTTATTTATTTATTCATTTATTCATCATTCAACCATTATTTATTTAGTGGCTACTTTGTACCAGGTAATGTTCAAAGCATTAGAGCTATGATAGGTCCAGTTTTAACCCTCACAGTGCTTATGATCTGAAATGGGAACAGAGACAAGTAACAGACAACTATAATAGGTTGTGATGAGTGGATAAATGCAGATTTAGAGAGCATGGAATATCTAAACTGAGACACAAGGTTTTTAGATGTTTGTCAAGAAATACTGATAGCATGAAAACACTGGTAACATCAATAGGCATGTATCAGGTGGAGGGAAACTTAAGTGGGAATATCTAGAGTAAGAGTGATCATAGATTGTTGGAAGAACTAAAAAGGGGCTTAATTTGGCTGGAGTAATTTGGATAACAGAGTAGAAGACCAGATGTTGGGTCTTATGAGCCATGTTGAGGAATTTGGGCTTTATCTTGATAGCAGTGTAAAACCATTTCAGGCTTTTAGAAAGAGGGTAACATTATCATGCCTATATTTTACAAAGATTCTGGCTCTATTATAAAATCTAGATATGAGGGTAGTAACAATATTGGTAGTAGGGAAATGATTTGGTCTAGGGAAATGGCAGTGAGAATGGAGAGACCTGGATCATAGACTTAAAGTACATCTCAGACAGAATCAATAAGACTTGCTCATTGATTGGGTATAGGGATGAGGCACAGAGAAGAGTCAAGGATTTTACCCAGGTCTCTGGCTTGGTGTGATTTGTTGGAATAAGGAATATAGATGAAACTGAAATGCTGATAGGAAGAGGTCTCTGTGGGCATGCTGATAGAGGTATATAGTATTTAGTCACAAACAATATCCTTGAAGATAAGGAGGAGGATCTGAATTCGTGGTGGCCCATTTGAGAGTTATTTGCATATAACTGGGTTTTGAAGCTATAGGAGTGGGGGAGGACAACCAGTGGAAGAATGTAGATAGAAGGACAAGGAAGACTAGGACAAGGTTCTGACAAACATGAACATTTGAAGGATGGGCTTAAGAAGAGATGTCCACTGAAGAGACTGAGAAATAATCAGATAGATAGAAGGAAAATAAAAAAGATAAGGCAACAGCAAAGACAAAAAAGAGACTATTTCATGAAAACAGTGGTGTCAAATGCTACTGGGATGTCAAGTGAGACAAGGACTAATCTTCATTAGATTTGGCATCAGAGAAGTTGAAGAAAACCTTGGCAAGAACAATTTAAAATAGGAATATGTTAAAGGGTCTATGAGAAGTGAGAAAGTGGAAAAGTTCAGTGGATACAAAAAATCTGGCTGTGCCTGGTGAAAGAGATAAAATGATGTCTGTCATGGGGATAGGGTCAAGAAATTAATTTATTAATAAGAGGATTGGTGAAATTTACTTTTTTTCACTTTTTTTGGCTTTTAATGGTATAAATATGTAAGGGAAAAGAAAAAAATGATGGGAAAAACCACTTGAAACTTAGGAATTAATTTTGGCTGCCCCTGTGTTTTCAAAGTAAAAAAATAACAAATGTATTGACATAAAAAGAGATACATGGATCAATGGAACAGAATTAAGAGCCCAGAAATAAACCCATGCATATATGTTCAATTAACTAATGACAAAATATATAACAAACTCATACAACTCAATAGCATAAAAACAAACAATATGATTAAAAATGGGCAGAGTATCTGAATCAACATTTTTCCAGAGAAGACATATAGATGGCCAACAGACACATGAAAAGATGTTCAGCATCACTTACCATCAGGGAAATGCAAATCTAAACCACAATGAGATATCACCTCATACCTGTAAAAATGGCTAGTATCAAAAAGATAAAAAAATAAGTTGTTGGTGAAGATGTGGAGAAGAGGAATGCTTGTGCACTGTTGGTGGGAATGTAATTTGGTGCAGCCATTATGGAAAACAGTATAGATACTCCTTACAAAATTAAAAATAGACCATATGCTCCAGCAATTGCATTTTTGGGTATTTATTTGAAGAAATTGAAAACATTAACTTGAAACAATATGTATGCACCCCTATGTACACTGAAGCATTAAAATTGCAATAGTAAAGGTACAGACACAACCTAAGTATCTGTTGGTGGATGAATGGATAAAGAAAATATGGTATATATATATATGTACAATGACATTTTAGTTAACCATAAAAAAGAATGATATCTTGCCAATTGCAACAACATGGAGGGAATTTAAGAGCATTGTGCTAAGTGAAATAAGTTATACAGGAAAAGACCAATATGTATGATTTCACTTGTGCAATCTAAAATTTTTTTTCAATGTTTTATTTTATTATTTTCTCTTAGATAGGGAGAGAGAGGTGGGGGGAAGGGCAGAGGGAGAGAGCAAATCTCAAGCAGACTCCACACCCAATGTGAGGTTTGATATCATAACCCTGAGATCATGACCTGAACTGAAATCAAGAGTTGGGTGCTTAACCAGCTGAGCCACACAGGCGCTCCTAAATTTTTTTTTAACAACTGGAGCTAATAGATACAGAGAACAAATTAGTTGTTGCCAGAGGTGGTTGTTGGGAGATGGGCAAAATGGGTAGAGGGAGTCAAAAGGTACAAACTCCCAGTTATAAAATAAATCATGGGATGTAGAGTACAGAATGGTAACTGTAATTAACAGTACTGCATTGCATATTTAAAAGTTGCTAAGAGAGTAGATCTTAAAAGTTCTCATCACAAGAAAATAAAATTCTATAACGATGTATGGTGATGGATGCTAATCAGACTTACAGTGATGATCATTTCACAGTATATACAGATATCAAATCATTATGTTATATACAAAAACTAATATGTTAGTTATACCTTGATTAAAAAAATGAATAAAAAATAGCAAATATACTTTTATCAGAACTGACTTTATTGCCTAAAGGGAACAATATGTATATCCTAGCTTTCCCCGCTTGTCTAAGTTGCACTGACAATACTTAATATTTCATAAGGACCTAGTATCATTATTTAGGAGAGTTTCTTTGCTGTAGTGAGATAGAATTTTTTTTAAAGATTTTATTTATTTATTTGACAGAGAGATCATAAGTAGGCAGAGAGGCAGACAGAGAGAGAGAGAGGAGGAAGCAGGCTCCCTGCCCAGCAGAGAGCCCCATGTGGGACTTGATCCCAGGACCCCAAGATCATGACCTGAGCTGAAGGCAGAAGCTTAACCCACTGAGCCACCCAGGAGCCCCGCTGTAGTGAGATAGAATCTTAATTGAAAGGAAGCCTGATTTCCTCAGAGTCTTTATAGTTAAGTGCTAATTGTTGACATAGAATGTAAGAACTCAATGGACTTTAGAGATGAGCTGGTTCAATTTTTTTTTTTTTTAACTGATGTATCAGTCAGTGTCTAATAAGAAAGAAATGGCACACAGGGTATAACTGAAGACAGTTTAATAAGGAGACTATTTACATAGATGTGGGTAGGTTCAGGGGAACCAACTAGGAAGAGTTCCCTTGTGAAATCAGAAGCTATTATACTTTAGGAGCTATGACTGTAGAGTAATGTTGCCAGAGATGCAATGAGGTGGGAAAGAGTGAAGTGGGTAGGAATGGCAGTGAGTGGGAATGGACGAGGGGAGTTGTCCATAGAGGTCAGTCTTCTGGGGATACAGAGAAGTGTGAGAATGGAGGGCCAGAAAGGCAAATGGAGAATAGCCAACCTATCTGATAAGAAAGGTAAGTCCCACAGGAGACTGGTGACTAATCTCTCCCAATTGATGAATAATCCCCTTCCAATTAATATGTATATCCAGTAGTCCCTGTTAAATTGCAGATAATAATTACTGTAAATGAGATATGATAAGTAGATTTGGAATTTGGTAACTCATTAATAAATGAAATGTTTTATGGCTGAAACCACTAAAACAAGATGGCTAGTCACCCAGAAATTCTGGAAGCCTGAAATTATGAATGAGAAGGAAACTGGTGAAGAGAATATGGTGTAATAAAAAGACCTATGAAATAGAAAAGCCTAGAGACTTCTGGTTTCAAGATGCCAGAACAAAGAACATATCTACTTTTTCTTTCCCCAGCCCTCATTTATTTTGCTTTTTCAAAAAAATCATCCCCAAACAATAGGGAAAGCAAGAAAATGGAGGCACAGGTTTCATCTTTGATAAATCAATGAGACATAAATAACCCTAAACCACAAGATACAAAGATGAAAAGTCAGTGGAAGGGTGGTACATGACTTAGGAGAATGAAGAAAGGTCAGAGCCAAGTGCCTGTGGAAGGAAGTGCAGATGGAAGGCAAATTGGTTTACAGTTGTCTGGAAAGGCTTAGGAATTAGAGGCACCCAGTACCGTAGAAAGTAGGGTGACAGTACAGGGCTGAACTACATCCTCATGTTAAAATCTAAGGAGGAGAAACCCTCTACAATCGTGGTTGATGAAGGCTGAAATGATCAACAGAGAGCTGTGGGCTCAGAGGGCATTCTGTATGCAGTTATCTTTTGGCAAAAATACAATTCATGTTATGTCTGAGTAACTTGGAATATGAATTGGGCATAAAACTTTTCCTTGAGGGTTGCTGTCCACTAAGGAAACTGGAGAAGCTCATGGTTAGGCATCAAGAATCCTATTTGTTATTGGGAAGCCTGGAATAACACAAATAACACTGGATTTATGAGGGAGTGCTTCCCAGCGAAGATAGGCTTTTCAGCCACAGTATAAACTTCCTATCCTAAGTCTTGGAATTAGCATTCAGTGACATTTATTGAACGCCTACCAGGTGCCAGGCCTTGGTCTAGGCACTAGGGATACAGCTGTGAATAAAATCGGTGAAGCCCCTGCTTTCATGGGACTTAAGTGCTAGTGTCTGTGGTGATAGTAGGAGATAATGAACAACTATCTAAATAAATGTAGAATATCAGCCAGGGCTATGAAGAAAAATAGGCTGTAGTGAGGGGAAGTTGCTATTTTGGAGGAGTCAGAAGTCTCTTTAAGGAGGAGCCATTTTAACAGAGACTAAGGAGTGAGCACAAAAGAGAAGTAGAAGGAACAGCTCATCCAAAAGCGCTAGGGCTAAAGCATGTTCCTCATGGCCGAGGAACAGTGGAGGCAGTGTTGTCGGGGGACAGGACAGGGTGGTTTGAGGTGAGCTAAAGAGAGGTGATCAGAGGCCACATTGCCACATTGTATATAGATTCTTCTTTGGATTTCATTCCAAGTATGATCGGAAGCCTTTAGAGGGCTGTGAACTGAGGTGTCCAGATGTGATTCACATTGCTTTGAGTTTCTTGCAGTTGGAAGTAGTATGTTGTACCCTATACTGACCAGGGAGAAAATAATCTAAAAAACAAACAAAAAGAAAAGAAAAGGAATGGGAATGGTCAGTGCCTTTATGGAACTTAAACGCACATAGTGGGGTACCTCACAAGACTTATTAATTGAGCATCTAGCTCATACAAGATCTGAAGTATTTTATGTGTAAATGGAGAACAGGGTATTAAGAATGGCTACTTGATGTTGTTAAATGGGGAAGTTTTTTTTTTTTTTTTTAAGATTTTATTTATTTGACAGAGATCACAAATAGGCAGAGAGGCAGGCAGAGAGAGGGGGGAAGCAGGCTGCCTGCTGAGCAGAAAACCGATGCGGGGCTTATCTGAGGATACTAAGATCATGACCTGAGCTGAAGGTGGAGGCTTAACCCACTGAGCCACCCAGGCTCCCCTAAATGGGGAAGTTTTCAAGTGAGTGGTAAGTTCTAAAAAAGCAAGGAGAGGCTGTGTCTTGACACAAAGTACTGGGAGGGGTCCAGGGCATTTCAGGCAGAGTGAACCCTTAAGTGTATTGTAACAGTTCTCTGAGCCAGACTGATAAAAATGTGTCAGCCAAGGCCTAGAAATTCCTATGCTGCCTCATGACATTCCTTTTCAAAATTTTATGTGATGACATACAACTCTTCTTGTTGCTTAAGTCCCTCAACGGGTTTGAATAACTTAATTTCAGGGGTGAGTTACTCATATAGACACGGATTGATCCTCTTTCAGAGGAGTGTTTTGGTGTTTGAAATCCATACGTACAAGGGACCTTTGAGATTCAGAAGCAGAGTAAATTAAATGCTCAACATTCTGTGCCAAATATGTCTAAGTTTTCATTTCCTGAGTTTCTCTGAGAAAGTTTAAGGGTATATTTTTCTCTACATATAGTTACATTTAAGTTAAATATTTCTTGACCTTCAGAATGAGATCTTGTCCTTAAAAAGTAAAGACAAGATGTACAGGAAAATGAAAAGAATCTCACAATTACACAAAAGTGTAAACTCTGATGAGAATGTTTTAGTAGCAGTTTGCTATATGTTACAGGACAATCAGAAAACAATTTGCACTGTCACTAATCATTACGTTTAGAAGTCCATAGAAGGATGTTGTTTCACTTTGCATAGAATAACAAAAACCTCCTCCATATAATGGTTAAGGAAAATAGTAGTTTAAAACAGTCCAGCCAGATGTGGACCGCTAATGAACTGCAGCAGCATGGCCTCTAAGAAGATGGTAAATCCAGAACACAATTTTTGAAAACAATCTCTTAATTAAGTGTTGGACGTGGACTAAAGCCATGTGCTCACTGGCACAAAAACCAGGAGGGCTCAGCGTTAGCACCGGGTGGCCTGTGTTTAAAAATGTTTGAAATTTTGGGGCACCTGGGTGGCTCAGTGGGTTAAGCCTCTGCCTTCGGCTCAGGTCATGATCCCAGAGTCCTGGGATCGAGTCCCGCATCGGGCTCTCTGCTTGGCGGGGAGCCTGCTTCCTCCTCTCTCTCTGCCTACTTGTGATCTCTCTCCTTCAAATATATAAATAAAATCTTTAAAAAAAAATGTTTGAAATTTTAAGTTAATATTGTTAATACATAAATATAAAACCATTCACATAGTTTTATCAATAAAAAAGAACCAAGTTTCTTTCAGTTAGGTGGCATTGTGTTTGTCTCTCGTTATATTCTTTTTTAGGAGTAAAATTGGAGACAAAATTTATTTAATGGTTTTGAGTAATTTGGATTCACTTGGATGTTGTGACCAAGCTATTTGCAGATTAGGAGGCTTGCTTTGCGGAGGTTGTTTAGGTCACCTCTGTTTTTTTTTTTTTTTTTTTTTTTCCATTTCCTTTTCTAGGCTAAATACATGTTTACCTTTAGCATAAACTGAAGCAAACAAGACAAACTAGGGAGCAACAGATTGGAGAACTATGGTTCACTGTTTCCGAGTGTCTTCAAAAAAAACCACTATTGCTGAAAATTCATGCATATGCCTTGGTTGTGTTTGAACTTTTGCTGTGATCCTTATATCCTTATCATTATTAGGTCACTATGTGTCAAGGCCTCCAAACTTTGACTTGCACCCAGGAATAAGTTAAATGTGATCTAGTATTTAAAGAATCAACTGGGACAGTCCCCGTGATATTAAGTATGCCACATGTGTGCATAGTCCTTACCTACTACATTCACTGTATGCAGAGAAAATAACTAAAAGATGAACATACAAGCTCGTTTCTTTTTAATACTGGATAATATTTCATTGTGTAGATATTACATAGTTTATCCATTCACCTGCTAAAGGACATCTTGGTTGCTTTCAAGTTTTGCCAATCAAGAATAAATTGGCTATAGACATCTGTATGCAGGTTTTTGTGTGGGCATAAGTTTCGACTCCTTTGGGTAAATTACAAGGAGTGTAATTGCTAAAATGTGTGAAAAGAATATGTTAAATTTTGAAAGAAACTATCAAACTGTCTTTCAAAGTGGCTGTATCATTTTGCATTCCCACTAGCAATGAATGAGATTTCCTGTTGCTCCATATTCTCACCAGCATTTGGAGCTCAGATTTTGGCCATTTTAATAGGTGTGTACTAATATCTCATTGTTGTTTTAATTTGCATTTTCCCAATGACATATGATGGGGAGCATCTTTTCTTGTTTTTTTTAAGATTTTATTTATTTATTTGAGAGAGAGAGAATGAGACAGCGAGCGCATGAGAGGAGGAAGGTCAGAGGGAGGAGCAGACTTCCTGCTGAACAGGGAGCCAGATGCAGGACTTGATTCCCCAACTCTGTGATCATGACCTGAGCCAAAGACAGTCACTTAACCAAATGAGCCACACAGGCGCCCCATGGAGCATCTTTTCATTTATATGCTTACTTACCATTTGTATATCTTCTTTGGTGAGGTGTTTCTTAAGATCTTTTGCTCGTTTTTAAACAGGTTGCTTATTTCATACTGTTGAGTTTTAAGAGTTCTTTGTATATTTTGGATGATAGTCCTTTATCAAATATGTCTTTTGCAAGTATTTTCTTCTAGATAGTGGCTTCTCTTTTTATTCTCTTGATATTATCTTTTGCAGAGAAGAAATATTTAATTTTAATGAAATCCAGATTATTAATTCTTTCTTTTATGGACTGTGCCTTATCTCAGAAGTCATTGCGAAACCCTAGGTCATCTAGGTTTTCTCCTATGTCATCTTCTAGGAGTTTTATAGTTTTGTTTTACATTTAGGTCTGTGATCCATTTTGGTTTAATTTTTGTAAAGGTGTAAGGTCTGTGTTTAGATGCTTTTTTTTTTTTTTTGCATATGAATGCCCAGTTGTTCTTGTACTATTTCTTGAAAAGACTATCTTTGTTCCATTGCTTTGCTTTTGCTCCTTTGTCAAAGATAAGGCTATATTTGTGTGGATCTATATCTGGGCTCTCTGTTTTGTCACATTGATCTAATTGTCTGTTCTTTTGTGAATACCAAACTGTTTTGATTGCTGTAGCCTAATATGAAGTATTGAAATTGGAAAGTGTCAGTCCTCCAACTTTATTCTCCTTTCATATTGTGTTGCTATTCTGGATGTTTTGCCTCTCCGTATGAACTTTAGAATCCATTGATAACCACAAAACAACTTGCTGGGATTTTGGATGGGATTGCATTGAATCTGTGGATCGAGTTGGGAAAAATTAACATCTTAACAATATTGAGTCTTCCTATCCATGAACATTGGATATCTCTCCATTTAGTTCTTTGATTTCTCTGGAGTTTTATAGTTTTCCTTGTGTAAATCTTGTACATATTTCATGTGATTTATACTTAAGTATTACATTTTTTCAGGTGCTAATGTAAATGGTATTGTATTTTAAATTTCAAATTCCACTTGTTTATTGCTAGTATATAGGAAAGTGATTGACTTTGTATATTAATATAGTATGTTACAACCTTGTTATAATTGCTTGCTAGTTCCAGGAGTTTTTTTTTTTGTTAATTCCTTTGGATTTTCTGCATAGATAACTATGTCATCTGTAAACAAAGAGTTTTATTTCTTCTTTCCCAATCTGCATATCTTTTATCTCCTTCTCTTGTTTTATTACATTAACTAGAACTTCCACAATGATGTTGAAAAGCAGTGGTGATGGACATTCTTGCCTTGTTCCTGATCATTTTACCTTTTGAAATTCATTCTGAA
This sequence comes from Meles meles, assembly GCF_922984935.1. Classification (NCBI taxonomy): domain Eukaryota; kingdom Metazoa; phylum Chordata; class Mammalia; order Carnivora; family Mustelidae; genus Meles; species Meles meles. Next base: position 72,170,279 of record NC_060071.1, read on the forward strand.
ATTGTCATCTAGAAAGATTTTATCAATTAATATGCAGCAACATTACATGAGCGTCCATTTCCACACAGCCTTACCAACAACTTTATCAATCTTTAAGATCATTTCCAATCTGATAGATTCTGTCTTGGGCATATCTTTGATGATTAGACTGCTTAAACATCTTTTCCATGTTTTTTATTGGTCATTTATAGTTTTTGGACTTTGTTATATATCTACTCAGTTTCTATTACTCCATAAGAACTCTATATATTAAAGTGTTCATATATTATATGTTGCAAACATCCACCCATTTACTAACCAATTTTCTGTTTGACTTCTTTTAAACTAATAATTCTGTTTTTTGTTTTGCTTTATTTTGCTTTTTAAGTAAGCTCTGTGCTCCGTGTGGGGCTTGAACTCATGACGCTTAAACAACAGTTGTATGTTCCACTGACTGAGCCAACCAGGTGCCCTTAAGCTAATAATTTTGTATTTGCTTTTTAAAAAAATCTCATGTATTTATTAGAAAGAGAGAGAGAATGAGCAAGGGGGAAGGGTAGAGAGAGAGAGAGGGACAAGCAGACTCCCCACTGAGCAGGGAGCCTTATGTGGGACTCGATCCCTGGACCCTGGCAGATGCTTAACCAACTGAGCCACCTAGGTGCCCTAAACTAATAATATTGAAGCAAAAGTCACTTTAGTCATATTTAAGCAAACACATAGGATGGGATCATTGTATATACACTTACTTTTATCTTTCTTGAGTTGAAAATACTGTACACCCTTTTATTTCATTTTGAAGTACTTGGACCCAAGTCTATTAAATGGACCCCAGGGCTCTCTAATTTACTACGTATTTGACATAGTATCTTTAGAAGCTTACTCAGAGGAACTAAAATCGTAACTGATTTGTATGGTAAGCAGGAATATTTTCCAAGTAGCATTTGTGCTGTAAGATATATACTTTTGAATTATGAATAATGCAATTAACATCTGTTTAGCACTTGGAGAAATGCAAAGAACTTTCCCCTCATCCTTTTGCAAGGCCACTTAACTCTGTAAAGTAAGAAGCAACTGCCAGCTTCTCAGAGCCTAGTGCCAGGATTGTGTACTTGTACTTTATGTTTTATCAAAGGGTTATGGCAGGTTTTACTTTTAGAACATATTAATGTTACTTCTACTTCCCCTGAAGGTCTAAAAACATTCAGTAAGAACAACAACAACAGCAGCAGCACCAACAGAACAAAACTGTTTGGAGGGCACAGTCATTATGTGGGTGGGTTCAGGGTTCAGTCAGCCCTTTTAGGGCTTAGGCAAGGCACTGGTAACTGACAATGGAGATTTCTTTTTAATTTTAAAGGACATATAAATCTGTTGAGAATAAAAGAAGGACAGTCAGTCTGGCAAATGGTAAATAACCTTAAAAACTTTTCTCTCTCTCTCTGAGGAAAGAGATGATTGTATCATTTTCTTCTGAGCAACTTTGTACTGTCTGGCATAAAGGAGACAATTAGTTGGGTTAGATTAAATTAGTGAGTTATTACTGCTACCATCATCTGCATAATAGCCATTTCCCCCTGTTTTTAGTATTGTATTTGGATGAGTTAAAGAAAAACATAAAATGAATGATTTGTTCCAAAGACAATAGTATCTTCCTGGAGAATACATTTATTTTTATTCTGAGAGTATAGGACTGAAAAACAGACCTGGGTCTTAATTCTGGTACTGCTACTCTCTAGCTTTATAACTGAGGGGAAGTCTGTCTCTGGGTCTCAGTTTCTTCACTAGTAAAATAAGTGAATTTAGACCACTAAATCTTTGAGGCCCCTTCTAGCACTAAGATTATGTGATCTAAGAGGTAAAGCAATTCTTAAGATCATCAATTTTTGAGGAGTTGCTGAATAATAATTAAACTCTTGCTTATACTATATCGAAATCTTCTAATGGATTTTCAAAATTCTAGATCCTAGTGACAATAAAATCATTATTGGAAATAAAATTCAACCTTGGGAAAGTTATATCTAAACTTTGGGAAACTGCTGTTTAGATACATGTTACAACGTAACAATGTAATATGACTCTGGTTGTATTGCTGACTGACAATTCCATCCCTAGGGGTGGAGGAGGACTGTTGCCTTTCCTTCTTACCTTTTTTTTTTTTTTTTTTAGTTATGTTTCTTATAATTACTTTGCTTAATAACTGGCAATCAGGAATTTACTGAATAAAATAAACTTTTGTGATCTCAATGTCCACTAGATGGAGATACTGTGGTAACCAAGGTCCTGAACTGACCGCATATATTTTTACTTTGGGTAGTTTGCTCTTAAGTTTTAATTAAAATAAATGAAATAGTAAAAAAAGGAAAAGAAAAAAAGGAACAAAACAAGTAAGGGCAAGAACTGAGAGTGAAATTCAGCTTTGCATGGCTCCAAGGAAAGATTCAGATACACCATAAATCATTGTGAAGCATTTCAAAGCTGTACTGCATATTTCCTGCCATTAAAACTGTGTATTGATCTAATTTGCAAATACCCACACCCCTTGAAATGACTGTGTTTAATTTACTATCTTTGAAAAAACCTAATAAAAACTCAATTTTTTAATTTCTCAATTTTAATTTCTACATTTAGTATTTATGGACATAATTTTTATTTTTGTCTTTTGAGCATTTTTTTCCTATTAAATTTTTTAGTAGCTCACTCTTAAAAGCATATTGAGCAATTTGTAAGTATTGCTTTTTCAGAGTTGGGGTGCATTTGGTAAGTATATTGTGACTTTTTCAAATGCAATTATTTTAAGGCCTTTGATGATTATAAAAGCAAGAGACTAGGGTCAAATCCTAGGTGAAAATGCTAGAAGTGAGGCTATATAAAACTAATATATTTATGGAATATTTTAGTGAAGGCTGTAGGCAGTGAATAATATAGGCATATAAAAATAATTTAATGATATTTATCCAGGTATGCCCAAAATAAATGAATAAGACAAAGAGTATTTTACAAAATAAATTTTCCTTGGTTACTGAGTATACCAGATACTTTATTTTATCTTTAAGATTTATTTATTTATTTTAGAAAGAGAGAAAGAGAGAGAGAGTATGAGAGTGGGGAGAGGGACAGAGGAAGAGGGAGAGGGAAAGGGGAAGCTGATTCCCACTGAGCACAGAGCCCAGAGCAGGGCAGGGCTTGATGCCAAGACCCTAAGATCAGACCCCGAGATCACAAACTGAGCAGGAACCAAGAGTCAGACACCCGGCCAACTGAGCCACCCCAGCATTTCTACCAGATACTTAGGAAGTACTATTGGAGATTATTTAGAATTTGGATGAATGGATGTAATCCCTTAATTTTAATCATATCTGAATTGGTAAGAGAGCAGAGGATAGAAAATTAATTTGGTCTGATCATATATACTATAGAATGTAATTAAAAGATGATTTTAGCTCAGCTTCCTACAGGATGTTATGACACAAAGAGCATGTCCTTTAGATTCAACACGACATTGAACTCTAGCTCAAGAGCTGTGTAACTTGGCACATTACTTAATCTCTCTGTGTCTTTGTCTGTAAAACTAGGATCATAGTATTTACCCAGTAAAGATAGTTGTGAAGATTGGAGTAATTATATAAAGTACAACACCTAACTTACAGTAAGAGGTAAGGCTCATTACAGTCATCCTCACTTTATAATAATGGTAATGATGATGATAGTAATAATCTGTAATTCTCATTTAAATTAACAAAATGTAGATTTTCTCTATTGGGGAGAATCTCTGGAAAACGGTTAGGCTAGTTTTTACTGGAAGCCTTTTTTTTTTTTTTTTTTCCATTTGAGGTTCAGGAATACCATGAACCCCAAATGGGTTAGGGTAGTAAAAAGAACCTTACTTTTCATTCCTTTATTAACAGTGTTACAGTGTTTATTCAACTAGGCAATCTTATAGAATCGGGGCTGGAAAAGTAAAGTAGACAAAGAGCTTATATTCTAGAAGGGAGAGACAGATAATAAGTAAATGAGCTATATACTTTCACATAGGGTTAACTTCTATAAGGAGAATGAAGTCTGGCAAAGATGGAGAATGATTTGGAGAAAGGCTACTTTAGGTTATGTGATTAGATTTAGATTTAGATTTAGATTTAGATTTGATTTAGAATCAAAGTAAGAGATGTGAGGAAGAGAAAAAAATGACTAATTAAAACAATTAGTAATTGTAAAATTTGATTAGTAAAATTTAATTAGTAAAATTGAGTATTATTGTGGGCAGCAATAACATGAGGATGTAGGGATTGACATTTAAGCTGAAGTATTATTAGACATTTAACTGTTAGCTATTCTGAACCTTTCTTCTCTGGATAAAGTTCATCTTGTTGGTCTGCAAAATTTTTCTCGTAAGGAGACTGGTAGCTCTCTTTGGATGCAATCTTGCTGATTCTGCCATGAGAAGCCATTGGTAGCTGCGGAGATCCAGGGTAGATTGGGATACTCCAGGGCCCTGGCAGGTTGGGCTTCTTTACTTTCTGTGGGATATCTAAAGTTAGGTAAAAGTAGAGTCAGTAGGCACCCCTTTAAAGGCAACCTTTGTGTTTCAGGATTAGGATCTTCTAGTGGATTTCCAGGCTTTGCTTTGTATATCTCCTTACCCATTTTTCATGGGAGTTCCAGTTGGAGCTGAACATGGTGAACAGTTGAGTACCATTTGTCTCACTTTGTCTAGGGAATCTTAGATGGTTAGTATTAGACTTGAAAGGTAAAAAACAAAGTTAAAGAGGAAAAACTGTCTATTAAGTTTTCCAATCAAGTTTTTGCTTGGTATTTTAAAGATTCTACCTTTCTATAATACATTGGATCATGAAGCTTCTCTTCTGGGGCTGGCTTAAGAAAGTCTCATGCCTTTGGCACTGGTTAGAGTTAGGTATTGTTAATACTGCCAGTTTCCTCAAGTTACCTAATTTTTATTCTCAAATCCTGTTCTGTTGTCTACAGTGATAAAATTTATGCGTTTTAACCCTTATTTCATGATATCATTGTATCTCTTTTGTTATCATTTCACTCTTGTCTGAAGAGATCCCACAATAAATTACTAAAATGAATAATGTAAGCCAGAGTTCCTGTTGTTTTGCTTTTTATACTTCTTCAAAAATAAGTATTTTAAGGAATTAAAACTTTTCAAAGAAGGAAGGATTTTCTTTCTAGGTATCTCAATGGCAAAGGCAACATTTGCGAAAATTTCATTTCACATATGCAGACTATTCAACTGGCAGGTTGGCAATTTGACATTTTAAAGTAACGTCCCATAATTAAATTATTTCCCATGGAATATCATAACTTCTTTGGAGCAATAGTGGGAGCAGGACTGGTGGATCAGTCCTTTCATTTTGGTTCTTCTAATGAACTGGGGAAGTTCTTTACATTCACCTTCTAGAAACCCAGGTTGTGTGCTGTTAACACTCTGGTGCCTGCTTTCTATCAACACCAATATACTTTTACTAAAGACAATATAAGAGGGGGGTGGTTTTTTTTGGGTATCAAATGATAGATTTTAATGAGTGCCACCCAGGTTACTCTTTGGCTAATATGCTGATTTAATTATTTTAAGCATGCAAATAAAATATAATTGTTTCAAAGATCTTGGGTAACATCCCACATAAGAAGACATTCTAGGCTATTAAACACTTGTTAATTTTCACTGTGTTTATTTAAATCAAGTGGAAGCAGGCCTCTGGGAAACTATGTGTGGTCATCACAGCTCATAATCTCCTATAATTTAAGTAAGCTCAGGGAAGGTAAAATTGGTCATGACTCCTGTGGTTACAAGGGCATCCAGAGAATAGTGATGAATGTTTCTTCTTTTGATACAACTTTGCGTGTTTTTATGAAAAATATGCAAAAATCAAGCAATCAGTGAAATTCAAAATAAAAAAAAATTAAATGTGAATTCATTTCATATGCTGTAAAGACCTCTACCTAGCGAAGAGGTGAAAGTACTCCTTTTTATTGTTATAAGTTAGGTTGTATTTATGTTTATTTTCATGAAAAAATGTTCTAATTACCAGATTTTATAGATATTTTAATTCTTTAAATTGGTGATAAATTTACTGAAAAAGCAAAAAATTTGTCAGAAAAAATAAAAATGCATTATTCCTTTAGGAATAATTCACATAAGCTTGCAGAAGTTTTCATTGATTAGCTTTAATGTTTTTGAGTAACGTTTTAAGTATGATACACTCTTACTTGTTGACAACAGTGTTAAACATCACATATTGAATTAGATTTATTTTTAATGTAGCACTGAAAGCTTTTTTCTCAAGTTTTTATTATGGGGAACTTTCAATTGTATAGAAAAAGTGCAAGAATAGGCAATGAATACACATGTTTTATCTAGATCCTTGTAAACATTTTGCCACATTTACTCTTTTTCTCTACTTTTTTCCTGAACCATTGAGTTAATTGCAGACATCACCCTTAAATATTTCAGCATTTGTCTACTAAGAACAAAGCATTGTTCAACATAACCGAATGAATTATCACATTGATACAATATAATTATCTAATATGCAGTCCATAGTCAAATTTCCCAGTTGTCCCCATAATAACATCCTTTACAGCTTTTCTCTTGTTTCTTTTTCTTTCTTTTAAATTTTTTACTGACCCAACCATTACATTTAATTCTCATGTTTCTTTCTTTTCTTTTATTCTAGAACTGTTCCCCAGCTTTTTTGCCTTTCATGACATAAGCATTTTTGAAGAGTCTGGACTAATTTGTGTGTGTGTGTGTGTGTGTGTGTGTGTGTGTGTGTGTGTGTGAAAGTTCCTCAATTTGGATTTGTCATTATGGTTGTCTTATTGTTATATTGAGATGAACCTTCTTCCACCAGCAATACTTTGTGGGTGATGTCCTTCCCAGTGAATCACATCATATGATTTCTGTCTATTCTATTATACTTAATTTTTTAATATGTATATTTGGTAGAGCTCTGCTACCTATCCGAAAGAATGCCTTAGTTTAGGTATGTAATGTAAATACCCTTTTTATAAAAGTTAGCTTTTTGTTAGTAGTTTAAACAGAGTTTAAAAAGTCCTTTAAGAGTGGAAAAATATGCTGTAACATATCTAGCTGTCTATTATGTGTTTTAAACACAACACTCCATGCATATTTGCTGAATGAGTGAACATACTGATGACTTAAAATCACAAATCCTCAGCTTTGTTAAGGAACGAAAATCCTCTACTGTTCCACTTTTTAAACTATTTTTTATGTTTTCCTTCATTGTTTTGTTTAGGAAACAAAATGTACTAAGCTTGGAATAAACGGTTTGAAATATCTAACATAAAAATAACCCAAGCAAATGTAATTTTAAACTGTCACGGTGTATATAGGGTCACATTATTTCACTTGCAGTCACTCAGGGTTTGTATATATCACATTTCAGTGTAATGACATGGGCCGGCTCCAAAGAAAATACCAGGCGACATGAATTTGGTTTGACTAACAAATATTTACATGTCTCTGTATCTCTAATTATTGTAGTCTTTCAAAAGGTTTATGCTACACAGGCTTGATTCTTGAAAGCTTCTGTTAGATTAAAAGAGGTTGATCAATAGTATATCTAACTATAAAAATGATACTGCAGGCTGTCTAGATAAATGTTGGAATTAAGCCAGAGCTTCTGCAGAGAACAGGTGGACTTAAGAGTGGCCTGACACAAGCAGACAACTGCCTGTCATGTGCATTCTTTCTTACATGTATTAACTGTTTTTTTCTTTTTTAAAAAACTTATTTTATTTAAATTCAGTTAGTTAACATATAGTATATCATTAGTTTCAGATGTGGAGTTCAGTGATTCATCAGTTGCATAAAACACTCAATGCTCATTATATCATGTGCCTTCCTTAATGCCCATCACCCAGTTATCCCAACCTCCCACTCCCCTCCCCTATAGCAATCCTCAGTTAGTTTCTTTTTTTTTTTTCTCAGTTTGTTTCTAATAGGTAAGAGTTTCTTATGGTTTCTCTCCTTCTCTGATTTCATCTTATTTTATTTTTTCCTTCCTTCCCCTGTGATTCTCTGTTTTGTTTCTTAAATTTCACATATAAGTAAAATCATATGATAATGGTCTTTATCTGGTTGACTTATTTCACTTAGCATAATACCCTCCAGTTTGATCCACGTCAATGTAATGGTAAGATTTCATCCTTTCTGATGCCTGAAATATTCTATTGTGTATATATACCACATCTTTTTTATCCATTCATCTGTCGGTGGACATCTGGACTCTTTCCATAGTTTGGCTATTGTGGACATTGCTGCTTTCAACATTAGGGTGCCAGAGCCCCTTCAGATCACATTTGTGTCTTTTGGTTAAATATCTAGTACTGCAATTTCTGGGTCATGGGTAGCTCTATTTTTAACTTCTTGAGGAAACTCCATACTGTTTTCCAGAATGGCTATACCATCTTACATTCCTACCAATAGGGTAAGGAATTCTCCTCATCCTCGCCAACATTTGCTGTTTTGTGACTTGTTAATTTTAGCCATTCCAATCAGTGTGAGGTGGTATTTTGTTGTGGTTTCGATTTGTATTTTCCTAATGATGAGTGATGTTGAGTATTTTTCATGTGTCTGTTGACCATTTGTATGTCTTCTTTGGAGAATGTTCTTTATAAATTTGGATACTAGCTCTTTATCTGATAAGACATTAATAAATATCTTTTCCCATTCTGTAGGTGGTCTTTTGGTTTTGTCAACTATTTTCTTTGCTGTGCAAAAGCTTTTTAACTTGATAAAGTCCCAATAGTTCATTTCTGCTTTTATTTCCCATGCCTTGGAGATGTGTCTAGCAAGAAGTTGCTGTGGCCGAAGTTGAAGAGGTTATTGCCTATGTTCTTTTCTAGGATTTTGATGGATTCCTGTTCCACACTGAGGTCTTTCATCCATTTTGAGTCTATCTCTGTATGTGGTGTAAGGAAATGGTCCACTTTCATTCTTTTCCATGGGGCTGTCCAATTTTCCCAACACCATTTGTTGAAGAGACTGTCTTTTTTCCATTAGCTATTCCTTCCAGCTTTTTTCCCATTGGATGGATATTCTTTCCTGCTTTGTTGAAGATTAGTTGACCATAGAGTTGAGGGTCCATTTCTGGGTTCTTTTTTTTTTTTTTTCCAGGTGAGTAGTGTTGATAGAAGTCAAGGTTGTCATTTCATCTTTTAGGTTTTTCTGGTCATCTAGTTGGTATATTATAGGAAAGAAAAGATAAAACAGTGCTGTCCTTGGCTAGTGAGATTGGTAGTTGGGTAGATGGGTAGTTGTATTGTTGTCTGCAGAACCATTCACATGTGTTTGCCCATTTAGTGCCATCCATGTCAGTGCTTTTGCTTTCATGAGATGACCAACTGGAAATGTGGGTTGAATCTATAAAACCATATATTGGATTCCCCTCTTAATTAAAGCTCCCATGTCAATGTGACCACAATAGAACCTCTAACTTCTCTATAGTGTTTCTCATTTTGTATTGCAAAGATGTTTCCCTTAGACTGTCTTGAGTTCTTCAAGCACAGAGACAGAGACAGACTATTCCTTTTTAAATCTTTGGATTCTCAGTGTATAGTCTGATGCCTTATTGAATTAAAAAAATGTGCTCTCATTTGCAATATGATAATTTGCTGGAAAATGTGCTCTCATTTGCAATATGATAATTTGCTGGCAATAATATAAATAATTACTTAGGCTTTTATTTAGGGTCAGCACTTGAGATTCTATTAATTTGACAGGCTTAGTCCTGAGGATTTATTCATTTATCCACATTTATTTAAGTTATTATATTTAGGTTGGATTAATACACCATTTCTCTTTCCTTTTCTATAACTAATGTCCATTTTGAGTAGTTGGAGTCTGTGCCATACTGTTGTTAAAAATGTAAGTATCATCCCTGGTTTCGGGCATTTGCAATAGGTGCTGGATTCATCCTATTTGCCAATAGGCTTTGTTTCTCATATACATATATGAAATCATGTCCCATAAATCCAAGCCTGCATATTCATAGAGTTGTCACACTAATGCGACATAAACACTGTCCCTCTTAGGCTTCAATGTGAATTTTATGAATTTTATCCCCTGCCTCTTAAATTTTCAGGTGAAGGAGTTATTATATAGGGAGTTGTTCACGGAGCAAAAGAGGCAATGAAACTTGACATACTCCTATAATACATAATTGGTTACCCAAAATGGTGGTGTTTCTACAAGTGCAAATCTCCCTTGATGAATGTGAAAACATCTTTTTTTATCTCTAACTGTATTCTTTGTGCTTGTGTAAATCTCATGTTGTCTTTGTTGTTTTATTTTCTGTTTCCTAATTTTCTTTCCACTGGAGAAAGGAAGCTGTTGTAAAGTAGTAAAGTAAGAGTTTTTGCTCATTGACCAGGAATTTAAGATCAGTGAAATATTTTATAATTAAAGTGTTATAGTGAAATTTGTATGTTTTGACTAAAAGTAATGGTGGTAGGAATACAAACAGTTTTCAAGTCTGGGTTTTGGTTTTGAGGCCTGTTTGTGAGCTGCAGGCGCCTAGAGTCATGAATAGAAGTGGGAAACACAAAATACCATCTTAAATGGGTGCAAAGATATTTTTAATAACTCCAGGTTTTTCCTGATTTCATCAGGAATGATTATAGGTTCCTCGAAAGTTATTTTTCTTATTATAAAAGCAATGTATTCTCATTATAGAACAACAGGGTATTTAAAAAATTAAGCAGTATTTATTGTGCATTAACTATGTACTAGGCTTTTAAAACATAACAACTCAATCAAATGGGTAATTATTATAACTCCCATTTTATAGATAAGGAAACTTACATGATTTAGCCACTGTGTTATCCTGATTAAGTGCTATGATAGTGCAGAGAGTCAAAGTCATTTCTAGGAGGTCATGAAAATTTCCTAGAGGAGTTGCTGCTTGAATTTAGTCTCAGTGAAAGAGCACTTACCCATAGTTATGAAGACAAGAAGACCATAGAATTCCTGTCTCATTTCTTCACCTGCTCTATTTCTAGAACCTATAACAGTGCCTTGCACATAGTTGACAATAAATACCTGTTGAATGAATGCAAGCAGATTAGCATTTTCAAAGACATATATGCATAGAGATTATAATTTCAGGAAACTGAAATTAGTTTGCTTGGACAGGAGCATGGGCTATGTGGTAACAGTAGAAGAAATAAGCAGAGGTCAGACCATGAATTTACTGTTATGAAAATATAATAGGGTACTTATTTTGGTAGTGTATATATAATAAAAATTGATAAGCTATAAAGGAGATGATTTGGAATCTGAGAAAGGATAAAATGCAATGGTGTGAATAGTTCCAGATATATGTTTGTTTGTTTTTTTTTAAAGATTTTATTTATTTATCTGACAGAGAGATCACAAGTAGGCAGAGGCAGGCAGAGAGAGAGAGGAGGCTAACTAAGCAGGCTCCCCGCTGAGCAGAGAGCCCGATGTGGGGCTCGATCCCAGGACCCTGAGATCATGACCTGAGCCAAAGGCAGAGGCTTAATCCACTGAGCCACCCAGGCACCCCATCCAGATACGTGTTTTTAACTCAATGGAACAAAATGTTTAAAACTGTTTGAATGTTTGAATATTCTTTGGACTTCTGTGATGATAAAGTATTTTTATATGCAAATGTAGATATTAAAACTCTTGCTTGCAGGATAAAAAGCACTTTCAAGGGATGTGTCCTGGAATGCAAAGGTGGGTTTATTGTTTAGCCTTTGCTGTGTAACCCTCCCCAAACTTAGTGTTTTAAAACAACCACCATTTGGGCTGGATTCAGCTTGACTGTGCTTTTGCTTATCTTGGCTAGGCTCATTCACACATCTGCTCTCAGCTGCTAGACAGCTAGGCACGCTGTTTCTGGGTTGGCTGGTTGTCAGCTGGGATGATAGGGGCAACTGGGCCACGTGTCTCATCTTCTGCTAGGCTAGCCCAGGCTTGTTCAAATGGAGATCTCAGGCTTCCATGAATGGCAAGAGGCAAGCTCTATGTATGAAAGCTCTTCTAAGCTGTTTGTGTCACATTTGCTACATATCCCATTGGTCAAAACAAGTTACATCCTAGATTCAAAAAGTGGAGAAATAGATTCTACCTTTTTATGGGAGGAGCTGCAAAGTCACATTGCAAGGGACTGGAAATAGGGAGGGGAAGGATTGGTAGCCATTTTGTTGTCTACAGTAATGGATGATAGCTAGGTTTCAGGAATGGACAGAAACCTGAATGTTGTTAGATTTGCCCTGTCCCTCCTTGCTTTCTTTCTTTCTTTTTTTTTTTTTTTAAAGATTTTATTTATTTATTTGACAGACAGAGGTCACAAGTAGGCAGAGAGGCAGGCAGAGAGAGGGGGGAAGCAGGCTCCCTGCTGAGCAGAGAGCCAGATGTGGGGCTCGATCCCAGGACCTTGAGATCATGACCTGAGCCGAAGGCAGAGGCTTTAACCCACTGAGCACCCCCTTGCCTTGCTTTCTTGTTGCCTGTCATTCTTCTCTATCTTTAGACCAGCTTCCTCTACTTCTCTGGTTCCTGTGGTTTAAAAAAAAAAAAAAAAGTTTGCTGACAACCTCTAAGATCATATAGAACAGATCTAGATATCCCTGAACTGACTCTTCCTTTCTCCACTGGGAAGATTCCCTTGGAGAAGGGAATCTAGAATCTAGAAGGGAATCTGGTTAGTTTTCCTTCAGTAAACTGGATCTGTGAACTGTGATGGTGGGGACTGGGTGTTTGTATGGAGGTGGGAGATGAGGGATTACAGTTTGTGAATCTAGCACTCAAGAGTTATATTACTATAACCTTGGGATAGTTGGGTTGGGGGAAATGAGAAGAAGAAGAAAGGGTATGGTGCCCTCAGAAAACAGTAGATACTGGAAGACATCTCATAGGGATCCATTACACTGAGTTTTATAAAAAATATAGAAAATTCAGGGAACTGAGAATAGTGACTAAGACCTTTGAGGAAGAGTGTAAGAACTATTTTTATTTGCAACACTTCTGACACCAAATATATGGGTTTTTTCCTAACACTAATCAATTCTCCAACTCTCCAGACACCAAATGGGTGTCCTTCAGTTCAATTCAATTCAGTTCAATTCAATGCACCTGGAGTTAGCATCAGATTCCGTAAGTTAAGGACTCAGTTTTACAAGAATCCCTCCTCCCACCCCACTTCAAATGTCAGTTGCAACTCCCAATTGTACCTCTACTTCTAATCAAATGGCTATAAATTCAGGGTTTCCAGCAACCCTCTTCTCAGTTTCAATAATTTGCTAGAATGACTCATAGAACTCAGGGAAGCCTTTTACTTATTATTACTGATTTATTATAAATCATGTGACTCAGAAACAGTCAAATGAAGAGATACATAGAAGAAATATGGGATGAGGGGGTAGCACAGAGCTTCTGTGCCTTCTTTGGGTGTGCACCCTGCCAGCATCTTGATATGTTTATCAACGCAAAACTCTCTAAGCCCATTCATTTAGGGTTTTTTATGGATGTTACATAAGACTGATTGTTTAAATCATTGGTCATTGGTGATTAACCCAATCTCTAGCCTCTCTTCTTTCCCCAAAGGGTGTGGGTAGGATGAAAATTCCAATCCCCTTACCCATGCCTTGGTCTTTTGTGGGACCAGCCCCCACCCTGAAGTGATCTGGGAGCCCTCAGCCACCATTCATCTTGTTAGTATACAAAATATACTTCAGAGATTCCAAGAGCTTTAGGAGCTGTGACAAGAATAAAATATTTATTTTTTTATTATATCACAAAGGGTAAATTGGGGTACCCATATGAGGAAAGAAAGAGTTAAGATTCAATCATAGTTGGAGGGGCTACAAAGTATGGCTAGGGGAAAAAAAAAGCAGATCCATAGGGTCAAATTAAGAAAGGCTATTACAGGGCACCAGATTAGCTCAGTTGATTGTCTGTTTCTGGATTTTGGCTCAGGTAATGTTCTCAGGGTCATGATATCAAGCCCTGCATTGGGTTCTGCTCTCAGTACAGAGTCTGCTTGAAATTCTCTCCCTCTCCCCTGCCCCTCCTCCAACTTGTGCGCGTGTGCGCACTCTCTCTCTCTCTCTCTCTCTCTCAAATAAATAAATCTTTAAAAAAAGGAAAAAAAGAAAGGCTTTTCTGGCAAAGACAGATTAAGGAGGAGCTGTGCAGAATCTGTAAGAGGGTGGGTAGGGCCTTTACATGTTCCCGAAAACTGAAGATATGGCTGCAGTGACCTGACTCTAAGGAGTTGGATTTTTAGCCTCACTAGAAAGGACTGGAGAATCCCAAAGTGGTTTCAAGTTTAAAGCATTAGGAACCAGATTTTCTATGAAGATTATAGGCATTTTTAAATATTTAATGAAAATAAGAAAGCTGGATTCATAAATAAACACTGACCTATAAATTACCTATCTGTAGCTTGCTATCTGAGATTTCTTCTACTATTAATTAATTAGTCTAAGTCAAAGTTTCTCAGACTTTTTAACTATGACTCACAGTAAAATAAGTTTTACATTGCAATATAATGTGTGATATTATGGTCAAACAAACTGAGAATTTTCACCAAATAATATGTATCCCCCCCTTTTTTTGTATCCCCCCCTTTTTAAGATCTGTTCATTTGTTTGAGAGAGAGTGCAATGGGCAGAGGGAGAGGGAGAGAAGGTCTCAAGTAGACTCTGTGCTGAGTGTGGAGCCTGACACAGGGCTCGAACTCACAACCCTGAGGTCATGACCTGAACCAAAACCAAGAGTCAGACACTCAATTAACTATGCCATTCAGGTGCCCCAATACATACCCTTTCTAACTGTAATATTTCCATTCCATTCCATTCCATCCCATTCCCTTTAAAATGTTTATTTTAAAATGACTAAATTGATTGCATGATCAGTTAAGAGGTTGCTACCAATTGTCTGAAAGCATTATTCTAAGAGATTTACTAAAATTATGATGAGCATAAGATCGGTACAAAGAAGAGGTATAGGGGCAAAGTAAAGGGGTAAAACTGTTCTGTCTCAAGGTCTCAGTCCAAGATGGGGAAACACTAATCTCTTTGATAATGGCAGCAGGGAGTTCCCGTTAACATACTGAGAAATCTTCTGTTTGGGAATGTCTTAAGTAGTTTTATCACTCAACCCCTTCTACACATAGCGTCATTTGTTTGGTAACAAATTATTTTTATTCAGCAGAATTTTCTAGGTCCTTTATTTCTCCCTTTTCATGTTGTTGACACTGTAGATATTTTAATAATCACTGATACATTTTCTAAGAAATAAATTAGAAAAGCGGAAAGAAGTGAAATCCTACTCTTTTATATTATTGTCAAAGGTAGAAGGTGCAAATTACTGAGGATAATGAGTTTTCCGGATTTTTTCCCCCTGTATCTCAGCACATGGAATGGTCAGTTTCTTTATTATTAATTTTTTTTAGAGAGGGACAAAGGAAAGGGGGAGGGGCAAGGGAAAAGGGAAAGAGAATCTCAAGCAGGCTCCATACCCAGCACAGAGCCCAGCACAGAGCTCAAGGCAGGGCTCAATCTCTGTAATCATGGCCTGTGCCAAAATCAAAAATCAGACACTTAACTGACTGAGGCACCCAGGGGCTCCTGGGCATATTTCTGTTTCTGAGTATGGTGGATTAGTAGGGGGATGAGGAGTTGACATCATATATTCATTTGTTAATGTATTCATTCAATATTAATTTATCAACAAATAGGTTAGGTTTTATAGATACAGGAGTGAACAGACACATGCTCCCTTACCTCATGGAGCTTAGACAAATGGGGGAAACCAGTATTAAACAAACATATACAAATATCTTCACACAGATTATGATAAACTATGAGAGGAACAGATTGTGAGAAAGAAAAAACAGGAAGGACTCAATTTACATGGCGAGCGATAGTTTTAGGGAAGGTCTTGTGGAGTTGAGATATGGAAGCGGAGTAGGAGATGACAGGCAAAAAAGACCTATTATTTAAAGTATATGTCATATGTTGACATAAAGCACAGAGTATTCTAGCATGCTTTGAAGAGCTAAAACTTCAGCTGTAGAAATAAGTAATGTACAATTCCTTCCAAGGAACTGGAAGGGAAGACTCATGAGGTGAAGAAGGAAAGTGAGCAGAGCTCCTT
This sequence comes from Meles meles, assembly GCF_922984935.1. Taxonomy (NCBI): domain Eukaryota; kingdom Metazoa; phylum Chordata; class Mammalia; order Carnivora; family Mustelidae; genus Meles; species Meles meles. The sequence goes on from NC_060071.1 coordinate 72,186,432, forward strand.
CCAAGGCACAGGTGGTCCGGACTGTGGCTGATGTTGGAGGTTGCTCTGTGGTCCAATGGCAGAGAGACTGTTACTTACTTTGCAAAGCAGCCAGGGCCCATATTTATCAGTATCTCTTGGAAACCATCTTTGTATTTTTTTCCCCTTCTCTCCTACCACCCCCCCTTTAGACAACATTTGTATCTCTTGTTACATGTGTTGGCAGAATGTAAAGTGGATGTATTTTGTAACAAATTATTTTACCAGTTGGAAACATCTCCTGGTCTAGGTTAGTTCCTCTTCCGTTAGAAATTATTTGCCCTTCCTCTGAAACCTTCTGTCAAGGTTTTGCTAAACCATTATCTGGCATTTCTGTATTTACATTCAGGAGAGTGTTTAGGCAATATCATTTCCAATACTCTTTCTGTTTTTATATTGGTCTTTTGCTGAACACAGTATTTATAACATGTATAATTTAGGGGAGTGTCAGGAATGACTACACACGGGTACCCAACAAGGAGTGAAAATCAGAGAAAGAGATTGCAATCAGACATTTGTTTTCTAAAGGACAAGTTTTTTTCAGCCAGTTTTTCTGCCTTTTGAATTAGTCTATTCTTGGGCTGATGATTTGTGATAACACTGTCCATTCATGAAAGCAGATGTTGGATGGATTTTGGCACTTCTTTTGGTTCTCCTATAGTACATGGTATAGAGCTCTGAATATATGTTAAAAAAATGCTGTATAAGAGATTACATCAACCTGTTCCTAGCTGCCCTTGCATAGAGTATGATGTGCAGTGCAGAGCCGGGGCCTGGTGGATCACATGGCGGGTGAAGGTAAGCTGTCCTGGTAGCCCCAAGCCAGCATGTACCTGAAAGAGCCTCATAGAGATGATGAACGATGGACCAGGTATGTGCATTAGAATCCATATTTTGTGATATAAGGTAAAATGGAAATATCCTACTGTTTTATGAAGTTCTCTCTTCCATCTCCTGCCCTACAAAGGGCAGGAAATCTCCTCCCTTGGAAGGATTCTGTGAAGCCAGCAGAAGGAGTTCCTTGAGTCACTGCAGGGTCTCTAGCCTTCTCTAGGCCTTCTATTTACATCTTCGTCTTTTGTCAAACAAAATAGTTATAATATTTACAGTCTTTGGGAAGGTGAGGAAATAAGTAGTTTCCCCAACAGCTGAAGTTAAGTGTTTCTATGTCTGAACACCAACTGTCAGGGACCCTCTCCTATGTGCCTAGTTATTCTAGTCACCTGCCAACCGGAGCAAAATTCTGCCCTTCAACATTCATAGGAGACAATTTTCTAACCTCTTCTTGAGTATCCCCGGTGATCTAATTGCTTCATGAATTAGCCATTTTCATTCTTGGACCACTTTAGTCTTTGGAAGATTTTTCTTGTATTTAAACACAACTTATCCTTTCTATCTGAATCCCCAATTTTCTCCTTCTTTTTCTTCCTTCTTGTTTAATGGACTGGGATAAAACAAGTATCTTCTTTTTTCTTTTTTTTTATTGATGTATAGGCGACACACAATATCACATTAGTTTCAGGTTTACAACATAGTGGTCAAGAACTCTGTGTGTTATGCTGTGCTCATGACAAGTGAAGCTACCATTTGTCACTATACAACACTATTACAATACCACTGACTATATTCCCTGTGCTGTACCTTTTATTCTATGACTTATTATTTCATAACTGGAAGCCTGTATCTCCCACTCTCCTTCACCCACTTTTCCCTTCCTCCCACCCCCTCCCTTCTGCCAACAACCAGTTTGTTCTCTGTATTTATGGGTCTGTTTCTCTTTTTGCTATTAGAGTCTTTCAAAGTTTGAAGGAAGTTCTTCTGGTTCCTCTTACTCTTTCTTTAGGTCATATAGCCACTATTTTTCAACTATTCCTTCTGGAATATGGTTACTGGACCTCTGCTATTTTTACTTTACCTTCTTAATAGGTAGTATTTCTTTTCATTGCCCCTCTTAACATGACTATTCCACCTGATGCATGTTATATGTCAGTTTTTTTCTTTTACTTGTTCCAAATGCCTATTTATTTTGAAGAAAAACTTAAAAATTATATGACCAAGAATATATATTCAATAAGGTTAATAAATTAGATACAGAAAACTGGGGCAAAGGAAAGAAATGAAGACACACCTTTTAATGACTGCTAATTACTTTGTGTAATTGTAAAAACTGTTACTTAATGCAATTGGGTTTTATTTAATAGTTTACTGAGATTCCTGGAAGCCAAATTAACAAGGAAACATAGTAAGTTTTGTAGGTCTTGTGACCAGAATAGAGACATCATTTCAGTTCTTCAGAAGAGGCTATGTTTTCCCGGGGGTATTAAATTCAAAATGTGTTTCTTACATGGATTCTTTATAGCCTACAGAACATAATGAGAATGAACTTGCCATTGGTCTGAAAAATGCAACATGATGTTCACATGACTATTTCTTATACTGACCTTTAGTAGATGCTCTTGGCATAACATTTGAGCACAATTCAGTAAAATCAATTTAACACTCTCCACCATTTCCTGACCCTAAATATTTTTCCCACTTCATGTCACAGTCTTTGTGAATTGAATATTGTACACATAAAACCCTTTCTCCAAGGCAAATGTGAATACCGAATTATGGATTTGGTTGATTTTGATGATGATCCACGGCACTTATATTTTCATCTTTGGTTTGGGTCTGTTTCTATATAGCTGGAAAGCTATATAGATAGTAGGAAAACTAACACATGTTAATTTTAACAATTATGATTATGTTGGGAGGGGCATGTAAATCATACTTAATGCCCTGGCTTCTTCTCTGCCTCCTCCTAGAGAGTCCAGATTGGTCTACAGAGTTACTGTAGTTAGGACCTTTAGGGTGGGGCAGGCCTGTGCTGCTCAAAAAACTCTGTATGAAGAACCCTCCCCAGAGGAATGGGAGCGTCCCTTTGACCACGGGAAGGGACGTGCAGTTCCAGGAAACATTTGCCAAACCACAGAGATTGCAGGCCTACTGCCCATCCATTATTATCATCATTATTTAATGTCTTTCAAAGGTCAGAGCCAAAATAAATGGTCTGTCAGCCAAGTGAGCGACACCAGCCTTTACCACAGGCATTGGAGGCCCTTTTGGTATTTAGTAGCAATGACTTGGGTCATATTCTTGTCTGATTCCATCAGTCTGGCTGGACTTCTGGTTTCTTCTGTCTTGCCACAACTGTTTTTTTCTGTATTGGCTGTGCCCGCCCCCCCCCCCCCAAGTAATAGTTACTTGGTATGTGTTTGTTTTCTTTTTTTAGAATTTAAACAATGAAAGGGATTGAATTTAATTGTGCTAGTGAGTGATAAAAGTATTCAGGGAGGCTTTCTGGGGGTCCTGAATTTTGGGCTCTGGTCCACCTCTGAGATTCTACTCCCCTTGGGGATAAGGAATAGTATTGTGGTCAAAAGCATAGAGCTAAAACTCTCGAGTTCAAATCCTGATTCTGTCACTTAGTGTCTGAATAATCTTGGGAAATTTACTTAGCCTTTCTGTGCTTCAGTTTCTTCATTATAAATTGGATTTAGTAATCAAAACCTCCTTCATGCATTTGAAATTTGATAATATATGAAAAGTACTTGAAACAGTACCTGTCTCAGTGTGTTAGCTGCTATTATTATTAGGCTGCAGAAATCATACCAAGATATCAGCTTTATATTGAGATCACCCGGGGTTGAGGCTGTTTGGGAAGGAGGTGGTTGGGATTGTCTTTGGAGATGGATAATGGGAAGCACGTCCCTCCCTCTGCCCCTGCCCCAGCCCCAGCCCCAGCCCATCCAGTGATATGGATATTTTTTTCTCTCTGGGGATAAAATGGAGTGAAATTATGATGACTCAGAAGTGTCTGCATCCTAGGGCTCATGGCCAACTTCAATGTTCCTTCTAACAGAAGGGATGTTCAGTTCAGGTATCTATAAATTTTGCTCCATCTGCTTACCAGGGCCCAGTATCCAAGCATAGGCTCTGTTGCCCGAGACAGGGGAACAAGGTAGCCTCATGGACTTTGAACCAGACCTATCTATCTGGCTCTGAATCTTAGGTTAGCTTGTTGACCTCTATGAGTCTCAGTTTCTTTCTCTATAAAACAGCAATTATAATTCTGACATTTCAGGGATGTTTTGGAGACTAAATCATATGGCACGTGTAAAATACCACATGTAGTATTTGACCTTTGAAGACATTTGCTTTGTTAACTTCCTTCCCTTTCTTCTAATTCTTCCCTATCTGCTAAATTTATTAAGAAAGCCTCAATGTAGGAAATAATTGAGAGAAATGCTTTCAAATTTAAGGTGGGGTGGCAGGGATCTTGTTAAGCTACAGATTCTGATTCAGCAGGTCTGGGCTGGGTCTGAGCCTGTACTTCTCATCAGTCCCCAGGTGACACCAGTGCTGTGTCTGAGGCCCTCACAGTAGCACAGCTCTGTATTTCCTCCCTTTGAAACTCATTATCACCTTTTAGATGCCTGTTAGTCTTTTGATAGTCTTACCACACACATGTACTTCTAGGATCATCATTTGGAGAAATAGCAAGGGCTGTATGTTATCACACCCCTTAGGTGCTTTCCCTTATGCAGCATAGGCAGCATGGTGGAGGTCTAGGAGAAACCTATCTTAGGCATTTTGTCAGAATCCCCATTGAACCTGGGATCCCAAACTGTTTTCCATAAAAACTCCTGTCTGTTGACAGCCTCCTGAATCTGGGTCCCTCTGTGATGTAGATTGCAAGTCAGCTAGGTTGGGGAAGTTTTCTTTGTTTTTCTCTTTAGAGTTTGAGGGGAGTTGACTTGAAGACTGTGCTTCTGCCCTCACTAAGCACCTTTGATATTTTTAGAGCTATGTGTTCCAGCTACTAGCCTTCTCTAGGTTCATTAGATTATGTTCTCTCCAATATACACAGATGGAACAGTCCACCTTTGTTCTTTTTTTATTTCATACACATTTGTGAGTGTTTGTGGCATATTCTTTGATTGGTTTTAGATTTTATCAGGTTTTTCAGATTTACTTTTGAGAACCTTCCTCACTGTTGTTTCTCTGTAGCATTGGATCTTTTTTTTTTTTTTTTTAAGATTTTATTTATTTATTTGAGAGAGATCAAGAGAGCTTGAGCAATGGGGAGAGGGAGAAGCAGGCTCCCCTCTGAGCAGGGAACCCAACCTGGGCTCAATCCCAGGACCCTGAGATCATGACCTGAGCTGAAGGCAGATGCTTAACCGATGGAGGCACCCAGGTGCCCCACATTGGATCTTTTAAATATTTTAACTTCTTTTTTTCTTTCCTGCATTACTTCCTGGAACTTTTTTTTTAGCCTGGACCATCATCAGGGTCAGATGCATCTGCTGTGTGCATTTTGGGAACTGGCCCTCAACACTCAGGCAACTTTTCTTGAAGTAAAAAATGTAAAGGCGACTAATCTCTTTGGGTTATACCCCTTTGAATTAGAGGTGTGGAGAAGAAATAATAGCCTCCTCCTCCTTCTTCAAAAAAAAATTTTTTTTTTTTTAAATTATAGCAAACCCTTTGTTTTAGAACACTCCAAATTGTCTATAAGTTAGATCTTGGTCATCAGCCATGTTACAAAGCAAAGCAAATCTACATCAGTCTTTTAGGCTTTCCTTGGTCCTATTTCTTAAAGAGTTTCTCCTGCCAGTTTGGGGAATAATTTGAAAATAGTCCCAGGTAAGAACCCAGGTATTTTGAAAGTTAAGATGGAGGAATATTGCAGGGGGAGAAAAATCGGGAAAATATTTGATGCAAAGAAGAGTCAGAGGAGCCATTAATATTTTCACATTATCTAGATATGTATCAGTCAGGGTCATAATAGAAAAACAGCACACTCATAATAAAGGACATAATAAGGACATAATAAAGGACAGCTTACAAAGGTGGGTGTATGGAAACCCAGGACTACTTATAGCTGAGTTATCGCACTTGGGCCTAAAAGTGACCTTGGCTGGGAGGGACCTGATCTCACTATTCTTCCCCCACACTTTTAATTTATTTCCAGCCAGAGCTCTCTGTTGGAAGAACCCAACAGGAAGCAGAGTGTACACAGTTCATGCTGGGCAGCCTCCCGAGGCAGATAGTAGGATGAAGATGGGTGGACAGAGGACTGAGAGGGGTAAACAGAAGCTGATTAGCACACTAGTTTTACACTTTCTTTTGAAAAGACTTGTTCACCTGGAGACAATATCAGTATTGAGAACTCCTTGAGGGAAGACAGTGGCCTCCCCCACTTATATGTGGGACACTGTTTAAAGGATTGTTAAGTGAATGAATGAGACCGCTCATCTTCTTCCATTCTCCTGACTGGCACTTGGGGTAACCAGGGATAGCCAAGTGCTGCTGTCTTGATGGAACGCTTGTGTTGTGAATGCAAGCACCTCAAAGTCACAGCTAACTGACTCAGAGATTAACACTTCCTGACCATGTAACTATTCTACTTTTAACAGTCTCGTTAATAAACTGCTAAACAAAGATAGAACCTACTGTATTAATACCTTGAGTCTTTTTGTTTTGTTTTTATAAATATCCAGATTTTGCTGGCATGGTATTCATGAATCTTTAGCCCTTCTCAGTGACTTTTTTAAAGAAAAGATTTACTTAAATAAATAAATACAAATAAAGAAGATTTACTTCTTTATTCTAGAAGGAGAGAGAGAGAATTGTGGGGAGGGGCAAAGGAAGGGGGAGACAAGCATACGCCCTCCTGAGCAGGGATCCCAAAGCCAGGCTCTGTCCCAGGACCCTGAGATCATGACCTGAACCAAAATCAAGAGTATGACGCTTAACTGAGCCATCCAGGCGCCCTCTTTCTCAGTGACTGTTAAATCTAACCCTGTTATTTCTCCTCTCACCAGTGCCCCACTGGTCAGCAGATGGGTAAGCTGTATAATTTGGGAACCCATGTGACTTTTGATTCTTTCCCAGGCTGCTTCAAGAGAAGAACACACAAAGGGCTAAATTAGCTTAACTATCTTCAGTAGCTTTAAAAGAAGGCCTATGAATAATGCCAGATTTCTCTTAACTGTCCAGAGAACAGGAGCTCAAAATAGAAATGAGTTTATTAGGTATACATTTTGGGAAAGTTCCTCATGCAATCCAATTGCCATCCCTAATGATTCTCAAACATTTGTATTTTGCGGGAAGGGATAGAGCTAAATGCTGCAAGTAACTAGTTTGGAGGCACCTGGGGTTCTTGAAGTACTCAGGTATAAGGGCAGAAGAAAATACATTGGTGGGGAGGGAAATGAGTCCCTTTTCACTTAGAGCTTCACTATTCTTGCCTGAGGGCTCTCAGGGCTTGTGTGTATGTGTGTGTCTGTGTGGGTCTGTGTGTCTGTGATGTGGGGAGATAGGAGAAGTGGGGGAGACTCAGAATCCTTTAAACCTCCAGGAAAAAAATGACTTTATCCTTTGTTAAATTGAATTGGGTCCTCAAATTCTATTTGATCTTTCTTTGAAGTTCTGATAGGTTTCTTTGCATATTGTTGGACAGATCATCTTATTCTCCTAAAAACTGTTGCTCTTTTACATAATTCAAATCCGAATAGAGTATTGATTCAATTCCTGCAAGGATTATAACTCTTGGAGGCCTTTTTTATAGATCTATTTCCAGGGCCCCCAAAGACAGAATAGGCACGGCTGGCTCACATGTATCCCTCGCATTACCCAGAATGACAGGCATTCTCTGCTCCCATTTACACGCCCTGCTGTTAAGGTTCCTCTGTTAATGGGTTTCCAAGTTGGGCTCATGACGTCTCTGGCTAAGGCTATGGACCTACAGAAGAATGCAGTTTTTTTTTGCTTCATCAGGATTTGAGATTTAAAAAACTTTTGTTTCTAGTTTCTTCACATGTCATAACAATTTTGGATTTGACATTTTTGCTTTTGGTATGGGGGTGAAGGGCTAGGGCCACTGGAAAAGCTACTTGCAGGCCTGCAGTTGAAGTTTCTACTACAAGCATGTTTTGTTTGACAGGCAGGGAACCACCCCCACAATCCTAGTTATATTAAACTGCTTCAAATGGAGCACACACATTCCTATTTGTCTCAGGTTCTATTACTGCCTATTGTTAAATTAGTTCTCCTGGGGACATCTGGTCTTTTATATTCTGTCTTTTCCTAAACACTTTAAAAAATGGTTGTGTTTTCCAGAATAATTATACCTGTTTTTACTTTTGGCTTGGGACTTAGCTACTTGCGTAAATCAAATGATTCTTTATTTATTATGTACAAATAATAAAATTAACAATTGTATAGTTCTTTAGAGCTTATGAGATATTTTTATTTAATTCATTGGATTGTCACAATAATCCCATAGCTAGGCAGGTGGGTATTTTTCTCCATATTATGGATAGGAGGTTATATAGCATGGTGATTAAGAGTATAGGCTCTGGAGTTAGACAATTTGTTTGAATTTCACCTTTTGTAATTACAAGCTTAGTCTCAGCTATTAAACCTGCTCAGTTTCCTTATCTGTAAAATGAGTATATAACTACCTATCTTACAGGGTCATTATTACAAAGTAATTAGAACATTTCCTGGCATATAGTGAGTGCTCAATAAATCATTATTATTAATAGTATATGAAGAAATGGAAACTTGGAAAAATTAAGAAATCTACAACAGCTAGTTGGCAGGAGCTTGGGACTTTAACTAAGGTTTAGAGGTGTCTGATACTGTTTTTTCCCCTCCATATTTACTACTGATTTCCGTATGTGCTTTGGGGGGACTGTAAGATAAATCATCCTTTCTTTTTTGGCTTCCTTATCTTCATTTTCTTTTGTTTCCTCACATTTAGAACTCTTGGGTATCTGTCCAGTCATGGGATCCATCTGTCAGAATTCAGCAAAATGTAGGGATGTCCATATCCCTGCAGGTGGACTCTCCTTGACACTGAGCTTCTGGGGCTTCTGGGATCCTTCTGAATTCTATCCAGATAGATAGTCTGGAAAAATTAACATTGCATTTAAAGTAAAAGTATCCTATTGTTGCCCCATGGAAGACATTTTAAAACATAATAAGCATGTATTTCTCAGTGCTTTAGTTTCTTTCCTCTTAAAAGGGAGGATACTTAACTTTTGGTGATCTCATTTGTCGTTTCACATCCCTTTGAGGTAGTGAGAAAATAGGTCGTATTATCTCCAGGGGTTGGGGACAGGAGAGGAGTAATGAAGTCCAGTGTGAAAAGAGCAAAGGCTATGGAGTCAGGCGGAGGAGGTTCAAATGGCTTTTCCACTTTCTGTTATATGTCTCCAAGTCCCATTTTTCTCATCTGTGTGAGGAGGATAACCAGAGGGGATACTGCTCAGAGAAGAGATTATGCTAGATACATAGCATGTAAATGTGGCTGTTATTGATGTTGCTGGGGAAGTGACTTTTCACACTGGCTGAGGGTGACAGAGAGACTCAGGTCTCATCATTCTTAACTGAATGCTCTGTGGACTTCCTCACCTCCGTATATTATTTCTTTCCATTTTAAAATCTAGGTGTTTTGACCTTTTATTTGCTACTTTATTATTTTTTTTATTTTAAATTTTTTATTTATTTCTTATTTTTTTATAAACATATAATGTATTTTTATCCCCAGGGGTACAGGTCTGTGAATCGCCAGGTTTGCACACTTCACAGCACTCACCACAGCACATACCCTCCCCAATGTCCATAACCCCTCTCCCCCTCTCCCAACCCCCCCCCCCCCCCCGCAACCCTCAGGTTGTTTTGTGAGATAAAGAGTCACTTATGGTTTGTCTCCCTCCCAATCCCATCTTGTTTCATTTATTCTTCTCCTATCCCCCTAACCCCCCATGTTGCATCTCCACGTCCTCATATCAGGGAGAGCATATGACAGTTGTCTTTCTCCAAGTGACTTATTTCACTAAGCATGATACCCTCTAGTTCCATCCATGTCGTCACAAATGGCAAGATTTCATTTCTTTTGATGGCTGCATAGTATTCCGTTGTATATATATACCACATCTTCTTTATCCATTCATCTGTTGATGGACATCTAGGTTCTTTCCATAGTTTGGCTATTGTAGACATTGCTGCTATAAACATTCGGGTGCATGTGCCCCTTCGGATCATTACATTTGTATCTTTAGGGTAAATACCCAATAGTGCAATTGCTGGGTCATAGGGTAGTTCTATTTTCAACATTTTGGGGAACCTCCATGCTGTTTTCCAGAGTGGTTGCACCAGCTTGCATTCCCACCAACAGTGTAGGAGGGTTCCCCTTTCTCTGCATCCTCGCCAGCATCTTTAGGATGCTGACTTTTCCTGACTTGTTCATTTTAGCCATTCTGACTGGTGTGAGGTGATATCTTATTGTGGTTTTGATTTGATTTCCATGATGCCGAGTGATGTGGAGCACTTTTTCATGTGTCTGTAGGCCATCTGGATGTCTTCTTTGCAGAAATGTCTGTTCATATCCTCTGCCCATTTCTTGATTGGATTGTTTATTCTTTGGGTGTTGAGTTTGCTAAGTTCCTTATAGATTTTGGATACTAGCCCTTTATCTGATATGTCATTTGCAAATATCTTCTCCCATTCTGTCAGTTGTCTTTTGGTTTTGTTAACTGTTTCCTTTGCTGTGCAAAGCTTTTGATCTTGATGAAATCCCAATAGTTCATTTTTGCCCTTACTTCCCTTGCCTTTGGCGATGTTCCTAGGAAGATGTTGCTGCGGCTGAGGTCAAAGAGGTTGCTGCCTGAGTTGTTCTCAGGGATTTTGATGCAATCCTTTCTCACATTGAGGTCCTTCATCCATTTTGAGTCTATTTTCGTGTGTGATGTAAGGAAGTGGTCCCATTTCATTTTTCTGCATGTGGCTGTCCAATTATCCCAGCACCATTTATTGAAGAGGCTGTCTTTTTTCCATTGGACATTCTTTCCTGCTTTGTCGAAGATTAGTTGACCATAGAGTTGAGGGTCTATTTCTGGGCTTTCTATTCTGTTCCATTGATCTATGTGTCTGTTTTTGTGCCAGTACCATGCTGTCTTGATGGCGACAGCTTTGTAATAGAGCTTGAAGTCCAGAATTGTAATGCCACCAACTTTGGCTTTCTTTTTCAATATTCCTTTAGCTATTCGAGGTCTTTTCTGGTTCCATATAAATTTTAGGACTATTTGTTCCATTTCTTTGAAAAAAAATGGATGGTATTTTGATAGGGATTGCATTCAATGTGTAGATTGCTTTAGGTAGCATGGACATTTTCTCAATATTTATTCTTCCAATCCAGGAGCATGGAACATTTTTCCATTTCTTTGTGTCTTCCTCAATTTCTTTCATGAGTACTTTATAGTTTTCTGCATATAGATTCTTAGCCTCTTTGGTTAGGTTTATTCCTAGGTATCTTATAGTTTTGGGTGCAATTGTAAATGGGATTGACTCCTTAATTTCTCTTTCTTCTGTCTTGTTGTTGGTGTATAGAAATGCAACTGATTTCTGTGCATTGATTTTATATCCTGACACTTTACTGAATTCCTGTACAAGTTCTAGCAGTTTTGGAGTGGAGTCTTTTGGGTTTTCCACATATAGTATCATATCGTCTGTGAAGAGTGATAGTTTGACTTCTTCTTTGCTGATTTGGATGCCTTTAATTTCTTTTTGTTGTCTGATTGCTGAGGCTAGGACTTCTAGTACTATGTTGAATAGCCGTGGTGATAATGGACATCCCCGCTGTGTTCCTGACCTTTACAGAAAAGCTTTCAGTTTTTCTCCATTGAGAATGATATTTGCGGTGGGTTTTTCATAGATGGCTTTGATAATATTGAGGTATGTACCCTCTATGCCTACACTTTGAAGAGTTTTGATCATGAAGGGATGCTGTACTTTGTCAAATGCTTTTTCAGCATCTGTTGAGAGTATCATATGGTTCTTGTTCTTTCTTTTATTAATGTGTTGTATCACATTGATTGATTTGCGGATGTTGAACCAACCTTGCAGCCCTGGAATAAATCCCACTAGGTCGTGGTGAATAATCCTTTTAATGTACTGTTGAATCCTATTGGCTAGTATTTTGGTGAGAATTTTTGCATCTGTGTTCATCAAGGATATTGGTCTGTAGTTCTCTTTTTTGGTGGGATCCTTGTCTGGTTTTGGGATCAAGGTGATGCTGGCCTCATAAAATGAGTTTGGAAGTTTTCCTTCCATTTCTATTTTTTGGAACAGTTTGAGGAGACAAGGAATTAGTTCTTGTTTAAATGTTTGGTAGAATTCCCCTGGGAAGCCGTCTGGCCCTGGGCTTTTGTTTGTTTGGAGATTTTTGATGACTGTTTCAATCTCCTTACTGGTTATGGGCCTGCTCAGGTTTTCTGTTTCTTTCTGGTTCAGTTGTGGTAGTTTATATGTCTCTAGGAATGCATCCATTTCTTCCAGATTGTCCAATTTGTTGGTGTAGAGTTGCTCATAGTATGTTCTTATAATTGTCTGTATTTCTTTGGTATTAGTTGTGATCTTTCCTCTTTCATTCATGATTTTATTGATTTGGGTCCTTTCTCTTTTCTTTTTGATAAGTCTGGCCAGGGGTTTATCAATCTTATTGATTCTTTCAAAGAACCAGCTCCTGGTTTCGTTGATTTGTTCTATTGTTTTTTTGGTTTCTATTTCATTGATTTCTGCTCTGATCTTTATGATTTCTCTTCTCCTGCTGGGTTTAGGGTTTCTTTCTTGTTCTTTCTCCAGCTCCTTTACATGTAGGGTTAGGTTGTGTACTTGAGACCTTTCTTGTTTCTTGAGAAAGGCTTGTACCGCTATATATTTTCCTCTCAGGACTGCCTTTGCTGTGTCCCACAGATTTTGAACCGTTGTGTTTTCATTATCATTTGTTTCCATGAATTTTTTCAATTCTTCTTTAATTTCCTGGTTGACCCATTCATTCGTTAGAAGGATGCTGTTTAGTCTCCATGTATTTGGGTTCTTTCCAGCTTTCCTCTTGTGATTGAGTTCTAGCTCCAGAGCATTGTGGTCTGAAAATATGCAGGGAATGATCCTAATCTTTTGATACCGGTTGAGACCTGATTTGTGACCCAGGATGTGATCTATTCTGGAGAAGGTTCCATGTGCACTAGAGAAGAATGTGTATTCTGTTGCTTTGGGATGAAATGTTCTGAATATATTTGTGATGTCCATCTGGTCCAGTGTGTCATTTAAGACCTTTATTTCCTTGTTGATCTTTTGCTTGGATGATCTGACCATTTCAGTGAGGGGAGTGTTAAAGTCCCCTCCTATTATTGTATTATTATTGATGTGTTTCTTTGATTTTGTTATTAATTGGTTTATATAGTTGGCTGCTCCCACGTTAGGGACATAGATATTTAAAATGGTTAGATCTTCTTGTTGTACAGAACCTTTGAGTATGATATAGTGTCCTTCCTCATCTCTTATTATAGTCTTTGGCATAAAATCTAATTGATCTGATATAAGGATTGCCACCCCAGCTTTCTTCTGATGCCCATTAGCATGGTAAATTGTTTTCCACCCCCTCACTTTAAATCTGGAGGTGTCTTCGTGTCTAAAATGAGTTTCTTATAGGCAACATATTGATGGGTTTTGTTTTTTTATCCATTCTGATACCCTGTGTCTTTTGATTGGGGCATTTAGCCCATTAACATTCAGGGTAACTGTTGAGAGATATGAATTTAGTGCCATTATTACCCTGTAAGGTGACTGTTACTGTATATTGTCTCTGTACCTTTCTGATCTACTACTTTTAGGCTCTCTCTTTGCTTAGAGGACCCCTTTCAATATTTCCTGTAGAGCTGGTTTGTTGTTTGCAAATTCTTTCAGTTTTTGTTTGTCCTGGAAGCTTTTTATCTCTCCCTCTATTTTCAATGATAGCCTAGCTGGATAGAGTATTCTTGGCTACATGTTTTTCTCATTTAGTGCTCTGAATATATCATGCCAGCTCTTTCTGCCTGCCAGGTCTCTGTGGATAAGTCTGCTGCCAATCTAATATTTTTACCATTGTATGTTACAGACTTCTTTTCCCGGGCTGCTTTCAGGATTTTCTCTTTTCACTAAGACTTGTAAATTTTACTATTAGGTGACGGGGTGTGGACCTATTCTTGTTGACTTTGAGGGGGGTTCTCTGCACCTCCTGGGTTTTGATGCTTGTTTTCTTTGCCATATTAGGGAAATTCTCTCCAATAATTCTCTCCAATAGACCTTCTGCTCCCCTCTCTCTTTCTTCTTCTTCTTGAATGCCAATTATTCTAATGTTGTTTCGTCTGATGGTGTCACTTATCTCTCGAATTCTCCCCTCGTGGTCCAGTAGCTGTTTGTCTCTCTTTTGCTCGGCTTCTTTATTCTCTGTCATTTGGTCTTCTATATCACTAATTCTTTCTTCTGCCTCATTTATCCTAGCAGCGAGAGCCTCCATTTTTGATTGCACCTCATTAATAGCTTTTTTTGATTTCAACTTGGTTAGATTTTAGTTCTTTAATTTCTCCAGAAAGGGCTTTTATATCTCCAGAGAGGGTTTCTCTAATATCTTCCATGCCTTTTTCGAGCCCGGCTAGCACCTTGAGAATCGTCATTCTGAACTCTAGATCTGACATATTACCATTGTCTGTGTTGATTACGTCCCTAGCCTTCAGTACTGCCTCTTTTTCTTTTGTTTGTGTTGATTTTTTCCGCCTTGTCATTTTGTCCAGATAAGAGGATATGAAGGTTCAAATAAAATACTAAAAGGGAGCAAAGACCCCAGAAAAATGTGCTGTAACCAAATCAGAAGAGACCCCAAATTGTGGGGGGGAGAAAGGGGATAAAAAGAGGTTCAGGAAAAAAAAAAAAGAAAAAAATTAAAAAAACAAAACAAATAAAGAAAAAATATAAAAAAGAAAGAAACAATATATATTTTAGATAAACTAGTCAAAAAACGTTAAAAAAGAAAAGGGTAAAAGTTTTAAAAAATTTAGTAGAAGAAGAAAAAAGAAAGAAAAAAAAATTAAAAAAAAAATTGAATTAACCACAAGACCAAAGAATCATGGGGAGAAAGCCATGAGTTCCGTGCTTTGCTTTCTCCTCCTCTGGAATTCCGCTGCTGTCCTAGGTATTGAACCTGCTTTCCTTGATAGATGAACTTCGTCCTGGCTGGATATTTTGTTGATCTTCTGGGGGAGGGGCCTGTTGTAGTGACTCTCAATTGTCTTTGCCCGAGGCAGAATTGCACCGCCCTTACCGGGGGCTGGACTAAGTAATTCGATTTGGTTCGCTTTTGGGAGCTTCTGTTCCCTGAATGCTTTCTGTAGAGTTCCGGCGGACGGGAATGAAAATGGTGGCCTCTCTGTCTCTGGCCAGGAGGGGCCGAGATCCCGGGGCCCCACTCCTCAGTGTGCCCCCAGAGGACAGCACCAATCACTCCCGTATCCCCAGCCTCTAGCCGCGCTCTGAGCTCACCCAGCCCGTGACCGGTTCAAGGTAACCCCGAGCTGAGACTTCAGTCCTCTGCTCTGTCTCTGTAGCCGGCTTCTCCGTTCTAACACCTGCGAGCTCTGTGACACTCTGACACCCCCGATCCTTCTGTGACCCTGCGGGACCTGGAGCCACACTGACCCTGCGTGGGCTTCACCCTGGTTTAGCCTCTGGAGCAATGTCCCTCAGTGGAACAGTCTTTTAAAAGTCCTGATTTTGTGCTCCGTTGCTCCGGCACTTGCCGGGAGCCGGCCCCTCCCCCCGCGGTCTATCTTCCGGTCATTTTGGATTCACTTCTCCGCCAGTCCTACCCTTCAGAAAGTGGTTGATTTTCTGTTTCTAGAATTGCTGTTCTTCTTCTCTTCAATCTCCCGTTGGATTTGTAGGTGTTTGCAATGTTTAGATAAGCTATCGAGCTGATCTCCTGCTACCTGATGTAGTCTCAGCCTGCTACTTCTCCGCCATCTTCGCTACTTTATTTTTTAAGTTGATTTTTTATTATGTTATGTTAGTCACCACCCAGTACATCGTTAGTTTTTGGTATATTTTTAATGTGCCCGTAATGGGCAGGTCACTTGGCTGTGTGTTTAGCAAGGCCATTTGCAATGCCCATTACACCAAAGTCCCAAGTTTACCTCATGTCACAAGCGAAGGTAGTGAATCCACATGACCAACAAGGAATGTGACACAGACTCTCTCATATGGTACTGGGGCAGCTATTCTCACAAAGTGAAAGCAGCAGGTATGTATTATTTACTATGTTGCTCAGCATTGTGTGAGGTTGGGAACACAATAGAAACACCAGAATTTTTCTGTCTTTAATAAGACTGACAATTTTCCAGGGAAAACAGATGTGATCAAAAGCTGACACAGTTAAAGAATGGTAATAAACACTGGGATTTAGTCACAATAGTTAAGTGGGCTCTCGTAGACTGGTGGATAACAAGTCTACACTTGTTAAAGCATGGTTTGGTAAATGAGAATAGAATAATTAGTATACAGGAATGTAGGGGAGGTGTTATGTGGTGTGTGTGCATATAGGTAGTGGTGTGGGTTCCAGGGAGAGACAGTGCTTGAATTGGTCCTGGTGACTAGTGGGGAATGCTGGGGAGAGGATTATTGAGTAAGGAAGACTGAAAAATGCACTTTGAAAGGCACTGAGAGATGAAAGAGCTTAAGGATGATAAAGAAAAGTATTCCTGGTCCGAACTTAGGTTTCCAGGGTTAGTGGTAGGAGAGCAGACTGGAGAGGTGAGAGAGGGATGTCATTAAAGACATTGTGTCATTATGGACTTAAAGGCATGTAGAGAAATAAGAGCATCAGGGTGTCGGCAACCAAGCAAGCCAGAGATGATTATCAGCTTCAGAATGATCACTCCAGGAGGATCTTCCAGTACAAATAGGTAAGAAATAATAAGGGCCTGAATCAAGTCTTAGGAGAAAGAAAAAAATGAATGGATTGATGGATGAATAGGAGAGTGAGTAAATGGATGATCCTAACTATAATTGTTGTAGAAGTTCAGAGAAAGAGGATGCCTTTGTAAGAATAATATTTGAGGAATACTTTATGAGGGAAGAAGATTTGAGTGGTTAGCCCAGAGACTTGTCCATAGTAGGCAGTTGGTAAGCCAGGTATTGACTGGCTATAGGATTTATATGAGAGAAGATAGGGAGTAATACCAGGTTGCACAAATGTGTGAGATGGTCAAAGAGACAAATCTAATTGGAAATGAGTGGTAGATAATATGATTTCATATGCAAATTGGTTACATATTTTAGAAGGCTTTGAAATGCTAGATTGAGGAGATTAAACTTATTTCATAAATTAGTAGGAAGTCACTGAAGATTCTTAAACACATATTTTGACATACTCAGTTTGGATTAGAACTGCGTTTGTGTGTTGGGCCTCTTCATCATGGTTGGAGGAAGATGTGTCTAGGGAGATGATGCTAATTCACGATCTTTCTTGATGAAAGGGATGTGACATGACAAGAATTTCATGATATTCCTATCTTTAATGGAAATGCCATACAGACGGCATTACTTTTGGACTGGAGGATAAAGTTGCATGACCCCACTTTGACTGTATGGGGACTAGAAAAGTCCACTGTGGGGAAACAAAGAAAGACAAATGAAGGGAGGGATGAGTGAGTACCCATATAAGATTTTTGGTGATACTAGTCTGGAGAGGGATGGAGCAAGTAGAAAGGTGGAAGAAACTGCTTGCCCTATGGAGTCTTTTATGGAGAGAAAATACATGGGGTGCATAGCCAGTATCTCATTACATCCCACTGGAAACATTAATTCATCATGGTATGTTTTCTAATGGAGCTCAGTGGTAGTCTTAGAGTCCTTGTTAACACAGTGCCTCAGGCAGCTTTTGTCAAATGATCAGAGTTAGCACTGGAATTCAAAACTGTCATGCCTGGAGTAAGAAATGAATGAGAAATAAATTACGACTGTACTCATAGTGCAAATCAATTTTTACTTTTTCAGGTGGAACTTGCGGAAATCTGTGCCAAGAGCGAGCGTTATATTGGCACTGAAGGAGGAGGGATGGACCAGTCCATATCATTTCTTGCAGAAGAAGGAACTGTATGTGATACTGAGCTATTTGGAAATATCAACTAGGGAAAGTTCATATGAAGAGGTTCTGGGCAGTCAATTCTGTTAGGTTCTATTGTAAATGGTATTTATCATCTACTTTGTAATTCAGGGCTGCTACTAGTTCATGTAATCTGTTTCATATTGATCACCTCTTCCTCAGGCTTCCAGAATCATACCTCAGATCTGTTTTTCTCTTGTGCCTAGTTATTCCCCCCTTCTTTTTCTCTTCATTGTTGAGATGAGATTTCTCAACTCCCACCTTTCCCGCTCTTGTACTGAATCACTCATTTCATGGCATTTTCATAATCTCTTGTTGGTTTTAAACCCAAATGTTAACTTCTCTTACCACATATATTCACAATCCTCTCTTTTTATAATTTACTCTTTGGTATCATTTTTCTCTGTCAACATTTTTGGGGCTTCAGTGGTGGGGAAAAGAATGTTGACAGGAAGCCAGGGATGAATTCTTTAGCTGGATACCACTTCCCCTTGGCTATCAACATCCTTAGGCAGGGTAGGGGTTTTTGGTTGTTGCCCATAAACTGCCCATTTCCAAAATAGAAGCAGACATTTCTTTAAAGTCTTTTCCTAGTTTTTCATCAGATTTCCTACAAGCTTGGCTATTTTCTAAGAATACCTAGATATGTTCTTATTAAGAATATTTATTTTTGATTCCTCTAAGCCAAAGACATGAACTGTGAGGAAATGTGGTTTAATGTTAAGAAAATACTCTGGGTGTTTTGGATGAGACCTGACAAGCAGACATGGTGGCAAGAGTGCTGATGTTAATGTAAGTTAGCTATAGAGTCTGAACAAAGTCCAAATTCTTTGAGCTTGCAAAACACGTCACAGTCTGGCTCCTGCTTTACCTCTGCATTCTACCCTCTCACCAACCCTCAACCCTCAAACTATGAGCTCCAGGCAAATTTCAATACCCAAAGCTTTATTAACACCTCCTGTTTTTTTGCCTCTGAACTTGTGTTTGCTTTTCCCTCTTTTTGTTATCCTGTTTGAATAGAGAAATCCTCTGTCTGCTCTTCTCTTGCTCAGCCTTTAAGACTCAGTGTAGATTTTCCCTTTTTCAAAGGAGCCTACACTAGGTGATCAGGTGCTTCAACTATGTGTCTATAAAGCAGCCTGGGCTTTTCGACCATTGAAACACAACCTAGGAATGTATTTGTCCATTTGATTGTCTTTCCTGCTGGATAGTAAGCTCTACGAGGGCAGGGACAATGTCTTTCTTCCTCACTGTTATATCTCGAGTGCCTAGTACAGTGCCTGGAAGTCAATAAATAATATTTGAAGTGAATGAATGCATTTTTATGAAAAAATTTTGCTACAGTAAATAAATAAATAAATGATTAAACATTTTCTGAATTCTAATACATTATATCTCAACTGTCTTTTTTGTTCCAATAGGCCAAGTTGATAGAATTTAGTCCTCTGAGGGCAACTGATGTGAAACTCCCAAGTGGAGCAGTATTTGTGATTGCCAACAGTTGTGTGGAAATGAATAAGGCAGCGACTTCTCATTTCAATATCAGGGTGATGGAGTGTCGGCTGGCTGCAAAGGTATGAACTTGGCAAACTGGTGAAACTTGGAGTAGGCTTTCTCTTGTCCTTTTTTTTTTTCTCTCTGTTACTCTGTCTCTTTCCCTCAAGTTAAGAGCATCATTCTGATTGGAGCGCTATTCTAAATGAAGGTCTTTGGGTAGAGAACAATTTGATTCCAAATTCAGGAGATAAATAAACCTACTAGGTGTGCCCTGCAACCTCGAGATATTTAGAAGCTATATGAACTTCACAGCTGAGTCTTCTAGGGGGGCCCTGGGAAGAAGAGGATAGTTTATATCTGTGAATCATAGGCCATGGTTAGGTAAGAGTGGAGAAAGATAGTTGGAGGTAATTGGTGGGAAGTGACCATAACTGATCTTGTTTCCTTGACAAATGTGGTGGTAGCCTCAACAGCTGTTCCTCTTGGATGCACCATTTTTGTAGTGGGCCATCACTGGTCACTCTAAAAATACAGGCTTAATGTAACACTCCTGTGCCCAAAAGACTTTTACATGTGTGCAAAGGAAACAGAAACCTGAAGGGAGTCTTGGCAGTCCTCTGTTCCACAATTTAGAAGACCCTTGCCAGTCAAACCTTTAACCTACATAGGAAGTATTCATTGAATACTTCTTGTATGCCTAGGACCATGAAGATATACAAAAGGATATAAGACATAAAAATAGAGAGAGTAGAGTGAAGAGTTAAAATTAGAGGATGTGAAGTAGGAAATGGTTAGTATGTGATCAGGTGGCAAGAGAAGTGAAATGTTGTGGAGGATCCAGAAAGGTACATGGTCTGACCAGAAAGATAGAGAGAACTAAGGCTAGGAGCCAGAGGTTTCTGGCTTAGGAGCTGTACTGTGCTTTCTCCTAGTTAGAATGGTGGTTTAGAAATTTAAATCTGATCCGATAATTTCCTTGGTTTACACTTTTCAAAACTTTATCTCCTTGGAATAAAGTAAAAAGTCCTTGTCACTGGCTAGAAAGCCTTGTAAGATCTGATGCCTGTGCACCTCATCCTCTTCTTGTCTTAGCATCCCCCACTCCCTTTACACTTCAGCCATAATGCTCATTCCTACCCCAGGGACTTTACACATGCCCAGAACACTCTTCCCCTACTTTGAAGTCTCAGTCAAAATGTCCCCCAGGAAGCCTTCCTTGACCTCCAGACTAAGGAAAGTCTCTCTTCTATTTCATAGCTCTTGCACTTCTCAGTTACAGAATTTATCACAATTGTTTAATGTCCATTTCCTCCTCTTGATTCAGTTTTATCTGAGAGCCAGGGCTGGATCCATCTTGCTAACTCTTATATCTCTAATGCCTAGCATAGTGCTTAGGTCAAAACAGGCTCAGGATAAACATTTGTTGAGTAAATGAATGACTACTCCCTGTGTTGCCTGCCCTGTCATATTTATTTTGCCTACGTTTACAATATTATACAAGTGAATATTGGACTAGTTACTCTGGACATATCTAAGGTGTGGGGTCATCCCTTGTGACTGACTTGCCACTTCACCCTACTCCCATCCCCTGAAGTTGTGAAGTTAAGAAGAGTAAAGATGTGAGGAACCACTAAAATAAAAGTTGTCTTTCCTGGAAAATTTTGGCGTTAACATTTTTTAAAAAAATCATGATTTAAATGTTTAAAATTGGAATTTACTCATTCAAACAATTTCTAAAAATTATTTAAAGGAAATGTTTTAATATTAAACTCTTGATGTTATCTGATCAGTGCGTACATGAGTAGTGCAGTAAACTTTAATATCAAGGCTTCAGTGAACTATATTTTCCTTTAGGACAAGCTTCCTCTTTCAGGAGATGGAAGAAATTAGTGTCTTATTTGTTTGAGGGCTGTGCTCGCTTCGGCAGCACATATATTATTTGTTTGAGGGCTTATTCAGGCTGACTTTACTTTGAGATTGATGAGTAAGTGTTGCCTTCCTGAGGAGACTTCAAGCATACACAGCGTTGTTTTCGAAGTCTTACACGAAATGAGATAGCCTCTACGAGATCTCTGGGTGAGCTCAGCAAGTATGAGATGTGAAATGGGTTCACCTTGTGACTCCTGTCTTCCTGAGATGCAGGGAGAGAGAGGAATACAGTGGTGGTGCTGAATCTCTAGTGAAAGTTGTCAGGATAGGGAAATGGTCAGAGTTGACTGGAAAAGGCAGGTCTTTTGGGAGCAGTTGTATGTAGAAATCTTAATCCACTGTGGAGCCTCCTCAAGAACTGCTGTTGATAGCTCCTTGGGAGTCTGAGAGGTACTCTGGTCAGTGAAATTGGCATCTGAACTTTGATTTTTGCTACTCACTCCTCCCAGTGGGTGCGTACTCTGAATTTACCTGTCTTTTAAAATATGGAAGAAAGTAAAGTGAAAGACTTTATCAAGATGGAAAATGTTTCTTAAATCATGTTGCTGCAAACTACTAGAATCCAAATTTCTGTATAATAAATAAAACTAAAATAAAGATAAAACTGCTAATATGATCTTGGTGTTAAGCATACACTTTTGCCTAGGTGGGGGCGCCTGGGTGGCTCAGTCATTGAAGCGTCTGACACTTGGTCTCAAGCCCCACATGAAGCTCCATGCTAGGCATGGAGAAAGAAGGAAAGAAGGAAAGAGAAAGAAAGAAAAGATTAAAAAAATAATACACTTTTGCCTAAGAACATAGGCTGGAATTCTGCTAAGCATATTTTCCTTCCAATATGGTTCCATTCTTTTATTTATATGTGAATGAATATAATAGTTGTTTGGAAATGATCTCATTAAATTGGGAAATAAACCTCCCATGTAAAAAGGTAAGGAACATTGTCTTAATCTGGACAAACTTTCTGTTTTCAGACAGTAGAAATGAAATGTCAGGGCAAAAATGACTGATTAGGAGAGTTTTGAAAATGACACTGATCAGATGGAGCTCTACACAACAAAACTGTAACGAGTGACACTTATTTTCCCACTCTGCTCCCAGCTCTCCAAAACGAGTGCCTTTTGTATCTACTTAAAACAGGGAAGTGCACTGAACCAAAGAAGATGGTTTTTCTTTGTTTTGCTTTCATGTTGATAGTTTCATCTATATCCTCAGGTCTACTTTCTGTCCCTCTTTCTTTCTCCCTCCTCTTCTCTTTCTAGTAGCTTCCAAAAACTAACTGATGCAGATTCATTGAAAGAGTCTTATAGAGCCATTTCAACTAAAATTAAGAACATTTCAAAGCAAACTCAGTAGAGATTTATAATTATTACTTACGTAAGTGATACTTTTATGCAAAGCACATTTTTATGTTCTTAAATTAACAAAATCTTTAATGAGCACAAATTTTTCATACTTTACACACATTCAGTGGCTTAAAATTTTCCAGAAATGTTTTATGTCTATGAAAGAGAGTATCCCTTAATTCTATTGGGGGATAAAATGTGTGATGCTGATAATGAGTATTATGGGAAGTCAAAAAGGAAAGAGAAATTTTTCCATTGCTTTTGCATACCCTGAACTCTTTCTGGCAACAACTGAAGCAATGAAAGAGAGAGTTTCATGTGGTCCTTTGGCACTTCAAGGAAATGTTATAATGTGATTCTTTACAGAGCCTGTCTAGTCAGGAGTCATCACTCACTCAGTTTTTTTAGCTCCTGCCGCTTAATGATCAGTATGGAACTTATTCTCTGGTGACAGAACGTGAGAAGTGGGCATAATGTCAAGGCTTTGACAGTTTCCTTGAATTTAAATGGGGAAAACCAGACACCTAAGAATGTAGCCCATTTTGTTCAGCACTGTTGATTTAGTAGAGCACACTCTGCCAAGACTCTAGTGTGGACTATGCCCAGCATGGTGGGTCCAAGCTACAGAGCAGAGGAAGTCCATGTGTTTAGTGGAACCAGGTTGTGGCAGGGCCTTCAGTGCTGCACTAAGGATCAACCAGGCTTTGTCCCAGGAGCAGTGGGCAGCTGCTGATACTGCTAGCAAGGTATTAGATGTATTAACCTGGCAGCAGGACAGCACGTCTGGGATAAAAAGGGAGCGATATGAGAGAAGCTGTGACTGAACCTAGTAAAGGGGGTTGGGTATAAAGCTCTCCATGATTGGGTGTCTGTTCTCCTTTCCCCATGAAGCTTTCCCACTCTCCTTATGTTAAATGTCCTTTTATATGCTCTTACCACCTCCTGTATTTTTCCATTAAAGCAGTTTATCACAATTAGCTTAGGTTCTTCACAGTGTAATTGTTATTGAAACACCTGTCTCCTCTGGTAGGCTGTGAGCTCCCTGTGGTCAGGAGCTGCACACTGTTGTTGTGCCCAGGGCCCAGAGAGTCGCATGCAAATATGCATCAATGAAGGAAAAACATTGAGTTGGTAAGCTGCAGTTTCAAGCTGAAATGATGGGGTGGAAAGCATAGTGCTGTCCCTGGTAGGTTTAGAGAAGGTTGGAAGGAATGTGACTGGAAAGTGAGAGGTAGTGATGTTTCTCATGGAGTTTTTGTCCTACTGGTTAGGAATACATCTGAAGGCTCTCCCCCATTCCTCACCTATATCTCTGGGCTTGGGGGATAGTCTTCAGATGTATTTGTTTGCAGATAGTAGTTGAAACCAAGAACTAGGTTCAATTTGCTGAGAGAAAGAATGTGGCAAGAAAAGTCCAGAAGGCCAGGGGTTAACCTTGGAAGGTGATTTTAGTTAGGAAGTAGGTAATGAAAGGGGAAAAATGAGTCATGGAAAGAAATGGTGCAAGGACCAGAGAGATGAGAGAGAAACCAGGAAAATTCAAGGCTACAGAAGCAATAAGACGGAATTGGAAGAAAGTAGGTACTGAAGAGTGCCAGAAGCCATTGCCTTATTAAGGCTAAAGGACCGAGAAAACTCCAGTGGCTTTGGAAGTGGTTCCGGAAGTAAGGAAAAACCCTTGGGAGGCCACATTCAATAGCAAGAGTGGCTACTGAAAGCCTAGATCATGGGCCACTGGTGGTTCGTCAAAGAGTGGGAGAGATAAAGAGCAGTAGCTTTAGGATTAAGGATTTTAAGACAGCAGAGATCTGTCTATGTTTGAAAGCATGGAAGAAGGTGTCAGGTGGGTGAGAACTAGTAAGAGAGGGGATGTGGGGAGGGAGGGAAACTTGCTCGTCACAAAAGTACCTCTTCTGGACCACTAGATATTTTTCATTGTTATCTTATTGAGTCTTCATAGTAGCTTGTGAAGTAGCCATTAAGTTTAAGTGTGCCTTTTTTACATACTGGGAGTTTCAGGCCAGCTTAGGCAGTGACCTGTTTTAAGGAAGTGCAGAAGTCCTGGTGTGTCTTCACCCCTGCTCTTTCCATTGTGCCCCATGGGAGTTAGGCGTGTTAGGGAGTTAGATCCAGAGCACAATATCTGGGGACTCCAGGATGTGCTGAGGGTACAGTGAGAACTGTCGTTGATTTGTTCTATACAGTTTTGCAGGTTTCTTCAGATTTATCCTGAAGGCTGAGTGCAGACAGCGGGGATTACTAACATTCAGGAGGTCAATGTTTTGCTGTTTTCATGATCGTGACGAGTAGAACATGCACATGGAAGTCACCAGCTGCTATGGAATACTGGAGAACAGCTCTATGTAGTTGGGAGGGGGTAAAGGGGACATAAGCAAAAAATAATAAGTCTTTATGATAAGAAACAACTATGTATGATCACATCTATATCAAACTTTATGTGTGTAGGTGTACAGAAAGTTTGCATAAATATAATATAATAGTATGGTTATCAAAATAGTGGTTGGTGCTTATCTTGTTGGAGTAATTACAGATGATTTACTTTGTATTTTTTTGTGCTTTGAGCTGTTTTGTGCTTTTTGAAATTTTAAAAATAAGCATGTGTGACTTATATAACCAGAAACAAAAACAACATAGCTGCTTTTGTTGTGTGGGAAACAGCTTGTTGAATGAATTGTTGTTTTTAAAGGTAAGTCAGAGAAGGGATTAGAAATTTTAGCCTTTGCTCCCCAGGGGGAAGAGAAGACTGGGTACTCTTCCCTTTGCTTTGTTAATATTGCTAAATGCAATGGGAATGTCAAAGAGAGGTGGATTCTGGCAGTTTCCTGAATTAGGGTCCAGATCTTAGCCCTCTCCTAGCACATGCTCTCACTGGGAACTCCAGCAACTCTCCCAGACTGAGGGCTTTTTCTGGCAGGGGCTGAGTTCTGAGTGTGCACCTGAGACGACCTGGAGGTGCTAGGGAGCTAATGTCCTTTGTAGTACCCTCAATGGGGGGATAGATGAGAGTTAGTGGGTAAATAAATATTTTAGCTTTCTTGCCCACAGGCAGGACACATGAGAGGTTTTTACACACAGGTTCCAGAGGGCCCAGCAGGCCCAGCCTCACCTGTCCATGTCACTACACCTTGCACTGACTTCTGTTCCTGTTTCACTTTCCACTCCTCTACCAGCATCTTGGAATCATCCTTTCCCCTAAATCCTTGCCTCAGAGCCCATTTCTGAGAGACACCAACCTGAGACAGGATCCTAGCACTATTTATCTGCCTCTTTCCATGTCTGTGGACAAAACACTTGTTGCCTGCTTTCTTGCCTACAGAGCATGGAACAGGTTCAGGAACCTCCCAGAAGTGGTATCTGATATGAATACTTAATTTTTGCAGTGGTGAGAAGAAAGTGGTGAATGTTGACAAAGAGCTGCTTTCTCTTATTTCCCCACCCTGCTACAAGTGAGGAGCTTGTGATGAAATGACCCATAGCCCTGACTCATAGCCCTGCTTCACAAATGTGATGTAGGCCATCACCAAGGCCTCAAGTGGCAAATTCCTTCATGAGGTTGTCTTTGAGCAACAGTGATCTTACCCACCCACTTCCCTCATCTGCAAGTCATCCTTCTGTTTCCTGAGCCAGATTTCAAAGGGCTTAAGCAGCTTTCCCATTTTACTCACACAGTGTAGTGTGCTATTAGTCCTGGCTCATGGCCCTGCAGCTGTCGTTGACGGCATGGGGTAGATTTCATCCTCCACAGAAGTACAGACCAATTGGCTATGTGGACCCTCCACCTGGGGGCTAAGTGGACCTAACTGGGATATTGCTGGAGTGAATGCTAGCTTTTGTGTGTTAATGCCTCTGTCTGTGGAGGCTTGCCTTTGAAAAACAACCTTGTAGGCAGCAGGCATCCCTCCCAGACTGTCTCCTCACACATCCCTGGCCCAGTTTCCTTGGATCAAGTGCCTGAGGCAGTGTCACTTGTTCAAGTGAGCCTGAGATGGAAACGTGAAGATTGTTGTTGACTTAAAGGTTCTTAGGAAAAGCCCATTCTCATTACTTGGGGACCATTCTTTAGTGTTTTTCCTTTTCCTCCTCCTCCTTCTTCCTTTTTTTTTTTAAAGAGGGAACCCGTCTATGGAAGGGTTTTTAAGTCACCAGACTGTTCATTTCTTTTTTTTTTTTTTTAGATTTTTTTTTAAATTTAAATTTTATTTTCTTTATTTGACAGCGAGAGAGAGAGAGAGAGAGAGAGATCACAAGCAGGCAGAGAGGCAGGCAGAGAGAGAGGGAGGAAGCAGGCTCCCCACTGAGCAGGGAGCCCAATGTGGGGCTCCATCCCAGGACCCTGAGATCATGACCTGAGCCAAAGACAGAGGCTTTAACCCACTGAGCCACCCAGGTGCCCCTAGACTCTTCATTTCTAACACAAATCTTAGTTTGTGCTTAGAAATCCATTGGTAGGAATTGAATGGCAATTTGAACTAGTGTGAGCAGAGATGAGATGAGATGGCATAGATATTAGCTATAACTCACTGAGATTGTGACCTTGGGGAAGGCAGACAGAGTCAGAGGACTGGAGTTTAGTTTCCAGCTTTGTTTCTTACTAGACTTTGGGCAAGTCATCTACTCTTACCACTTAAATAGAGTAATAATACCCATCTCACAAGGTTGGTGAAGATTAAAATAAATAAGAAGCACATTTTAAATCATACAGCACTACACAGTTGTTAGTTACTTCTCTTTGCCTCATTGCTTATTTCACCTGGGTTTGGATCTGGGTTTCATGAAAGTATCATTCTGGGAGATTATCAATCTCAGCTCTTTCTATATAAAATAAATATATTGCTTTATCTATGTCTTTGTAAGTTATCTGAAATTATTTTTAGAATACATTAGAATATAGACCATGAATGAATGAATTAAATGAACAAGTGAATCTGTGGAGGTCTCAGTCTAGCCCTGCTTGTAAACACTAAGTGTGCTAAGCAGACAAAGTCAGAAGAAAGATCTTAGCTTTAGTCCTTGCTTTAAAAATGGCACCATGGGGGCACCTGGGTGGTTCAGTGTGTTAAAGCCTCTGCCTTCAGCTCAGGTCATGATCCCAGGATGCTGGGATCCAGCCCCACATCTGGCTCTCTGCTCAGCGGGGAGCCTGCTTCCTCCTCTCTCTCTGCCTGCCTCTCTGCCTACTTGTGATCTTTGTCAAGTAAATAAATAAAATCTTTAAAAATAAATAAATAAAAATAAATAAATAAAAAAATAAAAATAGCACCATGTTCTGTGAAATAATGGAACAGAAAAGTATAATTCTTTTTCTCTTTTCCCAGTTCTGCCTTAAAATCATTAACTCCTTTCAAATGTATGAGCCAGAGTTTTAAAAAGAGGATTAATGAATATAAGAACTTCTGTTATTAGCATTCTTCAGAAGTGAGTGGCCCTAACCAAAGTTCAATGGTCTTTTGGTAAACCCTGCTTCCTGTCTAAAAGAAAGGAAAATCAAATCATCAGCTTAATAGAAGGGTAAATCAGATGCACATTTCCTTGAAGAGGAGTTTTCCCTTCTTTTGCTTGTTTCTTTTTGCTGTTTGTACTGTCTGCCCCTGCCTCACACCCAGGGAATGGATTTTATAGACCTCAGGATGAGAATATCTTCACTTCGTCAGGTCACCTGCTCTGAAGGGCTCAGTCAGTGGTTTGGGGAAAATGAGAAAAACATATTCTGGATTGAGGTTCCCATGGGTAGACCTGGTTACAAAGGTTTTGTTTGTACTTAACCCTCTCCATCAGGCTGAGGGATGCCTCAAGATGCAGTTGGAAGCCAAACTCTTTTGAGGGCGGAGAAACATACAGCTCTAGTTCCACCAGCGACCTAATGAAGTGGTTTTTCATAAGGTCACCAATGAGGTTTTCATTTAAAATCTGGGACTTTACTCCAAATACCCAGATACTTAAATTCATTAGCCATTTTCAAAGAAGCATGTGGTAAACAGGAAGTGCTCTAATGAAATCGGGCATACAGTGTCCACCTCAGGACCCAGATCACATGAGAATTGAGTAGTTTTCTGTAGACTTTATAGAGAGTAGGGTATTAGGGATGAACTGAATAGGGATAAAAGGACAAAATCATTCAAAGCAATAGCCCTGAGGGAAAGTGGTGACAGGCGGAAAAAAAACCACAAAAAATCCAGTGGGATATTGGGTTTTTTAAAGAAAAATGTTTAACTAGCCTGTGAGTGTCACACAAGCATGTTTTAATTCCAAACATCTGAACCCAGTGTACATTTGCAAGCAATGGTGGGCAATGTAGATAGGTTGAAAGGAAAAAAGAAAACAGTTGCATTTGGCTAATTAAAATGGCATTTTATCGATTTCTGAAATGAAATCTAACCATTATCTTGGTTTGAACTTGCAGCTCCTGGCAAAGTACAGAGGCTTGCAGTGGGGTAAAGTACTACGACTAGAGGAGGTGCAAACCAAACTGGGGGTCAGTCTGGAAGAAATGCTGTGGATCACAGAAGATGCCCTTCACCCCGAGCCCTATAGCCCTGAGGAGGTCTGCAGGTGTCTGGGAATTAGCCTGCAGGAGTTTCGAACCCAAATTCTGAGTCCAAACACTCAAGATGGTGAGTCTGCAGAAAAAAGTGAAGAACATGCTAGTTCCCCTACTCACAGCTGGAAAGATTCCACTTTTCCCATGAATTTTACTGATTTTGAAGCATACTTGAGGGTATTTGAAGAATGTGTATGTTTTGGCAAACTTAATTCTCTAGATTCTGGACTTCATTAAATTCATTGATTCATTCTTCAATAAACATTTCCTGATCTGCCATATGCCAGGTATTCTGGCGAGGTAAAGGTGGATAAAACATGGTTCCTGCCCTCGAGAAGTTCCTACTTCAAGATGTTTCTCTTTCTTTCTCCCTCTCTGCATTTTTCTGATTATTATACTACGTGCACACAAAAGTCTAGGTTGGAGCAGTGCTTATAACTGCTGAGATACCCCCTGGAACACCAGGAAGTTCACTGCTTAGCTTGGAACTTTTTGCCCACCTTAGCGTGAAAGCTTTTTCTGTTTGCCTGCTGCTTTCACACGATGTTGTTTTCACAATGATAACATCAGATCCCTGAGATGACGGTAAAGGTTGGAGGTGAGGGATGCAGCACTGGCGTGGCTTCTCTTCTTAGAAGTAAAAGTTGTCTATCTGTGGGCAGTCACCCCTGGGGAGCAGGGGCATCTAGCTAAGATCCAGTTGTCTCTGGAGGTAGAGTTAGGGTGCGAGCTTGTAAAGGCTGGCCTTCAGTTCAGTGCATTGCCTAAGCTCCTTAACGTGGATGCTAGTTTTCTCCTCAGTTTGGCCTAATCCTGTGCTTTCCCTACTCCCTGTTGAGTCCATACAAGCACTCAGACACTATTGTCTTGTCTAAGAACTATTGTACTTACTAATTGCATCTTGGTTGTGCCTCTCGACTTTTTTTTTACCTTTAAATATTTTTTTTTTAATTTGTTTATTTGTTTATTTACAGCATAACAGTGTTCATTGTTTTGGCATCACACCCAGTGCTCCATGCAGTACGTGCCCTCCCTATTACCCACCACCTGGTTCCTCAACCTCCCACCCCCCCGCCCCTTCAGAACCCTCTGGTTGTTTTTCAGAGTCCATAGTCTCTCATGGTTCATCTCCCCTTCCAGTTTCCCTCAACTCCCTCTCCTCTCCATCTCCCCATGTCCACCGTGTTATTTGTTATGCTCCACAAATAAGTGAGACCATATGATACTTGACTCTCTCTGCTTGACTTATTTCGCTCAGCATAATTTCTTCCAGTCCCGTCCATGTTGCTACAAAAGTTGGGTATTCATCCTTTCTGATGGAGGCATAATACTCCATTGTGTATATGGACCACATCTTCCTTATCCATTCATCCGTTGAAGGGCATCTTGGTTCTTTCCACAGTTTGGCGACCGTAGCCATTGCTGCAATAAACATTGGGGTACAGATGTGCCTCTCGACTTTTAATCCTAAACATCACTGCCCTATTCTGATGGGATCTTTACTCTTTTCTGAATTAAGCTTATTCTCTTTCTCTGTACCCATGTTCCTTTTTCTCAGCATCTGCATGTCTTTCCAACCTTTTTTTTTTTTACCATTAAAAAAAAACCCAAGTTAATTTCCCAGAAAACCTTGGAAAACACGAAAGATACTTTCCTTATTATAGTACATGCATTGCTGTTTATGTATATATTTAAGGTTTCCCCCCAAAATAATGGTTTAATTGTTTTTATAAAAACGATGCATGCTTAATCTTACTCCTTCATCTAAAATAACTACCCTATTAGCCCACTTGCAATGCCTTCTATAATTTACTTACACTTTGTACTCAATAAATCTATGTTGAATGAATGAATCCATTTTATAATTCTGTTATCCTTAAAAGGTTTCTTCCTCTTTTACTGTTGAAATTAGTAAGTTAAAAACCCAAATGTGAACATAAATCAGTCAGTGGAGTTCTAGAATCTCCTAGATTCATGTCACTTGATTTACTTTCTGAATCTAACTTCAGCCAAATTTCCAGCTGAATTCTCTTGGCACTCAGCTTTTACTTTAGGGATCAAGAAAGATCCTGTTGTATCTTCACTTTGTTCCTTCTGAGTGTGTGCTTCGGTTGGTCCAAGACCTCAAGAAAACATTTCTCTTAACCTTTTAGATAGTGTGATTCTTACTAAATGTGGTGCTACACTTAGATTGTATGAGGGGGCACAGAGATGACATAAGACCCCAGCACAGACTCTGGAGGGTGCCTCCGCCCTTTAACATACTTAGTTTCGACTAGAACTAATTTTTTTCATCAGGGAGATCCATGTCTTTCTCAAAGGGATGTGGAATCCACTGTTCTCTTTCAGCCAAAATTGGTTTCTTTACTTGGTTACGAGTGTGAGTTGGGAGATGTGGACCGTGAGGTGACAGTGTAGGGAGAGATGTTTACAATCAAACTGTGGCTCACAGCCTTTGCTAAGCCAGCCAGACTTCCAAAGGCTCATGGACAATTGTTTTTTCTTTCCAAATTTCTAATAAGTAGATTTGGAAGTGCTCAGAGGCCATTAAAATTAAGCACACAAAGGAAAATCCTCAAATCCTTTAGACGCTGTTTAGAATGGCCACAGTCCATTGCTAGGAACTGGCAAGGAGTAATTTAAGTAGTATCTGTTAGGCCTTCCCCATAGGTAGGAAGAGTCTAAGGGTGTAATATGGTGTGTGGGTTTCTAGAGGCTCCGGGACCAGGCTGATTTGAGGGAGGGGAAGTGTCTCCGAAGGTGTGAACCAAAAGGAAAAGACAAAGCTGTGGTCAGAAGCAGGAGAGGTAGGCACATACAGTTGGCATGGGGGTGGGCCTGCTGCTCAGATGCACTGTGCTGGGCTGGACACAAATCTCAGTGCTCAGATTAGTAACTGCCTGGGACCATGTGTGACAAAAGTGCTGGCCAGTTGCTGGCTAATTTGTTTGGATCCTGTGATTTCCAAAGTCATGAGCAATAATCAGGCTTTTGAGCAAGCACAGGGCACTGACATGGACTGCTCTTTAGGAAGACATCTAGAGTGAAAAAAAAAAAACAACGAAAAGTGTTGTTATTTGCTTTATGGTTTACATATTCCTCTTTACTCGCATCATATAGTTTGAATTTCATAACAACTCTGGGTCACATGGTTCTCTTCATTTCGTAGGTGAAGAAAGTAAGGTCAGAGAGGTACAGGATTTGTCAAGATTTACAGGTTAAGTGCTAAAGCCAGATCCCAAATCCTTCTTTTCTGATTTAACCCAATTCTCTTTCTGCTATTCATTTTTTTTCTTCTCAGCACATTAATAAGCTGGCCTTAGCAACCCTGCACCATAAGATAATATTGACTTTATTTTTTTTCTTGAAACCAGAGAGAGGTGATGAACATAGGTTACTTGTGGTTGAAGAGTTTCCTTTTGGCTCTTTCCCATTCTGGTGCTTTGGTCTTAGGAGTCTAAGATCATAAGGCATCCAGTAGCTTGCTTAATTTAAGGAGCAAACTCAAGTTAACCAGAATGTGCATGAGTTGTATTATAGAAGAATTGCGAGAAGCGCTGTGGAATTTCTCATTTGATAGAAGTGCGGTCCTCATAGATGATCTCAGGCCTAAGAAAAGTGGTTTGTTTTTATGTGATGGAAACATATAAAGGTACTTCATAAAATAAAAACAGTCAGTTTGTCAGTAATCTCACTTTCTAATTAAGTGTTCTCAGATATTAAGGAAATTGATTTAAAAAATAGCTTGTAAGCTACCAGGCCCTAAATTCTATTACCTCAATGCATTTAATTGTTCTTGTAAGAATTTTGGAAGAAAAGTTTTCTATGAAGAGTCTAGACGAAACTCCAAAGGAAAATATAGACCTTTCTAGAGTTTACAGATATTGGTTGAGCAGAAGTCCTTAAAATCTGGTGATGGACTTCTAATAATGCCAGATAAAATGAGTCCTTCAGTTTTGTTTGTTGTTTTCATTTTCACAATATAATAGATTCTTACGAAACAAAGTATTGAAAGATAAATCAAGTAACTATATTTGTTATGCACAAAAGATATGCTTTAAGTTGTTTTGGAAATCAAGTGTGGGGAAAATTAGCTTTCACTTAGTCCTTTTTCCTTTCCCTCTCTATCTGGTCTCTGTGTTTGTTGCTCAGTTCCTGTTGACTTCTTGGCTATCTGGCCACAGAGGGCAGGATCGTTCCAGGAATAAAGGACCTTTATTTTCTGGAAAATAAAACTTTGATCTCTGATCACGTGGGGATAATGCTTCCTTTGTGGGTTTTCCTCTTCTTCTTTCAACTGTGTGTATTATATACCCCTATTCTTTGGTTTACCTTCCCTTTTTGAATATTTAAGGAACTAAACATGAATGTGAACATACCTTATATGTATGATTTTTAAAGACATGACATCTTAAAACGCTCAACTTCTGTAGGGACACCCAGTATCCTTGTGTTGGAGTCACGCCAGTGATCAACGCCAGTTGGAGTCATGCCAGTCAGTGGCCAGTGCCTATGCCACTGACGGGAACCTCCCCCTAAGCCCACAAGGCTCCTGAACCACCCTGGAGTCACAAAAGTGGGAGAATTCTGGAATTTTCATCTCCTCACATGAGACTTTTAAAAGAGCTAAGAATGAAACAAATTCTGAAGGTACGTTTCGAGAAGCATTTGACCCCTACAGTAGTCTTAAATATATTTGGCCATCTTGAACTGAGACAGGCCCAGAATGAATCTATGAACTTGACCACCTCTTCATACTCTGTACCTTCAAACCCTCGAGTTCCCCAAGTATCTCACGTTAATGTGATTTGGGCACGGTTGGCAAAAGAGGATGAAGTGTTAGAGAGTTGTTAGATCAGTGAGACTAAACATTGACCTATGTCAGACACTCTGATCCTCTGTGTTGAGGACAAGTGTTTTCCTCTCTCTAGGGTCATCCTTGTGTACCGAGCCCTTAGCTTCAGAGAGACCATACCTGGTATAGGGAAGGCAGAAGGGGACATCTGCCTGCCTGACAATAGCAGACCCATGGACTCTGGTGACCTACAGCTATGAAAGCAAGCTGGAAGCAACTTTTCCAGCTTCCTATGAAACTCTCACACAGTAGTTACTAGAGTAGCATTTCCCAGAGACAAACCCTTGAAGAGTCACGGCAACTAAATATGAGCCACGAGGAATCATCTTCTCCGAGGATTTTTGTGCACCTCTGTATTCCCGTGATGACTAGCACATGTTCGCTGAATGAGTAAGTGACTTAAATGAATTTTCTTCTCTCCATATGGAGAAGTAATGGATAGGAGGCCAATTCAAGGAACTCAAAGTCTAAATAAAGGGTGTTATATCTAGCTTTAAAAAAAAATCTGTTCACCTGTATTAATAGTAATAATGGTATTAACAATATCTAACACTGAGTACTTACTATGTTGTAAGCACTTACACTCTTCTAAGTTCTTTTAAAATATTTGCTATACTTGTCCTCCTGTTTAGAGTACCTTCATGAAATAGTCCTTTTCCAGGCCGGAAACTGGTATAAACACCTTCAGACACATACATCCAAATCTTGATGCATTCACCCTTTACATCGTCCTCCCTACCCTCCTAATCTGTTCATACTATTGAGATATGACAATCAAACTCCCCAAATTAGGCAGCTCCTGGGGAACAAAGAACTTTTTGGTAGATGTTGTTTTTGTCTGTTTGAAATTCTGTTTAGAAGAGAAAGGCAGATGCATTTTCCATTACAATACTAATTAGGCTTGTGCTCATTGACATAACTGTTAATAATGCTGAATATTCCTTTTTCATTCTATAAATACAGAGTGATATCAATGTTCTGCAGCCAACAGAACTGTCTTGCATCTCAGTGTTTTTGACAGTGGTCTTTGAATTCACACCGGACTTTCCTTAAAACATTTGAAATCTCTGTAAGTGAAATAGAGCACAGGCTACGTAGATTTAGTTTAGAGGAACATAAGGGATAAAGATTGGCTGCAGATGATTTTGCTGCTAGGAACATTTGTATGGTAGGTTTCAAGATTTTGCTATTTTGCAGATGAGAAACTGAGGCACAGAATGATTAACTAGTCCAAGGTCACACAGCTGAAAGTGGCAGAGTTGGGATTCAAGCCCATGCAGTGATTCCTGAGCCCTCCCTCTAAGTAAACCCTCCCTCTTAACCACCGATGTGGGGGCTATATCAGGCTTTTATCAGAGAAAGGGATTTATTATTTAGATCTGACCACATGCAATAGTATGAGCTGTTTAAACAGTACATAAGGAGCTAGAACCTGAAGTTGACAAGAAAGACAGTGAGGCAGTGAGGGTTGATGTAAAGTGGGGAGCAGCAGGGACAAGCAGGAACCCATGAGGATGACCAGAAACAGGAGTCAAACTCTCACCACCTCTGGGCCTGCAACTTTGATGATACCAGTGTCCTTCGGGGGAAGCTTAAAATGTACTTGGCCCAAGAGTCAGAGAAGCTGAAAGTAGAGTCAGTGGGATTGGGATGGGGGTCCTGTGCACCAAACTGCTGCTCCATGCCAGTGAGGTGAGCTGGCAGAGAAGTGATAAGGTACTTGAGCTGCAGTGGCACCTGGTGTCCCTGCTTAGATCACTGAGGCATGAAAAAAAAGCCTTTCATCTTAATATTTTTTTTTTATTTGCTTGTTTCTCCTATAGCCACCTTGTTTCCCGGTCCTGCCAGCTACCTTCTTCACCCCAGCTGCCTCCTTGGCCTTGGCATTGCTGGTGCCCCTGGGCTGCTCAGCCCTGACTACCGCCTTGGTTCCAGCCCTGCCAGCCTCCTTGGGCCTGACCTTGTAGTTCCTGGCTACTTCCTCAGCCCATATACCTTTTTGACTCTGGTTTTGCAGGCCATGCCACTCCTGGCTGCCTCAAGGGAAGGGAGAGGAAGGAGAAGAAAGGAAAAGACAATTCGCAAACTTTTAAATATGTGTTTTTCTTAAGTCTAGGATATGTGACTTGACATTATTCAGTATTCCTTTTGCTTGAATCTATCATGGATGTATCTCTACCTTCAGAGAGGTGAAATCATCAAGGGGTCAGGTGTGAATTTACTAGACCCTCTTTTTTTTTTTATTTAATTTAATTTTATGTTTTTTTTCAGTGATCCAAAATTCATTGTTTATGCACCACACCCAGTGCTCCATGCAATATGAACCCTCCTTAATACCCTCTGTTTTGAGTAGAATGAAGCTTCTGTGGGTAGGAGGACAGCTGACGTCCCACTGTGTGCCGGGTTGCCCCTCTGCTGCTTTAGATTCAGAAAACACCTTCTATAGTCTTCATCTACCTAAGAGGACAGAATCTTGCCGTTCCTTTTTTACTTTTTTGCTATTTTTGCTTTCATTTTCACAGTTTTAAGTTTCCATGAAAGTATTTTCTTTGTATTCAAAGCTGCTTTTCTTATAGTTAAATCTGTTTATTTTGGTCAAAGTTATCATTTCCTGTATTGATGTGTTCAAAGCTGATTATGCTTTAGTAACAAGACCAAAGTCTCAGTGGCTTGACCCCTGAAAAGTGTGTTCTCTCCACATATTCAACTCAAGGCAGCAGAGGAGTCTGTTCATCTGAGAAATACAGGGACCCAGGCATGTCAGGGGGATGGGGGGAGGATGGGGGGAGCAGGGGATCTATCTCATTACATTTGTCCATAATTCCTGTGGCCAGAGGATGGGAATATTGCTAATCACTCACTGGCTTTTAACATCCCCTAGGGAGTGACGCCATCACTCCTACTCTCATTTCATTGGCTCCAGTAAGGCACGTGGATGTGAAGAACTTCAGTGGGGGTGGGGAAGTACAGTTTGTTTTAACATGTGTTAGGAGCACAGGGAACATGTGAGAAATATCCCTAATGACACCCACACTTCCCTGTGCTGTGTAGCTCTGAGTCTCATCCTATCAAATCGAAGTGATGAGAGCCAATTTACTTGCCCATGTAAAATTATGAAACTGGCCTTTCTTTCCAGACATCTGGGACAATGAATATTGTTCTTGACCAAATTCCAAGTATTTTCACTTAAAAATTAGACATACTGTGATCTCTTTTTATGTTGTGCATTTCTCTCACATTGGCATTTTATCTGCACTTTGGTGAAATCATTCCTAGTTCTTGGCTTGTCACTTTCTCCCTTGTCTTGTGGAGTTCACACAGACTCTTTTCAGGAGACTGTTTTTCTAGAGTCTTAGGGTATGGTCCAGGAAAACATCTCTTGTTTGAAATCAGTTGTGCACCTCCTATGTCTTTGTTATTTTTCAAAGCACCTCGCTTTAGGTGGAAGGAAATGTCCTAATAGAACTTCTAAATTAGAAACTGTGTACTTCTTCCTTTCCACATGAGTTTGTGTCCACACAAACTAGAGAAGTAACTAGGTATGGATCTAGGGACTCTGAGCAGGTTATTGCCAAATTTTAATAGTAATGACAACAAAATAATGACCCATTGTGTCTATCTAGACCTTCATAGTTTTAGCCTCATGAAATCTTGATTCATCTTTATTTGTGCTGCAGATTTCCTGACGAAAACATGACATGGGACCACTTTATGTTCAAAGGCAGAGATATAGCATAGTTTCTTGTTTTTGTTTTTTTCTTAATTCTTGAGGAAGCTGGTTCTTCATATTGTCTTCAGGTAGGAATGGGGTGGGAGACAACACAAGAATGAGCACCTGCAGTCCATTGGTGCTGCTGGGAAGCCTTAATTCTAGCAAGGGCTATTGATGCCGCAAAAAAGACCAGAGACCACCTCCCTGGGAATAGCAGTAACATTTAGTCTTTTAATGAGAAACTTTAAAATGTTCTAAGAGCAAGGAATATAAAATTCTACTCGATTAACACGAAATAGCAAGGTATATACTTCCTTTCTGTGTTTTAGTCCAACAGGGAAAAGGGGGCAAAGAGGATGCAAATCAAAAGGGAGCTGTCAGACAGACAAAGAAAAAGGGAAAAAAGAATCTGAACGAGAGAGAGACTAATGTGTACCCAGAGCTGGCTTATGGACAAGCATGTAAACACAAACACAGAGAGAGCACAGACCCACTCAGGCCTGCGTGCATTCACTCCCCACGCTGGTCCGCAGGGGGCTACATAAACACGTGCGTAATCACGGACTTCTGTGAACCAGCATCCTCCTCATCTGTCTCTGCAGGATATGACCGGCTATGTTGCAAGCCCCTGGAGAATGGGAACACTCATGAGATGTTTGTGAGAGTGCACCTCTTTACTCTTCCCTACTATCACACCGCATCTTGGAAAGCCCAGCTGTAGTGTGGGTCTACTGTCTTCAGTATTTGCCATGAGGCAATTAAGGGGAGGGTCCCATTTAGCTTGCCTCGGAGCTCCCTCACTCTCCTCCTTGTGCTGTGTCCAGGCCACCTTCCTGGTCTGAGCTAGTGCATCCCTGTCAAAAGCAAGCTCTGGGCAGCGGCCCATGCAAGCAGGCGTCTTGCATGGTGGGTGACAGAGCTTCTCACTTGCTTAATCTCTTGTAATTTGGCAGACTCCTACCTTTTGATCATAATGGCAAATAAATGAGTAATATGAGTAAATAGGGGTAAATTTTTATTCCTTTATTCAATAAGTACTCAACTGAAGGGCAACTATCCAAGCACTGTGCTAGGGCCTGTGATCAGTAAGGCCAGCATAACCCAACAATAAGATAAATGCTGAAGTGTTCTGATGAAAATATACTACTTATTTCTCAGATAAACATGGAGTTTCCCTTTGCCTCTCCTTGTCCTTTTTGCTCCCTTATGTTCCTCCTCTCCCACCCCCTGTAATTCAATTAATAGAAGATAGCAAAGACAAGAGCTCATTTCCATTTATGCAAAAATATTAGGACAGGCCAGCTCTAGGCAAGTGTGACCCTTGTTTTCCATAGTCCTTCATTCAGCTCTGCGTTGACCAAGACTCCTTCCCAACTCCCGAGGCCCCTTTTCAAATGACTTGAAATTGTCTTGTCCTTTCACTTTTTCCAAGAACAAAATTTTAGGGATGTTCTGGGAAGTTCATGGGCAAGTAGTTTGCTCAAGAAAGAGAGGGAAACAAAAATGCGGCTCATCCAGGAACTAGCTTTAGATTCTTTCTTCGCTGATGGGATGGGAGCCAGAAGTGGACATGTGTTGAGAATTAGTTGAGAATTATTGAGAATTTATCGTTACATTTAAGACTGTTTATTAGGTTCTAGGGTCTGGAGAGGAGAACACATCACTGCTAATGAGTCACAGTGTTTCACTGCTGCTGGGGGTGGGTGCCAGTTTTTGGCTACCTAGCATCCAGGCCCCTTTCCTAGGGAAATGTAGGTTGATGAGAGAGTGGGTCTTGCTTCCTGCCATAGCAGCTGAATGGTCCGATTTGCCTCTCCCAGGTCGCTTTTCACCTGGGTGTGAGCACGGGCCTCAGGTTCCTCCTGGTGTTCTGGCATGTGCTTAAGTCTGGGGCTTTGAGTCTGCTGGGCACAGGGTCTGTTGTTAGGGTATCTTGAGTCCGATGTCCTATCTAGACTTGTGAAGTGACTGTGACAGTGCTCTTAGCTGCTATAAAGATGAAGACAGCCCAGCCCTTGCCCTCCTAAAACAGAGTGTGATGACTGTAATTAGAAGGGAACACAGTAATTAGGGAATGAGGGACTCTGTCTTGTCATCAAAATGGCCCTGGAATTAACAGGGTCTTTGTGTGTTGCCAGAGTATAAACTGCAGGTGCGGGTGACAATAGCAGAGGGAGGCAAAGCCTTCAAGGTCAGAGAAGTAGAGTTTATTATGACGCTGACAATGCTGGCTCTCGCTGCTCTTGAAAATCTGAGCAAGGGAAGTTAGAAACATGTGGGATGTCCTTATTCTCCACAGACAAGATGGCATTATGTTGTGGATTTGCAAATATTCACAAATGACTCTTGGAATGTAGTTTTCCATGGATTAATGTGGTTTGTGTTGAAAGTGCTTATATATATATATATATATATTTTTTTTTTCATCTGTGGTTTTGCTTTTAAAAGCAGGTAAAGATTTTTTTCCTCTTAAATGTAAAATGCTAATTTAATTTAGTGTTTGCAGCATGGGAATGGGATGCTAATGTGACTGAAAACAGCAGTTCATTTTTTGTGGGTTTGACCATTTCAGAAACTTCACATTTCTGAAAAAATATTATTATTAGAAAAATAAGTTTGAAACCACAGTCCAACTTCAATGAGGAATATATAGTGTTTTTCCATTCTCCTTGTTTAAATAGTCCAAAGACTCTATGCCTCAGAGCAGGGACTTATTATAACTTTGCTGCATAGGAAAATAGAGGACTCCAGAGCAGATTCTGAAGTGGTTTTCCCCATCCACCTCTGGGTTGCTGTTCTTGGAAAACAACTCTTGGGTTAGCCCAGTGGAGCCTTTTGTTTTGAAAAGAAACTGGCCAGTAGCGTGTAGTTCCATGGGGGTACAAAGGCAACTGAGGACTCAACTGCTTTTAGCCCCTTGCCCAAACACCAGCAAAGTGTTTTGGGGTATGAGAGTCTCAGAAAGACTCATTATATACATACATGAGAAAGATTTCCAGTTCTCCCGGAGCAGCGTATTTATTTATTTTTTTTTGTGATTAATTATCCTGAGATGAAGTTTTTACCCAAGCCTGATTTCCCAAATATTGATCACTTTTGAGCATGTTAGCTGAAGGCCAGCACTCTGCATTCTTTCACGTCCACACAACCTTTATGCAGTTTGGTAGTATGAGGTGACACGAACTCTGTGTACTGAGGTTGGGGAAAGGACGGTCCAACCGTACTTGGCGCTCCTCAGACTGACTCCTAGGAGAACCACCTCGGAGTGGTGGGAGAACTCCCTTTTAGCGTTCTGGGAGAACTCTGGGAGTTCCACCCTTTTAGGGGTGGAGAGAACCCCTAACTGGGAGAACCACCCTTTTAGGAGGACAATCAGTGAAGGAGACTTGAAATCCAGTCGTGTGAGGGAAGCTGGGTGGTTGGTCTGCGGAGGAGAAAGCATCACTGCTAATAGAGTCATGGTATTTCACCACTGCTGGGCATGGGTGCCCTAGTTTGGGCTACCTAGCATCAGGTCCGATTTGCTTCTCCCAGGTCGCTTGTCACCTGGGTGTGAGCAAGGGGCTCAGGTTCCTCCTGGGGTCCTGGCATGTGCTTATGTCTCACAGAATTTGTGAGCTCCCCAATATCTTTAAAATAAATTACTTTTTTGATTAAGTTAGTCCATATCGGTTTCTGTTGTTTACAAACAGGAATCCTGACTGACATAATTGCTAAAAGCCTATAATGGTTTCTTATTTCTAGCTGGAATTTATAACCTGGATCCAAGGATAGCTTTATGGAATCTTGTGTGTATGTTGTACTATATGTAAAATTTTGGATATTTGTGCATTCAGATGGGGGGAGGTCTCTAGCTTTGATTTGACTCTGGAAAGTTTCTGTAATTCTAAAAGGGCCAAAAACCACTTACCTACAGGGTAAAATTTAAATACCTTACTTAGGGAAATGTACAAAACCTTGATGATCCGGCCTCTGTATACTGCTTCAGTTTTCTCTTTTATTGAGTTTCCTGTTGCTTCTGCTCTTTGTCCTCATTCCATGCAAGTTACAGCTGTGTACTGTGGATTCTCTAAAAGTACCTCGTGTTTTTTAATCTCCATGTCTTTGTTCATGATGTTCCTTCTGCCTTAAATTCCCAGTGTTTTTCTTGGCTCTTTACCCCACCTTTTAGTGGGTTTTCTGGGTACCTGCTCATCTTTTAAATTCAGCTGGTTTCACCTCTTCTGCGAAGGTCATAATCTCTGTGCTCCATCCCCTTGGCTCACCTGGTTCCAGCTTACCAGCAGCCATGTCATGTTAGCAGCTGGTGTGAGCGCATCTTCATCAGCTTGGGGCATTCTTCAAAGTCACTGAAGGTAGCTGCGCTGTCCAGGCACATCTTTGTGGAGAAGTTAACCCCTTTGGGGGCAACAGTGGGGATGTCTGTGGACAAATGCCTCAGGCCTCCCATCTGCTGGTGGGACTATTCTACATGGTTCTTCAGAGAGGCCCCTGAGCAACTGGGTCCCCAGTTGTCCACAGTGGTGCCCTATTTGGCACCCTCCATTGGCCCTTCTTCTTTCCTGTCTCCTTTTCCTTACTCCTCTGCTCCTGCCTCCTAGATTTCTGTTACCTGTACCCAAGGCTTTTTCTTAGCCTCTGCTTTTGGGTCAATCCATCAGGACAACCTGTTACTGTCATGCCTCTGTGTTAGCTCTGAGGAGATGCCTTATCATCTGTTGGCCTTTATTGTCCTTATTTAGTGATTTTTCTCTAGCAAACTATTATGTCTTTTTTATTAAATTTTTTTTTAAATTTATTTTCATTTCTTTTTCACTGTGGTAAGAACAGTTAACACAAGATCTATCCTTTTAATACATTTTAAGTGTAATTATTGTTGACCGTAGGTACATTGTTATACATCTTACTTGATAATCATCTTATTTCACTGAAACTTTATGTCTGTTGATTAGTAGGTCCCCATTTCCCCTTCTCCTGGCCCGCAGTAACTACTATTCCAGCCTTTGATTTTGTGAATTTAATGACTTTAGCTACTTCCTATAAGTGGAATCATGTAGTACTTACCTTTCTTTTGTTGGCTTTTTGGCTTATTTCATTTAGCATAATATCCTCAAGGTCCATTGATGTTGCTGTATATTACAGAACTTCCTTCATTTTTAGGGCTGGATAATATTCTTTTATATGTATATACTATGTTTTTTTAAGCCATTCATCCACTGGTGGACATTAGTTTGCTTCCATATCTTAGCTATTGTGAATAGGGCTGCAATGAACGTAGGAGTGCTAGTGTCTCTTTGAGATCCTGATTTCAGTTTTTTTGGACATATACCCAGGAGTGGGATTGCTGGATCATACAGTAGTTCTATTTTTAATTTTTTGAGGAACCTCTGTACTGTTTTCCATGATGGCTGCACATTTTGCATTCCCATCAACAGTGTGCAAGAGTTCTAGTTTCTCCACATCCTCACCAACACTTGTCTTTTGTTAAACTATTACTTCCTGAGGGTAAAGAGCTCATCTTACTCATTAGTGTTCCCTCAGTATTAACAAAGAAAATTGTATCCTCATCAATGTGTGAAAAAACTTAAGACATGAGAGCTTTTCTCAGAGCTGTGTTTACATGGCTCTGAGGAGCAGAACTAAGACCAATCAGTAGAAGTTACTAGAACACAGAGTTAGTTCAATATGGAACTATCAGTGCACCTAAAGGAGGGGTGGTATTTGTTAGTAACCGTGGATCCTTATGGCATGATGACTCATTTGGTTTGCCTACTCTTCCTTTTCTTGCCAAGAATTCCTGTAATAAAGAGCTTTGTGTTAAAAGAGAACATGCACATTCCTATAGGGACCAGGCAGGCATGCAAACTAGTGAGGCAATCTGAGTATCAGAAAATTGGGAATGGAGGGAACTGTGTAGAAATAAAGTGTGTGTATTCTGTCTAAAAGGGATAGCTGCTCCTCAGCTCCAGCCAATGACCTTTGTGCAAGAATATAGGTTCAGTGCTGCCAGGCTTCAGTTTTTCAAGGGAAAGCAGAAATCCAGATTCTTATATGAAAATTCCCAGTTTGGAAAACAATACATGGGTCACGAAGGCATCACTGGGGCTGGATATGGACCATGGGTTGTTAGTTTGCAACCTTTGTGTAGCATGTGTAGCAAAGGAAGTTAAAACTTCAGGTGTGAGGACAACCTCCTCGAGAGATTGCCCCAGGTTCTGGTCAGTCTGCTCTCTTCAGGTCTGTAAACGCACTCTGCCTGTTCCCAGCTCAGGCCTTTGGTCATCCTTTCTTTGCAACAAGGAAGCTCTGTGGTTCGGGCTCTTCTGTGATCCTTCCCATTACTGTTGTGCCTCCACCAAACCCTGTCATCTTAGTGCACCTTCAGCGGCTCTGGCACTTGCATGTCTGCTGCAGTTCATCACTTGTCAGTGGTCTCAGAGCTTGTTTTCTCTGTT
Organism: Meles meles; assembly: GCF_922984935.1. Lineage (NCBI taxonomy): Eukaryota > Metazoa > Chordata > Mammalia > Carnivora > Mustelidae > Meles > Meles meles. Next base: position 72,230,834 of record NC_060071.1, read on the forward strand.
TAACTGAGTTGTTGAGTTCCTCACATCCAGGGCTCCTATTTCACATGTCTTTCCTATCATTTGGAGCATGGTATGTGGCACATAGCAGGTGCTCAATAAGAACTGTTGGTTGACTGATGCTAGATGGCCATCGTGCTCAGGCCTTTTGTCATCACTCTTAGTAGGAGATGAGGTAATAAAAAGGCTTGTAAGTAAAAAAAAAAAAATATTGAGTTAGATTAAATCAGTGGGACTCTTTTAGAAATTGACTAGGCATGTCCCCCATCTCCTGTTGACCAGCTGCTCTTAGAGCTTTTATGAGGAAATGGTGTCTGGTGTGTTACCTCTGCCACAGACTCTTTCTCATCCTTTCTCACCAAAGATACAGCAAAAGAACCAATCATCTGTTCCCCATTTTAGATCCATTGCTTAGAGGTGGGTTCTGATCATAATCTATGTGGCCATTCTTTTAAGGTAAAAGTGAGCAGCACACAGCTTTTTGTTACAAAGATTGTCTAAAAGAAAAAAATTATCTTAACTAATTCTGATGATCTATTTCTCTTACTCCCCTTTTATTTGAAACACTTCTTGTTTGTTTTAGAAATCTCCTTTCTTCTATGTCTGTGAAGTAAAACACAATATAAACAATTCTGTCATCTGTGATAACGGGTATTAGGTACACTTTGGACACGGGAGTTTACTAATTGTCTTTTAACCTTCTTTTAGTCAGCTTTTCCCACTTTTTTGGTGAAGGTGCTAGTAAGCATAAACTGCTAAAATAGTAGGTGTTTTCTATTGCATTTGTCCCATAATTGTTTACTTCGCCAAGTTTTGCTACAAAGACAAGGAACTGACCATTCCTTCAGTGAACATTTATTGAGCCTGGTATGCCAGGCCCTATTTCAACTGCTGAAGATGCAAAAGTGAAATTCTGTAGACAAGGAAGGCCCTTGCTTTCCCAGGGCTGACCTTCTAGTGGTGAGAATCAACCACAAACTGATGAACAAATATATATAAGCAAGACATTTGAGATGGTAGTAAGTGTCAGGAGAATAAAATAGAATGGAGAGCATACGTACGTGAGGGAGTTACTCTGGAGTTGAGGGAAGGTCTCCTTGAAGCTGTGACAGCTGAGGCTTGAATGACAAGTGGGGTCCAGCCATGTCAAGATCAAGGGGAGGAGCATTCCAGGCTAACAAAACAGCTCATGCCGGGGCCTCCGGCAGGAGCTCATGTGGTAAGTGTACTGACCTAGGAAGTCAGACGGAAGGGGAAGTTTAGAGCTAAGAGAATTATTATACAAGTGAATATATTCAGAGGCTTGTACAGTTTAAATGTTTATGGTCGTGATCATTTAGATAGATCTTGAAATCTGTGTCATGGTTTCAGCATTAGACTCAGTCATTATCTAAGATTCACACTGGAGAAAGTCAATCTTTCAAAGTCTATGTGGTATGTCCTGCTTTGAAGCCTCAAATTTCCCATGATAGGATAAGACATTAATAGTGTCTGGTGTTATATTTTTTTTTTAAGATTATTTATTTATTTATTTGACAGCGATCACAAGTAGGCAGAGAGGTAGGCAGAGAGAGAAAGAGGAGGAAGCAGGCTCCCTGCGGAGCAGAGAGCCCCATGTGGGGCTCGATCCCAGAACCCTGAGATCATGACCTGAGCCAAAGGCAGAGGCTTTAACCCACTGAGCCACCCAGGCGCCCTGGTGTTATATTCTTTTTTTTTTTTTTTAATTTTTTATTTATTTCTTATTTTTTTATAAACATATAATGTATTTTTATCCCCAGGGGTACAGGTCTGTGAATCACCAGGTTTACACACTTCACAGCACTCACCATAGCACATACCCTCCCCAATGTCCATAACACCCCTCCCCCTCTCCCAACCCCCCCGCCCCCCTGCAACCCTCAGGTTGTTTTGTGAGATAAAGAGTCACTTATGGTTTGTCTCCCTCCCAATCCCATCTTGTTTCATTTATTCTTCTCCTATCCCCCTAACCCCCCATGTTGCATCTCCACATCCTCATATCAGGGAGATCATATGATAGTTGCCTTTCTCCAAGTGACTTATTTCACTAAGCATGATACCCTCTAGTTCCATCCACGTCGTCACAAATAGCAATATTTCATTTCTTTTGATGGCTGCATAGTATTCCATTGTATATATATACCACATCTTCTTTATCCATTCATCTGTTGATGGACATCTAGGTTCTTTCCATAGTTTGGCTATTATAGACATTGCTGCTATAAACATTCGGGTGCACATGCCCCTTCAGATCACTACGTTTGTATCTTTAGGGTAAATGCCCAATAGTGCAATTGCTGGGTCATAGGGTAGTTCTATTTTCAACATTTTGAGGAATCTCCATGCTGTTTTCCAGAGTAGTTGCACCAGCTTGCATTCCCACCAACAGTGTAGGAGGGTTCCCCTTTCTCTGCATCCTCGCCAGCATCTCTCATTTCCTGACTTGTTCATTTTAGCCATTCTGACTGGTGTGAGGTGATATCTCATTGTGGTTTTGATTTGTATTTCACTGATGCCGTGTGATGTGGAGCACTTTTTCATGTATCTGTTGGCCATCTGGATGTCTTCTTTGCAGAGATGTCGGTTCATGTCTTCTGCCCATTTCTTGATTGGATTGTTTGTTCTTTGGGTGTTGAGTTTGCTAAGTTCCTTATAGATTTTGGACACTAGCCCTTTATCTGATATGTCATTTGCAAATATCTTCTCCCATTCTGTCAGTTGTCTTTTGGTTTTGTTAACTGTTTCCTTTGCTGTGCAAAAGCTTTTGATCCTGATGAAATCCCAATAGTTCATTTTTGCCCTTACTTCCCTTGCCTTTGGCGATCTTCCTAGGAAGATGTTGCTGCAGCTGAGGTCGAAGAGGTTGCTGCCTGTGTTCTCCTCAAGGATTTTGATAGATTCCTTTCTCACATTGAGGTCCTTCATCCATTTTGAGTCTATTTTCGTGTGTGGTGTAAGGAAGTGGTCCAATTTCATTCTTCTGCATGTGGCTGTCCAATTTCCCAGCACCATTTATTGAAGAGACTGTCTTTTTTCCATTGGACATTCTTTCCTGCTTTGTCGAAGATGAGTTGACCATAGAGTTGAGAGTCTATTTCTGGGCTTTCTATTCTGTTCCATTGATCTGTGTGTCTGTTTTTGTGCCAGTACCATGCTGTCTTGATGATGACAGCTTTGTAATAGAACTGGAAGTCCGGAATTGTGATGCCACTAACTTTGGCTTTCTTTTTCAATATTCCTTTGGCTATTCGAGGTCTTTTCTGGTTCCATATAAATTTGAGGATTATTTGTTCCATTTCTTTGAAAAAAATGGATGGTATTTTGATAGGGATTGCATTCAATGTGTAGATTGCTTTAGGTAGCATGGACATTTTCTCAATATTTATTCTTCCAATCCAGGAGCATGGAACATTTTTCCATTTCTTTGTGTCTTCCTCAATTTCTTTCATGAGTACTTTATAGTTTTCTGCATATAGATTCTTAGCCTCTTTGGTTAGGTTTATTCCTAGGTATCTTATAGTTTTGGGTGCAATTGTAAATGGGATTGACTCCTTAATTTCTCTTTCTTCTGTCTTGTTGTTGGTGTATAGAAATGCAACTGATTTCTGTGCATTGATTTTATATCCTGACACTTTACTGAATTCCTGTACAAGTTCTAGCAGTTTTGGAGTGGAGTCTTTTGGGTTTTCCACATATAGTATCATATCGTCTGCGAAGAGTGATAGTTTGACTTCTTCTTTGCCTATTTGGATGCCTTTAATTTCTTTTTGTTGTCTGATTGCTGAGGCTAGGACTTCTAGTACTATGTTGAATAGCCGTGGTGATAATGGACATCCCTGCCGTGTTCCTGACCTTAACAGAAAAGCTTTCAGTTTTTCTCTATTGAGAATGATATTTGGGGTGGGTTTTTCATAGATGGCTTTGATAATATTTGAGGTATGTGCCCTCTATGCCTACACTTTGAAGAGTTTTGATCATGAAGGGATGCTGTACTTTGTCAAATGCTTTTTCAGCATCTGTTGAGAGTATCATATGGTTCTTGTTCTTTCTTTTATTAATGTGTTGTATCACATTGATTGATTTGCGGATGTTGAACCAACCTTGCAGCCCTGGAATAAATCCCACTAGGTTGTGGTGAATAATCCTTTTAATGTACTGTTGAATCCTAATTGGCTAGTATTTTGGTGAGAATTTTTGCATCTGTGTTCATCAAGGATATTGATCTGTAGTTCTCTTTTTTGGTGGGATCCTTGTCTGGTTTTGGGATCAAGGTGATGCTGGCCTTATAAAATGAGTTTGGAAGTTTTCCTTCCATTTCTATTTTTTGCAACAGTTTCAGGAGACTAGGAATTAGTTCTTGTTTAAATGTTTGGTAGAATTCCCCTGGGAAGCCGTCTGGCCCTGGGCTTTTGTTTGTTTGGAGATTTGTGATGACTCTTGCTATCTCCTTACTGGTTATGGGTCTGTTCAGGTTTTCTATTTCTTCCTGGTTCAGTTGTGGTAGTTTATATGTCTCTAGGAATGCATCCATTTCTTCCAGATTGTCCAATTTGTTGGTGTAGAGTTGCTCATAGTATGTTCTTATAATTGTCTGTATTTCTTTGGTGTTAGTTGTGATCTTTCCTCTTTCATTCATGATTTTATTGATTTGGATCCTTTCTCTTTTCTTTTTGATAAGTCTGGCCAGGGGTTTATCAATCTTATTGATTCTTTCAAAGAACCAGCTCCTGGTTTCGTTGATTTGTTCTATTGTTTTTTTTTGGTTTCTATTTCATTGATTTCTGCTCTGATCTTTATGATTTCTCTTCTCCTGCTGGGTTTAGGGTTTCTTTCTTGTTCTTTCTCCAGCTCCTTTAGGTGTAGGGTTAGGTTGTGTACTTGAGACCTTTCCTGTTTCTTGAGAAAGGCTTGTACCGCTATATATTTTCCTCTCAGGACTGCCTTTGCTGTGTCCCACAGATTTTGAACCGTTGTGTTTTCATTATCATTTGTTTCCATGAATTTTTTCAATTCTTCTTTAATTTCCTGGTTGACCCATTCATTCGTTAGAAGGATGCTGTTTAGTCTCCATGTATTTGGGTTCTTTCCAGCTTTCCTCTTGTGATTGAGTTCTAGCTCCAGAGCATTGTGGTCTGAAAATATGCAGGGAATGATCCCAGTCTTTTGATGCCGATTGAGTCTTGATTTAGGACCCAGAATGTGATCTGTTCTGGAGAATGTTCCATGTGCGCTAGAGAAGAATGTGTATTCTGTTGCTTTGGGATGAAATGTTCTGAATATATCTGTGATTTCTATCTGGTCCAGTGTGCCATTTAAGGCTTTTATTTCCTTGTTGATCTTTTGCTTGGATGATCTATCCATTTCAGTGAGGGGAGTGTTAAAGTCCCCTCCTATTATTGTATTATTATTGATGTGTTTCTTTGATTTTGTTATTAATTGGTTTATATAGTTGGCTGCTCCCACATTAGGGGCATAGATATTTAAAATTGTTAGATCTTCTTGTTGGACAGACCCTTTGAATATGATATAGTGTCCTTCCTCTCTGGTGTTATATTCTTTTTTTTTTTAATATTTTATTTATTTGACAGAGAGAAATCACAACTAGGCAGAGAGGCAGGCAGAGAGAGAGGAGGAAACAGGCTCCATGTGGAGCAGAGAGCCCGATGTGGGGCTCGATCCCAGAACCCTGGGATCATGACCTGAGCCGAAGGCAAAGGCTTTAACCCACTGAGCCACCCAGGTTCCCCCCTGGTGTTATATTCTTCAATTAAATTTGCCTTGGAAGTAATCACGCATGTGGTGAACATAGTAAGAAACAACTTCTTTCATCTTTTAATATAATAATTGCTCTCAAGCATTTTAAGAGCTTATAGACAGTTGGAACACCTGGTTTTAAAGTGAACTGGACAGGGAAGAAAGCTATTGTGGATAAAGTTTCAGATTTTCTTGGATTTTTTGGTATCTGAATAACAAGAGACCCAATGAATTGCCAGCACATAACAAGCCAGAATCCTGGATTCAAAGAGCATTTGTGATGTCCAGCCAATGCAGACCTGCTTTTTCTCCCAAAGGGTGGTCTCCAAATCTTTTGTAGCCCTTGGCAAGATTTTTATATCACAATTGAAACCAGATGCCCTTTCTGCCCTCTCCCTTATTGTTGGAGTTACTACCTTTGGGGGGGTGGGGTGTGAGCCATGGCGGTCTGTCATGCACCTTCAGAATGCCCTGCCAGAGTCCTCAGCAGATGTGCCTACTCAGAAATCTTGTGTGAAACACTGTGCAATGGAAAACAGATTCGAGAAGGTGCCAGGTTGTGAAGTTCTGGTCATCTGCTCGGCGCATTCTGAGTGTTTCTTGTCACAAAGCAAAACACCAGTTCTAAGGTTTAGTATAAGAGACCTTTCTGGGGGCACCTGGGTTGCTCAGTTGGTGAAGCCTCTGCCTTCAGCTCAGGGGCCGGGGATTGAGTCCCACATTGGGCTCCCTGCTCAGGGGGAGTGGCTTCCTCTCCCTCTGCCCCTCCCCTGCTTGTGCTCTTTCTCTCAAATAAATAAATAAAATCTTAAAAAACAAAACAAAACAAAACACCTTTCTGGATGGTTTCTATTTTAGAATATTTAATCCCAGTGGAAAACATTTCATCCTAAAGGACTATGTAATCCTAAAGAAAAACTAAAGCATATTGTCCCTACTGGACTATATTGAGTTTTCTTCTGGGCTACAGCTCTGGAATGTGCCTGTATTTTACATACATGACACTGGGAATCCAGACTATCAAAAGTCACTGTGAATTCTTGATTAAAAGGGACTTATTAGATATAACAATGAAACATAATGTGTCCCCTTTGTTCAGATCCTGGTGTAAATCAACTGAAATTTAAACAACTGGGGAAATTTAATCAAAATTTAACATGGACGGAATATGAGATGATGGACTGCAAGAGCGGTGTAGAGTCAAGAGAGAGTTTCCAGCTGGGGCCACCATGGCTTCTCTGAGCATAAAAAATTAAAACTGAAACAGGTGAAATTTTGAGAGAGAGAGAAAGGACAGGAAATGATTTCTGGTGGCTACCTAGTATCCTGAGAAGCAAACAGTGTTTGGGTAAGAGTAGGGGAGTTTGGCTGGAGGCAAGACATCCTGCTGGGATGGAGCGTGCTGAGGGCAGGAATCTGAATGATGGGAACCGCTGGTGAGGCAGAAGGTTTGGGGAAGTAGCATGATTAAGGCTGTGTGTTAGCTCAGTCTGGCGGTGTCATCCTCAAGGGAGGTTGCAGGGAGGAGAGATTAAGACAGGGATATCAATTTAGAAACTACTGCAAAATAGTTAAGTGGGAAAAGGAATAAAAGTGTAAATTTGGGTGATGACAGTGGCAATATAAGGGAGGGATGATTACAAGACATGTTGCAAAAGAACTGACTAGATTTGATGACTGAATTTAGGTCCTCTTTGAAAGAGGACAGGAAAATTCATAAGAATTTGCATCATTTCATTGATGCAAGCAGTTAACTATAAGTTTAATTTACTAAATATGACTGAATTGAGAATGTTTGAAAGAAAACTTTGATTTTTTAAATTAGTTTATAGAAAGGTAGCCCCACCCTTGTACTTACTGAAATTTACAGAAATCCTAAGAATGGCTTGGGCTCCTCTAGCCATGGCTGGCTTTTTATCCATTTCCAAGAGTCGGACAGTGCTGTGGAAGGGAAAAGAATGTGACCTGAAACTTGCAATAAAATGTATTGGTTTGTAAGAAAACTGTGACAGTACCTCTGAAAAAGTAGTGAAAGTCTAGGAGAGGAAGCGGCCGGCTGACACTGGAGGTGTACCTGAAAGGATGTTCATTGTCCTCCAGTCGAGTGGCAGAATCAGTTGCAAGGAGGGAGCCAGGGAATAAATCCTCTGATCTACTCTCTTCCCTCCCATTTCTCAATGATCTCCTTTTCCCTAGTCTACACAGCAAGGGAACCAAGGAGTGTAATCATACTTGTCAGCTTCCTGAGGCAGAGCAGAGAGTAGAACTGAGTGTGCAGACAGGAGGTAATAGTCACGGCAGCCTCTTTACAACATCTAACAACATGGGGGAAAGGGAAAGGCTTGGAAGGAGATCTTCATAGAATCATGAAATGTTAGACCTGGAAGTAATTCTCAGCCTCATTTTAGAGATGGGAAAATAGAACCGTGTAGAGGTAGCAACTGGGTACAGCTAATTTTCACAGAGCTGAGAAGAAATGACAGACCTTGTGATTCACAGCCCTGGCTCTTTCCAGAAGACTGGGTAAGCTTCCATATAATCACAAATTCCCCAGGCCCACAGCACCCCCTCAGCCACTTCGGCAAGATTGAAAACGGTAAGAAGGTCCCAGTTGTTATTCAAGGGAGCGTATAATCATTATTAAGCCATCGCAGTAGGATGTGTTTCTGTAACTGAAGTTAGAGTCATTGTGGATAATCTAGAAAGTATAGAAATGTGATTAAGGGGAAAATAAAATCACCCATAATTACCACAGAGATGATAACTATTAATATTTTGGTGCTTTCTTTGAATTTTTAGAAATTAAGGGCTCCTTGGTGGTTCAGGGAGTTAAGCCTTTGCTTCCGGCTCAGGTCATGATCTCAGAGTCCTGGGATTGAGGCCTGCATCAGGCTCGCTGTTTGGCAGGGAGCCTGCTTCCCCGTCTCTCTCTGCCTGCCTCTCTGCCTACTTGTGACCTCTCTCTCTCTCTCAAGTAAATAAATAAAATCTTAAAAAAAAATTAAAATTTACATACATGTATATGTGAATGTAAAATTAGTATCAGTTGTACCTACAGTTGTGTATCTTGTTTTTCACTTGATAGTGAATAATTTCCATGAGTAAATTTTCTTAGAATCTGTGTATCTAATAGCAGTAACATTTTTTAATGGATGTAGCTTAATTTTTAAAATGTTCCCTGTTATTAGACATTTGTTTCCTGTTTTTTGCTATGATAGATAATGCTGCTGTACATGTATGTGTGTGTATATACATATGTAAGTAATTGTGCTTATCTCTAGGATACATTTTTATAAATAGAATTGCCAGCATAAGCATTTTCAGTGCTCCTTTCTGGTGGGTCACAGTGGAAAGAATGTGGCCCGGGGATCAGACATCCTTATTGATATTCTGCTTCTCTAGTTTCTGGATGTGTGACCTCAGGCATGTCATTTCAGCGTGCTATCTGTTTAACAGGGATCAGGCTGCTACTCCTCCAGTGCTGTGAGGAGAATGACATGAGGCAGTCATGCCTCTAAAGGGCCTGACACGTAGGGAGCGCCCAGTACACCTCATCTCCCCCTCCCGAGGGGATGAGTTAGTTTGCATGCACATGTGTGCACACGTCTCCATGTGCAGAATGATGGGAAGAAAGTGTACTTCTGAGACTGTATTCCATATCAAGAAAAAAGTAAAACTGACTTGGAAAGAGACAGATGTGGATATGAAGATTTCTTTTGGTGAAAGAGAGACCTATTTACAGTCTAAGGATTTGAGAATGAAGATAGAAATGGAAGTCCTCAGTGACTACTTTTCCTTGCACTGGGTTGTCCAGTAAATATTTCTCCCCTTGTTCCCTGTTCCTTTTCTTCCTAAGTGCTCATCTTCAAACTCTACCAGCGGGCCAAGCATGTGTACAGCGAGGCTGCACGGGTGCTCCAATTTAAGAAGATATGTGAAGAAGCACCTGATGACACGGTCCAGCTGCTGGGAGAGTTAATGAACCAGAGCCACGCGAGTTGCCGGGACATGTACGAGTGCAGCTGCCCCGAGCTGGACCAGCTGGTGGACATCTGTCGGTGAGGCTGAGAGAGCAGCTTGGTGGCGGCGGGGGGACCCTGCCAAAGAAACTGTCAATGGATGAAAACTGCAGTATTTTCATAACCTTCTAAGTGAAAGGAGATCCTTCCCCGCTTCCTCTCTGAGGTGTTGTATACAGGGCTGAACTTGTTCTCTCCTAAATATTTGAGGGAGAAAGATTCCAGAGACCTGACTCCACAGCTTTATGAGGTTTGGAATCAGTTCTTCCTATGTTTCCATCTTGGGATGACTTGGTATTTCAGGAAGCTTTCCTTAGACAGGGGTCCTGTTGTTGCTTTCTCATCATATTTTCATCACTACAATGGTGGCCCTGCCAGAATCTTCTGTTTGGTGTCCTGAGTTCAGTAGCTTTATTTAAAAAGAAGGCAGAAAATAGAGGGCCTCAAACCCTCTCGGAGTGTATTCAGGGGCAGGAAAGGTTGCTGAAGGAATTACTCGGCAGATCAGCATGTCCTGCCTTCCAGATTTAGGTTAGGCAATTTGGAGAAATAAGGATTTGATGAAAGCCTCTTTTATAAATGTTTGATTGAGACAGAAATGTAAAGAGGAAAACTCTTTCACAAAGCCTGAGAACAGCTTCCTTATAATTGTTAGAGAATGGGGATAATGGATAGAGTAGAAAGGTCACTCTACCCAGAAGGGATTTCATTGACCTTGGGAGAACTGAAAGGGAAATTGGGAGAACTCTCAAATGACTAGATGTTATTTCCACTGTGAGAAGATGATACAGAACTGCCTGCAATTAGTCATGAGAATATAATTAACCACTTGGCGCCTATGGCTTGCCTCACTCATTGCCACACTCCTAGCCTGAAAAGTTTAAATCAACTAGCTCCAGTGATCACAATTGGCATGTATAACTCAACTTGTAGAGAGATTTGAACATAGCATTGACGAGAATCCTTCTGCTGACGTCAGAGTTTGCTCATTAATTGCCAAAAAGCCTTCCAGAGCTTGTTCCCTTAGAAGTGCTCTTTTCTGAAAGTATCAAGGGCCCAGTAAATGGAAGTGACAAATGTTGTTCAGTTCTGGAAATAAGAGGAAGTGGAATGATTTGTGCAGGAATCAGGAAGAAGTGTCTTTGCCTGGAAGGTAGTGGAATAGTTTGAATCCCACCTGAAAGGCAGTGAAAGGGCATTTGTCAGTCTCCTGGAATTCCCTAAAGAACTTTCTCTTCCGGGGATGGCCAATCAGCTCTTGCTCTTTTGGAGCCTACATTCTCATGGGGAAAGAGGGAGGTGACAATGAAAAATAAATTGAGTGGTAGTAATAAGTGCTATGAAAAAAAGCACAGAAGGGATAGAAAGCACCAAGGTTGGGGTGGCTAATCTTTCTAGGAATTGGTTGAAGAAGGCTTCTCTGGGGAGGTGATGTTTGAGCAGAGACCTGAAGGAAGTGAAGAAAGGAGATGACCAGTGCATAGGCCCCGGGGTGGGGACATGGCTGCCACGTGTGAGGAACAGCTAGCAAAGCAGTGAGGCTGGAGCGCAGTCAAGGAGAGAGTAGCAGGTGATGAAGTATGAGAGGTAGCGGGAGGCATACCACATGGGGCTTCATGGGCCATCAGCCATCGGAAGGACTCTGGCTTTGGGTGGAGAAAGGTAGCAGTGGAAGCGCTAATGGATCTGAAGCCCGATGAGCCTGGAAGGAAGATTCAAAACATCACTGTGTGCGTGAAAGACAAGAATTGAGCTGACTCCTGGGTTTTTGGCTTGAGACACAGGGCTCCATCCCAGGACCCAGGGATCATGACCTGAGCCGAAGGCAGCCGCTTAACTGACGAAGCCACCCAGGCACTCCAGGTCTATATATTTTTAAAGGTTGTGTTCCAGTGAAGGATTTAGTGGCTGTGTCTTGAAAGGGTTTAGAAGTGCACCTTTTATTTATTATTTCACTTGTTTGTTTTTGAAAGCTTCTTTTTTAATAGCTTAATTAATACTTGAATTTAACACTTAAAACACTTTACTTCTTAAAATATTTCTGTCTAGCCCATTTTCATCTGCTGTATTGGTTTTCTGAGGGAAATTCAGTTGTGTCTAGTTTAAGGAGTGCACTCCCCTTTTTGTGGTTGTTTTTGTTTGGAAAGTCAATTGCTAAGCATCAAAATTAGTTTCTGCTTACTCCATAACCATATAGGGACCAAGTTTCCCATATTGAAAGATTACCTTTTGGCATGTTGTAAATATTGGTCAGAATAGCTGTCTGGTCCTTAAATGTCTTATATAATTATTTTTTTCATTGCTGTCACTGTGACCAGCAGGTATTCTTCAAATGTTCCCATTGGTTGCCAGTTACTAGAGGAACCTGAGGATAGCCCCCGGGAGCTCTCACTGATGACATTCTTCCCTTGAGCCAGCAAATGCTTTCCAATAGGGTATTTGTGTTCTATGTGACACTGAAGTGTAAGCCCTATTTTCAAGAGCTTTAAAACTTTTTTGTGTGTGGATGGACGGGGGAGGTGGAGGAATGCAGAAGAATGAAAAAGATAGCGGTGATGTGGGGTGGTTAAAACTGGGAGAGAAAGACGGCTAATGGAGAGTAGTGGATGGTAAAAGTGTGGGAAGGTTCAGTGAAAAATGAGACACAGTTAAGCCCTGGTTGCTCCTGAAGCTTTGTGACTGTTCACTGGGCCAGGCAGAGGCAGTGCTGGGAAGGACCCTGGTAAGGCCAGGGGCCTGGTACATAAACTCAACTTCTGGGAGGGTATTATTTTGTTTAAGAATCATGATCAGCTCCAAACTTCCCTGTCCCTTTAAAAATGTTAATTTAATAATGTTAACAATCAAAATAATAACAGTAACAATGATGATAATAATAAAAAATAATAAATAAAATAAAAATGTTAACACCAATGGGGAAGGTGTGACCAAGACTGGGCAGCCTGAGAAGGTTGGTTGCCTTTTGGGAGACAGAAGAAGGCAGAAGGCAGCTGAAATGGGTGCGAGGAGGAGCAAGGCCAAAGACAATCTTTACTTCCTAGTCCAGTTGTGGCACTTCAGAATTCCTTTATTTTCCTGAAGTCCTGCTTGGAAACTATGAGCATGAAAAGACAACTAACTGATGGAATTAATGCCTAGATACCTAGGGCACTACATACAAGCTAAAATCTTTTAAGTTTAATTTTTAAAAATGTTTTATTAAATTCCAATTAGTTAGCCTACAGTGTAATACTAGTTTCGGGTGTACAATATAGTGATTCAACACTTGCATACATCACCCTGTGCTCATCACAGCAAGTGCCCTCCTTCATCCCCACTCCATTTCATCCATACCCTACCCCACTTACCATCTGGTAACCATCAGTTTGTTCTCTATAGGTAAGAGTCTGTTTCTTGGTTTGCCTCTCTCTGTCTCTCTCTCAGTCTCTCTCTTTTTCCCTTAGCTCATTTGTTTAATTTCTTAAATTCCAGAAATCATATGGTATTTGTCTTTCTCTGACTTATTTCACTTACCATTACACTCTCTAATTCCATCCATGTCATTGAAAATGGCAAGATTTCATTCTTTTCTATGGCTAAATAATATTCCTTAGTGTGTATGTGTGTGTGTGTACATACATATATATCACATCTTCTTTATCCATTCGTCAACCGATGGGCACTTGGGCTATTTCCATAACTTGGCTGTTGTAAATAATGCTGCTGTAAATATTGGGATGCATGCATCCCTTTGAATTAGTGTTTTTGTATCCTTTCGGTGAATACCTAGTAGAGTGATTACTGGATTATAGCTCTATTTTCAACTTTTTTTTTTTTTAAAGATTTTATTTGTTTATTTGACAGATAGAGATCACAAGTAGGGAGAGAGGCAGGCAGAGAGAGAGAGAGAGAGGAGGAAGCAGACTCCCTGCCAAGCAGAGAGCCCCATGCGGGGCTCGATCCCAGGACCCTGGGATCATGACCTGAGCGAAAGGCAGAGGCTTTAACCCACTGAGCCACCCAGGCGCCCCTATTTTCAACTTTTTGAGGAACCCCCATAATGTTTCCAAGAGTGGCTGCACCAGCTTGCATCCCCACCAACAGTGCCGGAGTGTTCTCCTTTCTCCACATCCTCACCAATACCTGTCATACAAGCTGCAATCTTAATGTGATCTAAGCTAGACTATCTTCAAAAGGCATCTCTAGGTAGCTAGCCTATAAGGACAGTGTATAAGAAGCAGCACTGCATGACCCAAGTGGAGAGAAGAGGGGGAAAAAGAAAGGATATTTTTTCAGTTGAGGCTTTTACTATTTAAGAGAAAATCAGTTTAGAATCTAAAGAAAGGACTAGGGAGGGAGAAGGAAACTACATTTATGCAGTTAGACTGTTTATTATTTTTATTAAATTAATGTTAGAAAACCTCCGTTATGTGAAAGTATAACAATGAAAGAAAAAGATGAAGCTTTTCCAATTATAAAATAACTCTACTAAATGAACAACATATAAATTTTAGACACAGCTAAATTGTAAAGTAGGATTCATTGAGAAACACACAGCAATTTTGAAACCAAGTCAGTTATATGTGAGACAGCTCATTTGTTATTGGTTTTCCTGGTTATACTTAAGAAAAAATAGTTTATGCCTTTTGTTTCTCTTTGACACTTGCTGAAATTAGAGACCTCATCAATACTGCATCATTGTCCAAGCTATTAAGGAAGATGAATGACAAATGTTAATAGGCTAACAAAGATTACAGAATCTAATTTGCTGTCTTCAGAAGTCTTTTCAAACTTTATTCCACAGCTATGCTGCTCAGCCTCTTGCACCCATTCTCTTGACCATGTCAGGGAAGAATGAAGTGTAAACCCATATTTGTATGTTCTTTTCCCCATGATCTCGAGGCTAATCTTCACACTCTTCCAGATAAAGGGAGAGGCCCACTTCAGCTGCACTTGGGGACTCACTTCTCTTGGGCCCACCTTCCACTTATTATCCTCCCCCCGCTTCCCATCCATATATATACCGTTTGTAGGAAACAACTCAACTGGTCTTTCAGAGCCTTTAGTGGCTTACATTCCTCATATAGACTTACAGTTATATTTTCCTATACTTTCTCATTTGAACAGTATTTGAAGTTTGTGGTTTCTTGAATCTAAAGCAATCTGAAAGTGTTTCAAACTTGGCTGCAAAAATCATAGAAATTGTTCTGGAAGGTCTGTTTTCCTGAGATTGTAGCCAGAAGATTCTAGGCTTTGAAGCAGAAGCTAGAAGTCTTTCCACATATAGAATACATTACTAACAGCTTATATTTATATATAACATGCATATGTAAACTGTCTCACATGTAACTGAAAATTATTTTATGTGCCTCGGAAAGTTCTATTTTATTTTATTTAAAGATTTTATTTATTGTGGTAATGAAACTGTGGTGAGTGAAAATGTTCTAGTATGAAGTTTTAGGGAAAGGACAAATATTAAAAGAATTTTAAATCATTTTTTCATGGTGTTAGAAATATAATGCAAATTTGATATTTCTTAAGAGACTGTAATAAAGGTTTTAAATAGTTTTTAAAAAAAAAAAAAGATTTTATTTATTTATTTGACAGAGATCACAAGTAGGCAGAGAGGCAGACAGAGAGAGGGAAGCAGACTCTCTGCTGAGCAGAGAGCCCGATGTGGGACTCGATCCCAGGACCCTGAGCCAAAAGGCAGCAGCTTAACCCACTGAACCACCCAAGTGCCCCAGAAAGTTCTATTTTAAAATTTAGCTATTTCTTATAAAAATATATTTTGTTCAGGGCCTCCTGGGTGGCTCAGTTGTTAAGCGTCTGCCTTCAGTTCAGGTCATGATCCCAGGGTTCTGGGATTGAGTCACACATTGGGCTCCCTGCTTAGTGGGGTGTCTGCTTCGCCCTCTCCTTCTGTCTGCTGCTCCTCCCTGCTTGTGCTCTCTCTCTCTGTCAAATAAACAAATAAAATCTTTAAAAATATATTTATTTTGTTCATTCAAAAGAAATATTTTATAGTTGTTTGGACATTGTCTCTTTATTATACGTTGTTTCACATAATTGAAGTTTTCTAACATAAATTTAATAAGAAAATAAACAGCCTGGATTTATATTTTGAGATTTTAAAGCAAATATAATAACCCAGCAAGCATTTATTAAAAGCTACCAAAATGTCTGGAATTAGTGCTGGGGCTAGAGAGATATAACCTGTCTCTAAATTCAAAATATTCTGAAATAATTAACAATATCCATTGGCATGATATATAAATATTTTGAAATAAATAAAATTGGATTGAACCACAAGGCACAATATCTTGCTTCTTTCCTTCTTTGTAGTTTATAGCAAAGTTGGGTCTTGCTGGATCTCCCTCCACCCTCCCTGCATTTTTCTGCACCTTGTATCTTAGTAAGTGCTTTATGGTCCAATCAGTTCATGTAAGTAGGAAATTTTCGTCAGGCTAATTGGGTGCCTAGAAAATTAGTTATATGAATGTACTTTTCAGTGATAAAAGGATCAAAGGGAACATTTTAATCTGCATCTCTCATCTTCTCTAGCCTTTGTCTTGTAGGCCGTGCCCATAATAAGGCAGAGGCTGCTTTTATTGTTTTGACTAAGCCTTCCACATTATTTCCAATCTGGTCACCACAAAGAAGCAGTATTTGGGGGATCTAGGGTTTTGGTTTTCGTCAGTTTTGTATTGCTTCTCTGATGTGCAAGACCTCAAGGATCTGTATTTTTAATATCTTACTGTTCTCACAGGAAAAACATGGCTCACCTACTTTTCTTTCTTAATAGAAAGCTTAAATTGGTCTCCTAACTTGGATTTCTCCCTGAATTTCTATGGCATATGCCAAAGGGCACCAAAAGGACCAGTTTGAACCACTGCAGACAGGAGCCTTCTGCCTTTTTGAGTGTATATAGCTGGGCAGCCTGTGACCAGCTACTGGGGCAGCCCCCTGATTTGTGACCACAAGTGCCATTGACTCAGGGGCAGAAGGCTATTGATCATAGCATTTACCATCTTCTGTTCGGGAATTAGGAGCCCTGATGATTTCAGACCATGTGGCTGATGCAGCTTCGTCCATTTCCATCTGCAGCAGGCAGGGTGGCAACAGAGCAACTCTGGAGCCTCAGAAGTGACTATATTTACCTAGAAAGACTTCTAGCTTCTGCTTTCTGGAGACTGGCAGGGCTCTGAGGAAAATAAGCCCTTTGGCACAATTCCACAATTCCTGTGGGCTTTGTAGCCAGTTAGAAACAACATTCAGTTTGCTTTAGGTTCAGTTTTGAAACCACAACTTTCAGAAACTGTTCAAATGAGAAAGTGTAAGAAAATATGCCTGGAAGTCCGTTGACGACCATGAAAGACCTGTTTGGCTTGGGTCCAGCACAATGGCAGAGCTTGGATCTTAGAGAATCACATAGGAGGGCACCCTGTTGTTGTCGAGACCATGCCCCAGGTGGCTTTGATGCCTCGATTTTAGGGTCTTTCAGAGATGCCTCAGCGACACCTCCTTTCCCGCCCCACCCCCAGCATCTTCCATGGGAAAGATAGTCTGATGTGACTGCATATCACAACTTATTTTTTTGTTTTTTCTTTCAAATCACTAAGTTGCAAAATGACCCTTCGCCAGCCCTGGAACTCAGAATTATCCTAGAATCTCCTAGAATCCCACAGTCAGAGAAGCTTCTCACCCTGGATGACAGGAGTCTGGGCTTAGCTCAGCTACTGGGCTATAAGCTGAATGTCTGGGGGACAGCAGGAGATGAGTAATCTTTATTATTTGGAAGCATCTTGTTTTTCTTCCTGAAACATCTATTCTCATTTGAAAAATATATCTTAATGAATAAAACAGATGAAAAGGAATCAATTAAAAAAATCATTGAGGGAAAATGAAGTTCTGGTGCACCATAAATCTGATGTCCTAGAGGAGAGTTAATATTCTATTGATATTTTCCAGGAAGTAAAGTAGCCTATTTAGATGGAAAAAAGGGGATAAAATTGTGCTAAACTAATTTTGGAGTTTTTAATTTGCTATGAATTTGGAGTAAATTTTATTAGGAAGAATTGGAAGTACATGTTAACTTTTATTATCAGGAGAAATCACATCTTTTAAAAATGAGGGACCCTTGTGCTTTGTGTAGGGCCTCTCACTTTGGTACAAATCTTAGGTTCGAAACTGTGCCTGGTTAATGGTGACTAAAATGACCTCTTTTAGTGTGGTGGTATAAATAGGGGTTTCCATCCCGATCACACAGTTTGGCTGATGGTAAATTCTGAGTCCAGTGGTTAGACCAGCTCCCAAAGTTGCAGGGAAGATGCATAGGGACCTGTAGAGGCCACCATCCTTTTTGTGGAAAGATCTGCATAACTTCCCATTGGAAATTAAACAGACAAACTGACCTAGAGTTTAATAACATGTTCTTTGTGGATAAATTTATTCAGCACAAATTTAGGCTATCTGTTCTTTTATGTGGAATTCTCTTATGATGGATTTTTTTTTTATTTGTTTATTTACAGCATAACAGTATTCATTGTTTTGGCATCACACCCAGTGCTCCATGCAGTACGTGCCCTCCCTATTACCCACCACCTGGTTCCTCAACCTCCCACCCCCCCCGCCCCTTCAGAACCCTCTGGTTGTTTTTCAGAGTCCATAGTCTCTCATGGTTCATCTCCCCTTCCAGTTTCCCTCAACTCCCTCTCCTCTCCATCTCCCCATGTCCTCCATGTTATTTGTTATGCTCCACAAATAAGTGAGACCATATGATACTTGACTCTCTCTGCTTGACTTATTTCGCTCAGCATAATTTCTTCCAGTCCCGTCCATGTTGCTACAAAAGTTGGGTGTTCATCCTTTCTGGTGGAGGCATAATACTCCATCGTGTATATGGACCACATCTTCCTTATCCATTCGTCCGTTGAAGGGCATCTTGGTTCTTTCCACAGTTTGGCGACCGTAGCCATTGCTGCAATAAACATTGGGGTACAGATGGCCCTTCTTTTCACTACATCTGTATATGACGGATTTTTTTATGTGGAATAGCCAAGCCTTAAGAACACACCTTAAACAGCCGCTGGAGGAAGCCCTCACTTGTGTAAGAGCTGTACTTTAAATTTCATTCGACCTCATTTGGAGCCACCTTCTGATACATATGTTGATCATGTTGATTTTGTCTGTTCCCTATTTGCTTTTTACTCCCTCTTCTTGATCACCTGTAAGTTTGCTATATACAACTGCTTCATGGGTGACTTTATGAGATCAAGACTATTTAGTGGGTTATTGCCGGCTTTCACCCAACAGTACTGCTAACTTCTCCTGCTTACAGCCAGCATCATGGCCTAGTTTTAGATACAGTTAAGTTTCAAATAACCTTCTTGAAACAGTATAAATTTCTTCATGTCCTAAAATGTTTGGCCACACTGAACTATTTTCCCCTACTCCACAAAGAAACCCACACATACTCTCTTCGAACTGGGGTCGGCTGTGTGTTCTCTATAGGCACAAAGCAAACCACTCTCATTTTCATTCGCACGTTCTAATATGTGTGTGTGTGTGTGTGTTTTTTTCTCATTGTTTTAGGAAGTTTGGGGCTCAAGGGTCACGACTTACTGGAGCAGGATGGGGAGGCTGCACAGTATCACTTGTACCTGCTGACAAGCTGACCAGCTTCCTAGCAAACGTGCACCAAGCTTATTAC
This sequence comes from Meles meles, assembly GCF_922984935.1. Classification (NCBI taxonomy): domain Eukaryota; kingdom Metazoa; phylum Chordata; class Mammalia; order Carnivora; family Mustelidae; genus Meles; species Meles meles. The sequence goes on from NC_060071.1 coordinate 72,250,316, forward strand.
CAGAGGAGCGACCAAAACTTAACATTTGAGAAGCAGAGTTTGTTTGCTACCAAACCTGGAGGCGGGGCTTTGGTTTTCCTTGAGGCCTAAACAATGTAAAAAATCTCAGAGAAACTATTTAGGGCATTTAGGAACTGGCAGAACTTCTTATGCCACAGTAAATTAATCCTCTTTCTGTTTTGTATTATGATGATAATATGCTATTATCAAGATGTATTTCCAAAGAAACGGTTGAAAGCTCTCTATGCTTCATAATGATTATTTTTCCATTTTAAAATATGTTTCTACCAGTAAGAGCCAAAATTATGCTTGGACAGATATCTTAAGGATGATTTACTGAGATTTATTGATTTCAAGATTTTTGAAGATGAATGATAAAAGACATTCAATACTGACCCCATGGACTGGAGTTGAATTAAACATACTGTTACAATTAAACGGATACAATTGCCTTGTATGCCATATTCTTTTTTTTTTTTTCAGTGTTGCGAGAAGTATTTAATCACTCCACGTACATCATTTTGTTTAATCCTCATGACAGCCCTAGGAAGTATGAGGGACAGATAGATTATGTATGCCATATTCTTAAACATAGTTCATTTCTGGTTTCTCTTGACATTCTTCTTCTTCATAGTTGTAATCGTCTGTTGATGATGATGATGAGAGTGATGCCAGAAACTCCCTCTTGTTTCGAGCTTCAGAACGCTGTAAAATAATATGTCATTAAAGATTCATAAATTTTCCTGGATACTTGAATGTGAGGTTACACCAATTACCAAGATGAGAAGAATCATTTTTTCTTTTTTTAAAGCAAGGATGGATTTAGGCTTATTTACTTTTAAAAACTATGTGATATCACATCAATAATCACTTTCAGTTCTTTTGACCCTGAGCTTTCTCTGTCACTTACTAGAGAAACTTAGATAAAAGACACTTCCATCTTTATCTCTATTTTCCCATTGAAATAGAGAATTATCTGGATGGTAATTCAGATAATTCAATTTGTTCATTGAACTTACTTTCTTCCCACTCTATGCGAACTTTTCTCAAATGCTGCTCAGATCCAAAAAGCATGTTTACTGTTCCGGGATACTCCACCCATGCCCTGTAGCTCTCTGTTGTATGTCTAGCAGCTCTCATATGTATATGGGGACCAGTGGAGGATGGATGTGCAGGCCTGTGGGTAAGAGTAGGTTCTGGGACTGGGTAGAGGTGTTGGTGAGTCCTGCAGATGTTTATCAAAAGTGGTCAGAAATATTTGGCCATGCGGTGATGGTTAGTAAATGGCTTTCTCACAAGATGGACTTCTTGAGTTATAGGATGATTTAGACTAAAAAGCATTTTGCTGATATTATTAGATAATTGAGGCAGCAGCAGTCTTATGGTATGAATTACCCAGAAATTACCACAGTTTTGTTTTATTCTATGATTGTTTTGCTTGTTAATGTACAACTTAAAGACTAGACATCATCATTTTGAATCTCAGTTTCAGAGAGACTAAGGCAAAGCTGGTTCTACTATTTCTCGACGGACAGCAGTCATATATGAAGTATTTACTTTTATATTTATTTATAATTTTATATTTATTTATAATTTACATATATTTATATATATTTTTATTCTTTAAAGAAAGGTAAACACTTGAGAAAGTTTAAGTCCAATTTGTTGAATTTTGAGTTTTATAACACCTAATAACTCAAAATCTTAATTGATTTTAAATAATTCTTAGTTGTTGCTTTTTAAAATTTTAAAATTTATTTGTTTGAGAGAGAGTGAGAGAGACAGCAAGCACAAGCTGGGGTAGGGAAGGGCAGAGGGAGAGGGAGAACCAAGCTCCCTGCTGAGCGAGAAGCCCCACTTCCACTTTGGCTCAATCCCAGGATCATGACCTGAGTCAAAGGCTGACTCTTAATCGACTGAGCCACCCAGGCACCCCAGATTATATTTCTTTGCTTTTAAATACCCTTCCATTTTCCACAGAAGATCTGTGGTTGGTATATAATTACTTAAAGACACCTGGATTACTGTAAAAAAAAAAACAAAAACCCAAACCCAAAAAACAAAAGATGTGGTACTTTCCGTGCTTTGCTATTCTATTTAAATTTTTCACCATGAGATTCCTTCTTGCAACAGGTGAGTAAAAATTTCCGTTGTGCCCTCTGCTTTGGAGGAAACAGTTGTTCTAAGCCAGTGGTCTACTCTGTATTTGTCTTGATGTCTGGCTTGAAGAAAAGAACTATTTTTCAATCAAACCATCACTGTTATTCTAGAAATTATGAGATATGTCAAACTTTTCTAAAGGATGGGGCTAGGGCAACTGGATAAAAGTTTCATGAAGAAGATGGAATTTGAGCAGGGCCCTAAAGGATGAGTAGAATTTGAAAGCTGGGGAGTAGGCACGGCAGATGGACGAGTATATGAGTATGAGCAAACATGGGGTGTTCAGAAGGCTCAGTGGGGTGAAGGGTTTGCCCTGGGTTACAGTGGAGGAGAAGATAGGCTATACTGGCTGGAGGTAACTTTGGAAGAGCTCAAAAGTCCAGCATTTAGAGGAGGAGTTGCAAATCCAGCAGCCCATAGGCTACCTCTGCAGATACAGTTAGTTTGGTCCCCAGAATATTAAAAAATTTGGGGTTCTAATCAGGAATTCTGCAGAAGACTCTGGATTCCTGATGGTGGAAGATCTGATTCTCTCTGGACCTCCATTCCTGGGGGGTGACTGTGAACTAGAGCTGCAGTACAGCTGCTTTGTTTGGGTGAGGCGCTTGGAGCCTTCAGTGTGCTACAGTTTCCACAACTTGTACTTTTCCTGATACTCACGCCATGTACCATGTACCAGCTGAGGTCACTTGCCCTTCACCAGTACACTGGCACAGTGGTTTTCCTACACTTCATCAAACTTGTATCCATGTCTCTAGTAGTAGTAGTTAAGGGAGACCAAGAAGAATGGGAGAAAGAATTTCTTGTGTGGAAGTGAAGAATAGTCCTATTTGTTTGTTATTAAATAACCAGGTGTTTTACTCCCTTCTCTCACCTTTTGGCTCAGACAGGAATCTGATTTGATTATTTGACCTCTGTTTTTGACATTATACCAGTAGCCAACAAGGATCATTCTAGATGACATGCTAAAAATAAAAAGCTCTCTCCTGTTTCTTTCTTTCTTTCTTTCTTTCTTTCTTTCTTTCTTTCTTTCTTTTTTATTTAACAGAGAGACAGAACACAAATAGGCAGAGAGGCAGATAGAGAGAGAGGAAGGGAAAGCAGGCTCCCGCTGAGCAGAGAGCCCGATGTGGGGCTCGATCCCAGGACCCTAAGATCATGACCCGAGCTGAAGGCAGAGGTTTAACCCACTGAGCCACCCAGGTGCCCCAGCTCTCTCCTGTTTCTGATGTCAGATTGCCCAGCCTCCAGATTATCGCATCTTTTTCTCTACATGTTCTTGCCTGCTGGAAGGGAAGAAGAACCTTCAGATTTAACAGAACTGCCCAGAAGTTGAGGAGGAACATAAAAGGAGGGGACAGAGAAAACTGGAAAGATGGAGCAGACTCCCTTCTTCTCTTCCTCTCTCTCACTTGAGTCCTGTTTAGAACCTAATTTCTGCAGGGACCACTCATCTAACATGGTCATTAGAATCCAATGTATTTTTGTTGAATTCTTAACAGGAAATAAAATATGACTTCACACACTGATAATTTTCTATTAGTTTGAATAGAACTAATGTTTGAACACATTTGGAGGTTTTCAGTTATATAAATGGCCTGTGGTTGGAAGCAAGGGATGAGGATAAGTGGGTGTGACTTTGTCATTAATATGAAAAACAGAGATTATCTTAAATGTGCATGTGGATGATTAAATGACAACAGTGTATTCTACCTTGCCTCTGTAACTTGGATGTGAAACCGTATGGTGCTTATTAAATACTGTCCAGTCCATATAAGAGAAGCTACATAGAGGATACTCAGTTATCTTCAAAATGGAAACATACCAGTTTATGGAGAAAGTTCTCAAAGTCATTCTTAACTTCGTAAGGTTTTTTGGCAGCCTTTGCCTGGAGTCTAATTAAAAAATTAAAAAAAAATCAGTAGCCAAATCAATTGTTTTTATACTGACAGACACCAACTGAGAGCTAACATTTACACAAAATTTAATATGCTGGGCGTTTGCCAGCATTTTACATATATTCATTCAATTACCCTTACAACAATGTTATCAAGTAGGTACTACTATTATGCAATATTATGAGGAAAAAGGCTCAGGTAGTTAATTAACCTGCCTAGTCATACAGTCAGCAAGTAACACAGGATTTGAACCCAAGCAGTGTGACTCAAGCCTTCGAATCAACCACCTGAGCGAAGCATTCTCTTCAGTGAGGTGGTGTGCACAGTATCTGTGAACTGATTTCGCCTGCCTGGCTCTGGCGCAGACTTTAAGGAGTGTCCGTGGGGACAGAAGAGTACAAGGGACAAGCAGGGGGAAGATCTGGGGGGAAAGAGACGGACCAGTCTGGAAGCTCATGGGATGCAGGAACCCAGGAAACTATCCTGATTTTTGTCACCAAGCACTCATTCAAGAAATATTTAAGAAGTTGATGGCTGGATTCAGGAAGCAGCAGGAACATTTCCAGAGATCTGTGGACGAGTGGAGAGGCTGGGGTAGGCAAAGACTAGCATGGGTAAGAACTGGGGAAGAGGGAGGAACATTAGCAAGAGAAACAAAAATGAAAAGAGGGGTATATGGCTATTAATTTTCACCAGCAATTTTTCCTGCATGGGATTTGTAGGAAGTAAACATTTCTGAAAATTCCAAATATACTTTGCTAAATAAAGCATGGAGTTTAGATTAGCCCCCTGCAAGGCCACCTCTCGGTCTCTTTAGCATTTAGTGTCGGGCACCCGGGGGGCACAGCAAGGCTAGCTCTTGAGGGCCTCCTGCGTGCGTTCCTGCTTTGCCACCGGCATGCTGCTCACTCACTCTCTGCTTTACCTCTGTCCATTTTCTCTCTCCACTGCCTTTGCTCCTCACTTAGGGTCACCCTCTGCATCTCTCTCCTCCTGCCTTTCTCCTCTCGCTCCTACAGTTTGGGTCCCTTTCTCACAGGCCTATTTAAACATATCCCTGAGGCCCTTCCTCAGTAACACCCTCTCCGAATCTCCTTGAGATGCGAGTCATGTTCAGACTCAGGCTCATCTCACTCTTAAAATCGAGCCATTTTCCAATGCACATTTTTAATTTACAGTGCCCCCTTTCTTTTTTAAAATGACATATGTCTCATACCATAAAGTCTGCCCTTTTAAAGAGTGCAAGTCAGTGGTGTTTTTATTATTTTTATTTTTTTTAAAGATTTTATTTATTTATTTGACAGGCAAAGATCACAAGTAGGCAGCGAGGTAGGCAGAGAGAGAGGAGGAAGCAGGCCCCCTGTGAGCAGAGAGCCCGATGCGGGGCTCGATCCCAGGACCCTGGACCATGACCTGAGCTGAAGGCAAAGGCTTTAACCCACTGGGCCACCCAGGCGCCCCGTCAGTGGTGTTTTTAGACTTGCTGTCTCGCCACCACCACTGCCACCTAACCCCCGTCTCTCATCTTTCCTCTCCTCTCCGTGAGTGTCTTTTTTGAAGATTACAGATAGAAACGTGTATGCTGTGCCTATAGATTTAACAGGCACATGAGATTTAGATATATGAGTATTTTCCCCTTATTTTCTCCAACAATGTCCCACTGCATAAAACATATTTGAGTGCTTCTTGCAAACTGCTCTGACTGTCCTACATTCTTCTATTATATCCTCGGTGATGAGAAATCCTACCCCATATAGATTTAATCTTGGGGAACTTGTAAAAGTCACATGGAATCAGATCTTTTGTGTGTGTGTGTGTGTGTGTGTGTGTGTGTGTGTGTGAGAATGCAGGGGTGGAGGGGTGGGGGAAGAGAAAATCCCAAGCAGGCTCCACGCCCAGGATGGGGCCCAACGTGGGCTTGATCTCAAGACCCTGAGATCATGACCTCAGCCCAAACTGAGAGTCAGACACTTAACCAGTTGAGCCACCCAGGTGCCCCTGGAATCAGATCTTATAATGTAGGTATTGTGAAGGGGAAATTTGGGTGATAAGATATTTGGTAAAAGTGAGATAAGATTCCAAAGTAATGGGTTGGATTTTCTCATGTGACTGGGAAACTAGCTTTTTAATTTTCATTTTATTTACTTTTAAGATTTTGTTTTTAAGTAATCTCTACACCTAATATGGGACTAAAACTCACAGCCCCAAGATCCAGAGTTACATGTTCCACTGACTGAGCCAGTCAGGAGTTCAGAAATTAATTATTTTGTTTTGTTTGTTTTTGTTTTTTTTTTTTAAACTGAAGTCTAGCATACGTATAAGGTTATATTAATTTCAGGTGTACAACATAGTGATTTCATACCTCTATAGGAAACTAGCTTTTAAAGTTCCAAAATAGTAATTAGAAGATGAATGGCACACAGCTGTGGTCTTGCAAGGCCCTTGTCTGAAGGGCTGCACTCATCTGATACATTTTTGTGCATGTGGGTATGCTAGAAGTAGGCTAGTCTCAATACTTTATAGTTTTCCTTTTTATACTCTAATTTGTAAAATAAACAAATTAAATGTGCCCAAAAAGTGTTTGTGTGTGTAGGGACAGAAGGGGAACAAAGAACTAGCCCGAAGGAGATCAGCTAACGATAGGTCTTTTTTCTAGCTTACATCTTCCCTAGGGCAGGGCATGGTTTACTTTTAAAAGGTCTTGGGCTTAAGTCCTATAGCTGGAGGAGTAAAAGGAGGTGATCATGTTTAGCAATTAATTAAATTAGCAGAGCAGTTGGTTCTGTGGACAAAGAAGGTCAAATTGTTATTTCAGATGGACAGTTGAGTAGAAAATCTCTGCAGATATCTGAGTTGATGTACGTTTACATAATAAACCCATTGTAGTTTTATCTAATACATTCACTCAGTTAAAATGTTTTATGGGGTCTCTTATAGATTTTTAAATTGATTTTTATTTCATTTTTTTAAAGATTTTATTTATTTACTTGTCAGAGAGAGAGAGCGCACAAGCAGGGGGAGCGGGAGAGGGAGAAGCAAGGTCCCCACTGAGCAGGGAGCCTGATGCAGGGCTTGATCCCAGGCCCCCAAGATCATGACCTGAGCCAAAGGTAGACACTTAACCGACTGAGCCACCTGGGTGCCCCTAGATTTATTTATGTGTTTATTTGAGAGAACGAGAGTGAGAATGAGTGGGAAGGAGAGGGAGAGAATCTGAAGTAGCCTCTGCACTGAGCTCAGAGCCCCACGAGGGATTCCGTTCCATAACCGCAAGATCATGACCTGAGCCCAAACCAAAAGTCGGATGCTTAACTGACTGAACCACCCAGGCACCCCTAATAAAAATGTTTTTAATCACTACAAAGTTGAATAAGGAACAAACCTATCAAGCTCCTTGTCAATTCTTTCCTGCCGCTGTCTTAGGAGTTTTATTTCTTCGTTAATTCTGTGCTTTTCCCTATAAAATCAAAATTTTGAGTTAAATTTGAAAATAAAGCAGGATTCCTAATTGGGAAAGAATAAATTACCAATTTGCTGACTTCCCCAGGTCAGTAAAAGTCCTTTACACACCAAGTCTTCAGCATCCCCTCCCTATGCACTACTTGGTGTGAGGAATCCCCCAGAACATCCCCTCCGATAAATACATACTGAAGACATCACCCATGACCCCTGAGTATGGTTTGGACTCCACCTTGCTGCTTCCACAGGGGCCCTCTCACAAAGTGTCCATACCTGTTCTAACCACTGGACACAGGAACTCTAAGGGCTTTGTGTGAGCGTGCGTGTGTGATGGGGGTTGGGAGGCTCTAGCCGCAGGGAGGTCGAAGGGGAATGGGGCCCCTTGGAAAGCAAAGGCTCAAACTTTTGTCCTGCCTCCTGGATAAGACCTGGGTGGCTTCTCTTCCATCCAACTCTCTTTGCCCTATTTGACGGCTTTCCTCAATGCTGCCCCACTGCCACCCCAGCTCCAGGGACCTTCCCCTGCAACACACCTTTCTCTTCTTCCAGGGCTCATCTTTGTAAATAGTACCCCCGTCTCTGGTCCCTGGAGCTCTCGTCTGGCCTCTCCATGCTGGGGTGCATCCCTCCAACCTACAGCACAGCAAAGTGTCCTTCCTTCCTTTAATCCCTGACACCTGCCATGGCTCCATGGCTCTAACGTACATCCTAGACACTTACCGGAAAAGAATCTCCAAGTCTGTTAGACCCTCAGAAGTGACTCTCCTCAATGGTTAAGGAGCTTAGTGTAGATGATTTCTATGATGATGACTTCCAGCTCAAAAAGAGTTTGAGATTTTCTATTTAACAATAGTATGGCATCAACTTACATTCGAAATTCCTTTTGGTTCCTTGCAAATTGTCGTTTTGCCTCTTTTATAATATCACGGTAAGTTGGAGCAGGTGGTGTGATTGGCTTATGGTCAAGAAAAGATTTTTAATTAGGATCATTTGGGAGAAGAGGACAGTACCCGGCACAGGGGGACTGAGAGGGCCATCTGGCCTGGGCTTCCCAGTCACGGAGGGTCTCAATTGAGGACATAAATATGACGTCTGCAGGTACACTGAGAGGACTGACAGAAGACAGTACCCATTGGACCACGTTAAACTTGTGTCCCATTATCTGGAATACACCACCCACAGTGCACTAGGTCTTAACAGTTTTATAAATTCTGTAATTACCTTTTTTTGTACTGTTGTGTTGTGTGTAAGTGCTTTGTGTGTATGTGTATATGTACATTAAAAGCAGTAATTTGTTAAATGTAAATATTTAAAATGTACCAAAATGTTTGCAACCTTATGTAGGCACTTCCTCATTTCTACATATACCGAGAGCCTCAGGGTCTCTTCTGAAAGGCTCTGGAAGTGCCTGGCAGTATAGGTTGGTTGCCTTGGGCTGGTGGCCTCTGCTAACAGCAGGGAAGAAAGACAGCAAGTAGAAGGTGTCAGTGTGCTGTGGATGAGCCTGGGGCTCTTGTCCCATCTGTTTCTGGTATAGCCTGTGGTTGTGCTCCTAACCCTGGTCTTAAACCCACATTCGTGTCCGACAAAACAGACACTTCCCTTCTGAGATGGCAGTTGGCAAATGACTCCAGACAGCCCTCAGCTTGTGTTAAAAGAACTAATAAATCATTGAACAGAACATCCAAACCTAATGAGGTACTATACAGTGGCTAAGTGAAAATAATAATGATTATAATGATGATGATGATGATGATAAAAGACTAGCCTCACTGGTAAACTAGGAGCTCTTAAACTTCTGCAATCACCAAGATCCAGGGGATAAGACTATTCTTATATGGCCCCCACTCCCCCTCCCGAAGCACACTTCAATATTATCACTATCTTTCTCTGAATGCAAATTTAGGGTCTATTTCAAGGCTGTCCTTGATGCTCACTTTAATCTTATTTATCTGGCCTAAGAAAGTTAGGAGAAGTCCAGTGGATGTGGTCCCTGGAGCAGGACCACATAGGTACTTAACTTTATGACCTTAACTTCCTGAGTACTGTATCTCAATTGAGGTAACCAGAAGGAAAACCACGAATGGCTCCAGAACAAGGATGCTCCCAAGAGCTTGAATAAAATTTATGTCTTTCCTATGGTGCTCTAAACTATTGAGGAATTATTTTCAATCACATATAATTTGAACATCATGATCTTAGAACCAAGGAAAAGAACGCCTGATATTCTGTGCATGCCAGACCACTTTCTCAGCAATGCCAGAAGAGACAGATTCTCAGGGCTGGTCCCAGAGCCTGTTTAAGCGGGCTTTTAATAAGCATCACAGACTGTGGAGGGAAGCAGTGCTGACAACAGGACATACTCCATCCTACTAACCGTGGAGTCTCGGAGGGTCTGGGTGGTGACCATATTACTCTAAAATGGATCAAAATTCTCTGAAATACATTTTAGAGAAGCCTATTTATTGATACATTCCAAATTTCTTTTCCCCTTTAATCATATCTGGGTTTTAGAATAAGGTTTTCCTTAAAGAAAGAGATGAGCCTGACTTTCATGTTTAATGTCATAATGGCATAAGGTTCCTGGACTTATGATTTAATGAAAAGTTGATTTGTACTGTAGGTGACAATCAAATCAGTGCTTGGATAGCATCTGGCACTGCTAGGAGACAGACCAACAGTGACATTGCATGTATTCAGGACAAATAATCATTATCAACTTCAAGGACTCATTCAAGACACAGCCTGCTTCAGGGCCACATGAAACAAATCAGGAAATCAACAAAGTGTGTTTCTTCCGTGTTCTTTACTCATCTTCTCCTTTACTACTTTTCTTTCAGGACCCTCTCAGCCTTTCCTCTCTCCTAGGCTGATACAGGCCATTTCCCAAAGATTATAGGCACAGTGCCATCCTGAAGATTGAGCTCTGGTTCTGGTGCTGTGTTCAGCACTTCTTATCTAGTACCATGGTAGCCAAGGCAGTTAACCAGGCTGGCCCTCTTTTTCCTGGTATGTAAGGTGTGGGGGTTTAGTGAGATGGTCCTGTGGCTCCTGTTCTATTCTGATTTTCTATGAAATAGGATATGAGCCTATTTAAGTTCAGAAGTTTAGACCTATTAGTAAAGTAATGGCAAAACGCTTAGAGAGTATGGGATAGAATTTGAGGTTTTGCAAAGGAATGAAGCAGAGTTTGTTTACTAATAGGATATGGGAGCTGGATGAGATACAGGGAGGAGGAGAGATCCAATGTGGCTAGTATAACGGTGGAGTCATTTTACAGAGATGGGGAAGCCTGCCAATTTGAAGGATGTCCTACAGGGGATGAGAAGGTATTTCAGTAATGGGCATGTTCAATTAGAAACTCTCAGGAAATGCAGATAGAGACCAATGGGAGCAGATACGAAAACGGAACTCTCTTCAGAGGTGATGATTGAAACAATGAGAGAGAATGAGACTCTGAGGGACAATGCAGACAGAAAAGAAAGGAAAAGAGAGAACCTTGAGAAAGAGGAGATTTTAGGGATTAGTAGTAGGAGGAGGGCAGGAGCTGGTATAACACAGTGTCACATTCCAAAGAAGGAGCTATTTAAGAAGAAGTGTCAAGTAAGTCATAAAGGTCAATTCAAAAACTAATGAAGGGCCACCTAATTGGGCGAGACCATTACTCATTCAACAATTACTTTCTGAGCGCCTGTTGTGTGCCAGGCACTCATCTGGACCCTAGAGACTGAGCAGATTTCCACATCATAGGGCTCATATTCTAGAGCATATGCTTTCCGGAAGCCATTCACCACAGAGAAGTCAAGGCATACTCAAGTAAGTCCCCTGCTTAAAGGAGGGCGTAATAAGCAAAGAAACTGATTATTTTAAATACCATGAGGACAGTAAAAACCATGTGTGAGAGTGGCTGGGAATGTGTATGGGCACCACAACATTAGCCTGACTATCAGGGAGAAACAGGAGCTGGCTGTCACATGTGAGTAGGAGCTGGAGCAGAGTGAGTGTGGGCAGAGTGGTAGGAGATGCAATCAGAGAGTAGGTGGGGTTGGATCTTCTAAGGGGCTTTTTAGGCCATGGCCACATGGCGTGGAAGAATCTGTTGGAAGCCTTTAAGCAAGGGACTTAATTGAATTAGACCTTGACTATGTGACAAATGGCTTGTGAAAAGTGGAGAGAAAGGGCAGCTCTTCAGAGGCTCCTTCCATAGCTGAGAGGAGTCATACTGCTTGGACTAGGGTGGTAACAGTGGAAACAAAGAGAACTGAACAGTTTCAAGATACGATTTAAAGATGGGGTTGATCTAACTCAGGGCTGTTTTAAAATAGGAGTCCTAAAGATGGAATGATATTATAGACACTGGAATTTCTAACAAAACAATTTTGAGCACCAAAACTGGCAGTTGGCATGACAGTTTCGGGCAAGGAGTCCTGCCTGGAGGCCAGTCCTTAAATTATCTCAGGTCTAATCAATGCCTGTGCAGAAGGCTGACAGTGGACTTTTTCTAACAGTTAAACACCTGGGCCCAGGAAAGTGTTGTACCAGCTTATTCAGTCAACCTGCTTCTTGATTAGTATATCAAACACAGTGATTAACTAAAAAACCTCAAAGATACTGTATTTTAGGCAGTGGTGAGGGGTGTGGCAGTAATTGGAAATGGAATGGAGAAAAAAGAAGTTAACATTTGTTGGATACCCAACACAGGCCACGCGCTGTGATTGGATCTTTACAGCATCTGTAGAATTCTGCTTGAGACTCTCGCGACTGGTGTCTTTGCTTCCATGAAAATAGTTCTACCCCACACAGTCCTATTTGTTGCCTGGCAGAGGTTGTTCCAGGAAGCCTCCTCCTGGTCAGAGCCTCATTTTGCACTGGATTTCCGTTTTCAGTGTGCTGCTTCTTCCTTTTTTATTTTTTATGATTTATTTATTTACTTGAGAAAGAGTGAGCGCGTCCACACACGTGTGTTGGTGGGGGGAGGGAGAGAATCCCAAGCAGACTCCCCACTGAGCACGGAGCCTGATGTGGGGCTTAGTCTCACCACCCTGAGATCATGACCTGAACTGAAATCAAGAGCCAAATGCTTGACCGATTGAGCCACCCAGGAGCCGCAAGTTTTCAGTGTGCTTCTGAGGGCAGTGCATCTGACTCTGGGAAAGACATTTCATAGTAATGTAAGTTATATTCAAATAGTAGCTGTGATCGAAAAGCCAATGTATCAGCTGGAATTTCCTGTATTCAACCGATTGTTCTGTAACCTATAGTCAGAAACAAAGCATTGTCTTCAGGAATTACAAACATTCATGAGTTCTGATCACACTGTACAAATTACCTTGTCTTCAGGGATCTTCTAAATGACATTACTGGAATTAAATGTCCACATGAACTACAGTTTTCTCTTGATACGAATCAAGTCTGGATGGCAAAATTCCAAAATAAAACTTCCTTAAGCTAGGCCCCACTTACTTTCAAACTGGCTTTGAGATTTCATTCTGCATAACATTTGTGACTAAACAGTAAATGACAACTTTATGGACAGATTAGTCCTCAGATTTAAAAGGGAAGTAAAGAAAGCCTCACTTTAAATAATTAAAGCTGAAAAAACCTAAACCTCACAGAATCTACTCATTTGACAAATGTTTCCACAAGACTTGAAAAATGTTACTGTGGTAATCATTTCTCAATATACATATGTCAAGTCATTATGCTGTACACTTGAAACTTACACAATGCCATATGTTAATTATATCTCAGTAAAAGCAAAAAATATTTCTGTACAAAGAATATTATAGCAGCATTAATGTAAGCAAAAGAAAAGAAAAAATTCTCCTACAATTCCACTTTCCAAAAAATAAAACTATTTTCATTTTTCTGTGCCTTACCATCTGTCATACACAAATGTGTATTTTATGTTATTGTTATAATGATATGGTTGCTTCCTTTACCCAACTATCATAATTTTCCCATGCATCCAGGTTTTGTAGTCATTATTTTAATGTTTGCAAAAGATTTCAGAGTATCTGTACTACAGGGGCTCTGCTGCCCTGATGCAAAAATTTTGCTGGGTTTTCTTATATGAAATAATCAATTTCTCCTCTCTTCCCCAGTTGTGTTTTCCAGGATGACATTTCCCTACACTGCTCCCCACCTTCAAGTCTAGCAAGGGAGGGCTGTGTTTCTCCAAATTCAAATCCCTCTAAGTTCTGGGAAAAGATAGCTTGGTTCCTGCTTAGCTTTGGACTGGTGTGATGCCCACGGTTTAAAAAAAAAAAAAAAAAAGGTTGTAGTCCTGTTCATTACATAAGCAAGAAGCCTGCAATTTCAGTTATGCCAGATTTCTACCTTTAGTTTTTTCCGCCCTTTGCCTGTCACAGACTGTGACGAAATCCAGCAGCTTTACAGGAGAAGGCTTAGCAATCTTCCTGAAACAAAGAATACCTAAAGACATCAGGCTACTTTTATCATCTGTCTTACTCTCCTCACTACATCCAGTGACTGAAACTTTAAGATCTTCTCCTGAGTAAAAATCACAGAAAGTTGAATAACATTCCTCTTATAACATGATTAGCACAACTAAAGACATGCTTTTCTTAAAGTGTACATGGTTTTGAGCTGCTGAAATCTAATTTGCAAGCAGCTATTTCCTGGTAATATGTAATTTCAGAGTTCTTGTTAGAATTGCAAAGGTTTTATCCTTGTACAGAGTTATATTGTGCTCTTGAATATGGTCCCCACGATGAAGCATTTATGAGTGACATGGTGCTAGTCACTCTGAACTAATTGGATTTTCTCCCTTGAACATTCATTATATACTATTGGTATTAAGACAAAGAGCTATGTTTTATTTCTTATAAATTATTAATTTTGAACATATGTCATTATTAAAATGAGCTGGGTATATATTCTTTATAAAGTCATTCTCCTTGCATACAAAAGTTGGTCACAGTTGTATATTTGTGTTGTGTAATGAGGTTCTGGGCTGTATGATCTTGCTACTAAGATCTCAGCATTTTTTTGCACTGTTCAGTCGTGATGGTTTTTAGCTGACTTCTGTTAATTCTGTTAACGAATATCCTAATTTTTATTCTCATCAGATACATAAAGTCATCAATTTTCCCCAACTGTAGAAAATTAGAGTACTTACAGTTTACAAATTATGAAGAATGGCTATATTTTATTCCTTGGGGATGACTTGTGGTAACATGTTTTCCATCACGCTGTCTGAACTGACCTCACACTGTGTTTCCTCATGCAATGCTACATGGAGTTTACAAGGCAAGCCACTAAACCGAGATGGAGCCACTTGGGTACAAATAAAATAGTCGTGTCCTGGCACTTCCCAACAGCCACGGTTGGCATGGGACACACTAAAACCTGGAGACTTCCTAAAGGCCTCAGTTGAGACTCTGAGGGCTTTGATCTCCTGTTAGAGACAGAGTATTAACTAAACAAGGGGCCTCAGAAATTGCAGGGTCCAATTTGATTATAACACAGATGAAGAAACTAAGGCTTCTGAAAAGGAAGTGCCTTGCCTTGGAGAAGTTGGGCATGTGTGAGACTCAGGAAAAGAATGTCCCAGGGGCAAATTTTCTCCTATCTGCCTTAAGTACTGTCCTGGGATGAAGTTGCGGGAGGCTTTGCTGTCTACCCCATAGTCCTTAGGTCTACTCCTTGGAGTATTCTTAGAATTGCTAATAAGATTACCAGGTTTAAGGCCGAAGTATCCTTTCTACACATAAGGCAATTGTGTAAGATATAAAAGGAACCTTGGCAGCAAACAATGGCCACAATCTCCTCCTTTATTCACCAGAATTCACTTAATTCTTAATCCTAAAAACTAAATTCTTTTTTTTTTTAAAGATTTTATTTCTTTATTTGACAGAGATCACAAGTAGGCAGAGAGGCAGGCAGAGAGAGAGGAAGGGAAGCAGGCTCCCCGCTGAGCAGAGAGCCCGATGCGGGGCTCAATCCCAGGACCCTGAGATCATGACCTGAGCCGAAGGCAGGGGCTTTAACCCACTGAGCCACACAGGTGCCCCCAAAAACTAAATTCTTAAAATAACTTAGCATGTGGCCCAAAGTGATCTTAGAACAGTTATCTTCTGCTATTTACCTTTGCTTACACTTCAAATATTTCAGTGTCAGAATGGTAAGAGTGTCAAACATCCACAACACAACCGTTTATCCAGAAATTTTTTTAAAAGTTATTACTAACCCCATATGCCTTATTCTACGGGAGACAGTGGAACTGTCAGAATGTCACCCAGATTCTCTATGGCCTGGTATTAACGTATAAAACAGGGGTTTCGGTAAGTTTCCTTATTTAAGACATCATTAGAAGCAGTTTTGTAGCATAGTTTAGAAAATTGAGGGAGTAAGGCTACCAGAAATATTAACACGGATTTAGCAAAAAGCATTCCGCAAACTTGCCAGGGCTTTTACTAGGCATGGAGACACAAAGATGAGTAAGACAAGGCGTTTGACTTACAGGAATGATAAGTAGGAACGGGAAATAATAGGCAGTTTTTCAAGTAGAAGACAGAAGAGCTCTAAAAAATAGGCATAAAGACTATAAAAGTCTTGCATTCTGTTCTGCTTTAGGGCAGAGCTGTCTCCAGTTGGTTGAGGGTGCTCCCCTGTTCTGCTACAGCCACCTCGGCAGGATTCTGTGACTGATGACACAGTTTCCCGTCTTTGCTGTTGGACTACTTAGCACCCTCATATGAGTACTGGCTGGTATAGAAGGGGTGTTCAGGAGGTGGTGTTATTGGCCTCCTGAGCAAACATTCTTACTGATATTTCAGTGTAGCTGAATCCTAGGCTTCATCTTGAGAAGCCTAGTCATCATCGTCATCAAGTTAATTGTTTTTTTGCTATATTGCTTAAGAAATCAGGGAAGTATGATATATCTTTAAGGACAATTTTCATTAAAGCGGTTAACATAAATTTTGGTGCTTTAGATGGTCGGCTCCAGTTATCTGGAAAATTCAGTTATGGCAACAGTGCATTCCCTGATAAGACAGAATAAACAAGTTGTTGATTTGTAGAGATTCCATAATTTTTGTAACTTATGCCCTTGAACAGAGACAGCTCCAAGAGTTGCTTGGAGGGAATTTATCCATCCCCATTATTTCCATCAACCTCTTCTCCACTCACAAAGCTATTCTAAGTAAACATACAAACTGTGGATTTACTTTGCAAATACAGCACCTTGCTTGTAACTGGGTTGAATATTAAACCCCTCCTACAAAGATAGAAATTCTAGAGGCCCTACTCCCAAGATGGACCAAATTGGGTTATTTGACAAATAATACATGAAACAAAACAAACAAATACATGTGAGAAAAGGAGCCAGTTTGTTTGTTCTTAAATACACAGACTTCAGCTCTAAGCTAGGACATAGTTTCTACTTTCTGATATCCTGGAACATCTCTCAGTATCACTTGGAACCATAAGCTCAGTGACTTTTATGGGGTGAATGCAAAGTAACAGTGTGGATATTGTCTACCTTCTCCTTTGCCTGCCCACCTTTTAGGAGAAGTGGTTGGGTTAGATGAACACAAAATTATAATCTAGTCAATTGTCAATTTTTATGTTTAATTGAGATATTGCTTTTTAGTCTTAAATCTAAGCACTCAAAAAGCTATGGATTTTCCCCAATTTTTTTTTTTATTGACCAGTAACATATATAGCAAGAATATACATTTTTTTCAATGGTTGAAATCACTTAAACGGAAAATGAATTTTTCTTCTCTTATTTGATATGAATTGGGCTTTACCACATTTATACTACGTTAAAAAAAGCCAAAATCTTAACTGGTACTAACTCTCCAGGATGCGAATCCCTCCTGCTCCACAACCCCCACCGCTTAATTTTCCACTGAGCCATGTTTATAATCTAAAATACCAACTGTGGCTAAAAAATTGATACAATCCATTCCCTGGAACCTGATTACCCAAGGCATTAAAGTCTTCTATTCATTTCATTAGTTAGTTTAATAACAAGCTTGCTGAATTGTGGTTTGTGTCTTGTGCATTTTATTAAAAGGAAGGAAAAGAAAAACCCTAATGAGAACTTAAACGGAGTGTATAAGAAAAAAAGAAAAAAAATGCTGGATCTTACAAGCAATTTTTTAATTGTCTTTGGCTCAAGGTGGCTGCAAAATGATTACAATACACATACACATACTCAACTCATGTAAAACAAAAACCCCTTTGTTCCTCAGTTCTTAAAAAAAGTATGATGTTCATTTTCTACCCCACCCCACCCCCAGTTTTTTTGTTTTTTTTTTTAACTTGGCATACACTCTTAACTGGCAGAGTTTGCTAAAGGAGGAAACTTAGCAACCTACTCAACAAAGTTTAGAATAGCTTCCATTAAAAGTCATCTAAAAATAAAAATAAAACCTCCTTTTCTCTTCTGAGAACAAAATTTAAATACTTGTATCATTTATCCCACTATGTTCTATGATGTTTTTCTGCTTATAAAGTGCTCTACTCAATAAGTCAGATACATTTTTTTTAAAAAAATATAAAATCTGGTCCTTTAAGGAGTCCTTGAGAGCCTAACAGGGGGAGTTATGAGTTTATTCTGGTAACTGATATAAACTAGCATCAATGGGAATTAAGTAAAGGGAGTTCATGGATCAAATATCCGACCATCAAAAGGCAATCACAGAATTTTATACAGATCTAGGTTATTTATAAAGTTCTTGATCTGGGGGCTTCTACAGAGAGTGGTAAGCTTTTTTCTATGAAGTGAAGCCATGAGGAACACTGCAAAATTCTGCATGATGCTAAAAGTAGTTATCTCTGAACAATGCCAAAAATTAAACAAAACTAGGATAAAAGGGAAAAAATACAATAAAAAAAAGAACAATATGAGGGGAAATTAACTTTGTGGGTAATTTTGTTGGATGGATGAAAAAGGAGTGGATGAACAAATTATATGTAATCTTAAGCCACTGAACTTCTAAACTTAGAGGGCTGCAAGTGGCAAGGCAAAAGGAAGTTCTGATGTGCTGGCTGTCTGATATCCCAAGGTGACATCTCAAGTTCTGTGAAGAGATTAAACTTTCCTTCTTACTGAAGACAGTGCTGTCCATAGAGCATTTTTGTTATGAGGGATATGTTCAATATCTGCACTATCCAACAGTCACACACAGATAGTGAACACTTGAAATGAGTCCGTGTAACTGAAGAACTGTAGTTTTACTTACACTTAATTTTATTAAGTAATTAATTTTTAAAAAGATTAATTTATTGGGGAGGGCAGAGAGAGAGGGAGAGAATCTTGGGCAGACTCTGCTGCGCATGGATCCTGTGGGGCTTGATTGCACAACCACGAGATCATGACCTGAGCTGAAACCAAGAGTAGGACACTTGACTGAGGCATCCAGATGCCCCATTAATTTTATAATTTAAATATATGTTTAAATAGCCATGCATGGCTAGTGGCTAACATACCATATAGTGCAGTTCTAAAATTATGAAAAACATAATAAACACCTAACTCAATGTACATACATATGTCTATTTCTTTAAATCTTGCTCTAAATAGTACATATTATCACTTTATGTAATATTGTAAAATATTATTGAATAGATCACATACTATTCTTGGTTTTCTAACTATATGTTTATTTGGTCAAGACTACTCAGTTTGTTAACTCTTATTTGGAGAAGTTATTGATGCTTCTTAAGAACAGTGAGGAAAGAAAACCACCCTTTATGGGCTAGTGCCACAAAATTGAGTACAGAGTAAGAATCAATGGTCTATTTTTGAAAATAAATGATCTTCAGAATGCCCCTGAGGGTGCTGTGACTTTCGCCTTTTGTAGAGTCCATTTTCTCACCTTGAAAATTCTTGCACCTTTTTCCTTATATAATTTTTTGTTTTGTTGTTGTTTTTCCAAAAAGATTTTATTTACTTGAGACAGAGAGCATGAGTTGGGGGAGTGGGGCAGAGGGAGAGGGAGAAGAAGATTCCCTGCTGAAAGACACGAACAGACACTTCTCCAATGAAGACATACAAACGGCTATCAGACACATGAAAAAATGTTCATCATCACTAGCCATCAGGGAGATTCAAATTAAAACCACATTGAGATACCACCTTTCACCAGTTAGAATGGCCAAAATTAACAAGACAGGAAGCAACATATGTTGGAGAGGATGTGGGGAAAGGGGAACCCTCTTACACTGTTGGTGGGAATGCAAGTTGGTGCAGCCACTTTGGAGAACAGTGTGGAGATTCCCTATAACCCTGCAATTGAACTACTGGGTGTTTACCCCAAAGATACAGATGTAGTGAAAAGAAGGGCCATCTGCACTCCAATGTTTATAGCAGCGGCCATGGTTGCCAAACTGTGGAAAGAACCAAGATGCCCTTCAATGGATGAATGGATAAGGAAGATGTGGTCCATATACATTATGGAGTATTATGCCTCCATCAGAAAGGATGAATACCCAGCTTTTGTATCAACATGGACGGGACTGGAAGAGATTATGTTGAGTGAAATAAGTCAAGCAGAGAGCATCAATTATCATATGATTTCACTTATTTGTGGAGCATAAGAAATAACGCAGAGGACATGGGGAGATGGAGAGAAGGGAGTTGAAGGAAATTGAAGGGGGAGCTGAACCATGAGAGACTATGGACTCTGAAAAACAATCTGAGGATTTTGAAGGGGTGAGGGGTGGGAAGTTGGGTGAGCCTGGTGGTGGGTATTATGAAGGGCACGTATTGCATGGAGTACTGGGTGTGGTGCATAAACAATGAATTCTGGTACACTAAAAAGAAAATAAAAAAATTAAAAATAAAAAAAAAAGACTCTCTGCTCAGCAGGGAGCTTGATATGGGGCTCAATCCCAGGACCCTGAGATCATGACCTGAGAGCCAAAGGCAGACACTCAACTGAGCCACCACCCAGGCACCCCTTGCTTAATTCCCAAGACTTGGGCAACTTATCTCTTATTTGCTTCAGGTTATGTCTTTTCCTTTCCTAACCTCTAGGATCTGGAAGATGAAGATACAGTGAGCTGACTGGCCCCTTACTGTAACCCTTGATAGTTGTCAGATCAACATTGATAGGTGCTTCTTTTGCTTCAGTGCATTTCTATGCTTCTGGCTCCATTTTTTGACTCTATTTCCCCCAATTCCACTCCCTCCTTTCTTTTTCACCCTTCCAGTGGGATTTCCACAAGTCTTAAAACTGGATTATGCAGACAGATATATGAAATTATAGAAAGGAAGAAGACTCATTTCATGAAAAAGAGCAACATACTGAATCCTCTTTTCTTCCATCTAAGCCACTGTTCAGCCTACCCTTGTTCAGTACTTAAGTACCTCATTTATACTTCAATTGTTGCTCTGATTGCTTCCAGAATAAGCAAAATGTTACCCATTTCTCTGAAGATTCCATACTTTTCCAGGCAAATGAAGTGTGCCTTCTTGGACATTTAAAGATGTCATCTTCCTTAAAGGTCACAGTGCTGCAGCTTTTAAACATTGAGGATGGGGAAGAATAGAAATTGTTCAGGTAAGCATGGGAGGAATGCTAGAAATAGGATGTATCTTCGGTAAAGCCAACAAGTTTGTGGACAAAGTCATCCATTAGACAATAAGTCACCTGATAGCAGAGATGACAGTCATCCCTTCAGCACCTAGCACAGCACCTAGCACATAGATTTTCCTGTTAAACAAGACATAAGAAACAGTCTGGAGTCTGGAACCAGAAAATGAAAGCATATTCAGGTAATGGGACAGAATCAGACACTTAAGCAAGATTTGAAGCATCTGGAAAATAATAATTTGAGCAGACAACACATTTAGAATCCAAAACAAGGACTGGGGCAGGAAAGGAAAGCCGGGCAAGGGGCAAGAGTAGAGATAAATAGATGATCCCAATCTACTGCATGAAACAGATCTGCCCGCATGCATTACACTTCCCCTTGTTCCCCTTGACAACAAGCATGTTGTACCAGTAGACACTTATATGCTGCACAATTCTTATATAGATCACAAGACTTTGAGTCCTCTAATCAAAGCAAAAATGACTACCAGATATGGGATTGTTAGGCTAATTCAACATTTAATCATGCCTGCTTCTAGATCATGGTAAGGTCCTTCCTTAGGAAGAAATAATTCCAGAAGATGTGGGAAGCCATCTGGCCAGTTCTGCCCAAACTCTTGAAGCAGGTAGCTCCATTTCATGGTAGCAAATGAGACCCAAAACATAAGGACGTATTTTTTCAAAATGTCATTCACATACATTTTTTTCCTCTGCTATTTCATTGACTTTTGGGGATCCAGAAGAAAAAAACAGTAAGCAATCAACGGATTGTTTTTTCTATAATTGTGAGAAGTGAAAACGACATTGTTCCCCCCTGTGTTAAGTAATACTAGGAAGAAACATACTATCCCATGTGGGTCTTTTGCAAGCAGACCAAGAAATGGAGATCAGTGTGCAGAAGATTTATTAAGGAGTGCTTAGGATTAACATTTCTGGGTTGCAAGGAAAGGAAGTAAAATTGAGTAGAAAGAGAGAGAGATTGAACTATGATAATAGTCCCGGCTGGAAGTCTAAGCTGAGCTATAGGGAGTTCCAAAGCCAGGATGACGCTTCAGAATTGTTCTGAGTTGGGGTAGAAGGGGTCTCAACCTCAGTGACTTTATTGCATTAATCAATGGATGTGGGCTACCTTTGAAAGGGGGCATGGTACAGTTATCTATTGCTGTATAACAAACAATCCCATACTTAGTGGCATAAAATAACTGCCATTTGTTATTATTATCTCAATAGTTTTGGGTATTGACTGTGTTCAGCTCAGTGGCTTTTAGTTGGGGTCTCTCATGTAGTTGTGGTCAGGTAGTGGCTGGAGCTGGAGCAGTCTCAAAGGCTTCCTCACATGTCTGGTGTTTGATGATGGCTGTGGCTCAACCTCAGCTCTGGCTGCTAGCTGGAGCATGGCCTCTCCATGTGGTCTGACTTCCTCCTCACAGAGCGGATGTTTCTGAGAGCATTCCAAGAGTAACAGCAGAAGCATTATAGCAGAAGCTTTAAAGCCCTTTATGACCTAGCTTCAGAAGTCACACCACATTGGTTGAGGAAGATATAAATGTCTGCCCAAATTCAAGAGGAGCAGACACAGGTGCTCCCTCTTGATGGGACAAGTGACAACATCACATTGTACCAAGAGCATGTAGGAAGGAAGATACTGTTGTGGCCACTTTAAAAACATATAATCTGCCATAGAGCATGACATTGAGCAAGGCCACTATCATTAAATGATGCAATCCTTGTAAGGTGTTAGCAACGGAGGGCGTTCTGCCTTAGTGACCCCTCCAGCAGCTGAAAAATAACTCCCTTATTCTGGAAGGAAATCTGGGCTTTCAGGGCAACCACCATATATATTTTCCTGTCCCAGAACTTTTTTGTTTTCCAGGCTTTATTGAGATATAGTTAACATGAAACATTGTGTAAGTTTAAAGTGTATGAATATGTTGATTTGATACACTTATATGCTGGGAAATAATTACCATAGTACCATTAGTTAACAACTCCATCACCTCACATAATTACCATTTCTTTTTTGTGGTAAGGATGTTTAAGATTTATTCTCTTAGCAACTTATGAGTATATAATACTGTATGTTAACTATAATCACCACACTATACATTAGATCTCCAAAACTTGTAACTGTAAGTTTGTACCCTTTGACCAGCATCTCCCTACCCTGCCCACTCCCAGCCCCTGGCAACCACAATTCTACTTTTTGTTTCTATGAGTTCAGGTTTTTTAGATTTCATATATAAGTAATATTATACACTATTTGTCTTTATCTGGTTTCTTTCACTTAGCAAGTGACGGTCCTCAAGTTCCGTTCATGTTGTTGCAAATGCTAAGATACCCTTCTTTTTTATGGTTGAGTAATCCATTGTCTATATACCCATCTTCTTCATCCATTCATCCATTGACAGACACTTAGATTATTTCCCTATTTTGGCAATTGTGAATAAAGCTGCAATGAACACAGGATTGCAGATATCTCTTTGAGATCCCGTTTTTGTCTCTTTTGGATATATATATATATATATATATAGAGAGAGAGAGAGAGAGAGAGAGGGGTGCTGGGTCATATGGTAGCTCTATACTTAACTTAAAATTTTTTTTATTTAAATTCCAGTTAGTTAACATACAGTGTAGTATTACTTTCAGGCATACAATCTAGTGTTCAACATTTCCATACAACACCCAGTGCTCCTCACAAGTGCACTTCATCCCCATCACCTTTTTCACCCATCCCCTGACCCACCTCTCTTCTGGTAGCCATCAGTTTGTTCTCACTAGCTGAGTCTGTTTCTTGGTTTGCTTCACTCTCTCTTTTTCCCTTTGCTCATTTGTTTTGTTTTTTAAATTCCACATATGAGTGAAATCCCATGGCATTTGTCTGTATTTAACTTTTTAAGGAACATCCATACTGTTTTTCATAGTAGTTACATCAATTTATATTTCACCAACAGCACACGAGGGTTCCCTTTTCTCCACATCGTAGCCAGCACTTATTGCCAAATTTTGTTATTTTGATAATAGCCAATCTAACAGGTGTGAGGTGATATCTCACTGTGGTTTTGATTTGTATTTCCCTGATGATTAGTCACGTTGAGCACCTTTTCATGTACCTTTGGCCATCTGTATAGGTCTTCTTTGGAAAACTCTATTCAGGTCCTATGCACATTTTTTAATTGGATTTTTCTTAAACTACTGAGTTGTATGAGTTTCTTTTATATTTTTGATATTAATCCCTTACCATACGTATGACTTAAAAATATTTTCTCCCATTCTGTATGTTGCCTTTTCATTTTGTTGATGGTTTATTTTGCTGTGCAGAAGATTTTCAGTTTAATATAGTCTCACCTATGAATTTATATTTTTTAGCTTGTGCTTTTGGTGTCATATCCAAAAAATTGTTACCAAGATCAACATCAAGGAGCATTTTCCCCATTTTCTTTCAGGACTTTTACAAGTTCAAGTCTTAAATTTAAGTCTTTAATCCACCTCTAGTTAATTTTTATGAGTAGTGTAAGATAAGGGTCCAATTTCATTCTTCTGTATGCAATTATCCACTTTTCTCAACACCATTTACCTTTTCCCCCGTGACTATATTCTTGGCTCCCCTGTCAATTATTAGTTGACCATATATGTGAGGGTTTGTTTCTGGGCTCTTTATTCTATTCCACTGGCCTATGTGTCTATTTTTATGCCATTAAAACATAGTATTAAAAACAATATACATCCAATGTGTTGTATATTTTATATGCTTTCAGGTTACTAATTATCATTCTTTTACTTCAGCTTGAAGAATTCCTTTTAGCATATCATATGGAAGCTTCACTGTTCTTCCTTCTTTTTTCTTTGTTCTCCTTTGGATAATTTTAAAATTCTTATCTTCTGCCTCACAGATTCTTTCTTTACCTGATGCATTCTGTTATTGATGGTCTGTATTGCATTCTCCATTTCATTCATTATATTCTTCAGCTCCAGAGTTACTATTCAGTTCTTTTTTTTATGATTTCTATCCCTTTGTTAAACTTAGCATTCATTCAAATTTTATTTTCTTGATTTCATTGAATTATCTTTCTGTGTTTTCTTGTAGCTCATTGAGTTTTCTTAAAACAGCATTTTGAATTCTTTATCAGGTAAATTAAGATCTCCATGTCTTTGGGGTTGGTTACTGAATGATTATTGTGAGCTAATGGTGATGTCATATTTCCTTGATCTTTCATCTTCCTTGAAATTTTGTGTTGCTGTCTTCACATTTGATTAGCAGTTACTTCCTCTAGTCTTTGTTAACTTCCTTCAGGAAGGAAATACCTTCCATCACCCCTGCTAGGGATTCTGAGGCTTTCTCGGACCTTCTATGGATACATCTGCTCCATGTTTCTTGCTCCTCTTTGTGGCAGAATTCTTAAGGCTGTATTGCCGTCTCTTGATCCTGTAGCATACCAGGGCAAGTGCCGGCAGTCTTCCTTTTGTTTTCCCAAAGGTGGATTAAAGCTCAAGTTTGCGGTTCCTCCCTGAACCACAGATTTGGGCTGGCATAGGTTTTCTGTGTGTGCTCACCGACCATCTGCCAAAGCTTGTTCTCACCACTGCCATTTGGAGCATGCACAAGGAGCTGTCCACAGAATGTGAGTATGTGTGGGTAAGGCACAAGAGCACTGGGTGGAGTGGGGGTGAAGCAGGGGGGGGGTGTCTACCCATGGGCTAATTGGGAAGATTTGTGGGTGAGGTGTCCCCAGCAGTTTGTGTGCAGGCTTCTTGATGGGAGTCTATGATACAGTTAGGAGAATGTGCATCCCTTTGGTGCTCGCTGAGAGTTCTATCTGCCACTCTTCCAGTCTCTTCTTTCTCCCCAAGTCATGCAGCTCATGATTCAGTGATAAGTGGGCTAAGAGAGAATTGGGCCTTTCTGGAAGCAACCCACACAATTAGGGAAGCTGAGTTTCATTGACACTTTATCACTTTCTCCCACGTGAGAAATTATGGCAGAAAGGATCTCTCTTGGCCTTAAGCTGCACACCTTGGGGGAGGAGTGAACTCAAACTGTTCTTACCCTCTCCAGTGTGTTCACACTCACATATATACATATGTGTGTGTGTGCATGCATGTGCACACACGCGTATTTTTTTTTTTTCTATAATGCTGGAACTTCTCTGCTGGAAAACTGGATTTTCACAAAGGCCCTCTTGTCCACAGGTGATTGTCTGTGAAATGGTTTCCAGGGGTTCCCAGACTGTAGTCATGAGGGGCCAGAGTTGATTCACAAGTTACTATGGAGCCCACAGCCAGAACTGAGGTCTGTATGCCTATTACCTGATGCACAGCTAGGTGAGATTCCCCTCAGTTCCTTTGGCATACAGTGCTGCTCCCACAGTTCCCCACAAAGGCATTCTTATCTGCAGATGGATGTCTACTTGTTCTTGTTAAGAGATGGTAAAAATATGATTGACAAATGTCTTATTAAGCTGTCCCTGTGTTAAAAAGTTTGGGGACCATGCATACATTTTTTTTAATCCCTATATTTTATAATACTGAGAATAAGAAAAAAATTCCTTAGCTACGTGCTCCAGGAAATACTTTCTCCTGAAAGAAAAGACTTTGAACGAGTTATAGTAGTTTGCTCATCAAAACTCACTTCAAGATCCTTGCTTCACTGCGCCCATGAAACAAATTAAACACTGCCAAATCCCAGGTAATTCTCTGCCTTGCATAGTCTGACTTGAAATCATCCAACTTGGGCCCTAAAACCCTATAAATATCCCTGAATTTACTCATTATGAGACACTACTAAAGTTCTCTTAAACTGATACTCTTTCTTAGCTTTACTTGGTCAGCTGGTTATTCTGGTGGCCTTTTAAAGAAGCTGATAGCTGAGAACGAGATAGTGTCTGCTCTGAAGAACCTTGTTCTACAGTGAGTTGAGAAAATGAGAATGTTGTCATTTCAGGAAAAAACTGAGCTACTTACTAGTTTAACCACTGACAGCATGGAAAGTCCAATTCTTCCAACAGAATCATAAATTTCAGGGCGCCCGGGTGGCTCAGCTGGTTAGGCAACTGCCTTTGGCTCAGGTCATGATCCTGGAGTCCGAGGATTGAGTCCTGCATTGGGCTCCCAGCTCTATGGGGAGTCTGCTTCTCCTTCTGACCTTCTACCCTCTCATGCTCTCTCTCACTCTCTTTTTTTAAATAAATAATAAATAAATCTTAAAAAAAGAATCATAAATTTCAGGATTCAAAAATACTTGAAATTTATCTAGTCCAATCCATCTGATACAGATGGAGAAGCAGCTCAAATCTGGGCTCAAATTAGAGTATATTTTAGAGACTCCTTCAGTGCAACCAAGGGTTTTGGGATTCCTCTCTACTCCTTTATCTCTCCCCTTCATTCTCTTCCTTTTTCCAGCCTTAGCATATCTTGCCCCTGTTCTTCCTCTTTACAGACAAGTAGAAGAACTATCAGTTCTCCATCATGTTTTGGTGGAGAATGTCTGTGTTGCCACAGGGTTTGAGGGCTAGGTGTTTTCAACAAAAATGTATTTTTAAAAACCCATTCCAGGAAAAAAAAAACAAACCCATTCCAGGAAGCTAACATGTGGTTTCTATTATCTGAAAGGTCTCATTAAAAGTTAATATTGTCATATCCACACCCCTAGTTTTGAAGCTGAAGGGAAGTGAGGGTTAAATTTTGGGGGTATAATCTCATAAATAAGGGAACAAACTTTCCAGCAGTATAGGCCTTCCTCCCCACTTCACCCTGAAAATTCTAGAATGACTGAGGGGGAAAAAAGTATTTTATCTTATCTTTACTAGAAAAATAACTAGGTGAGAAGGTTCTGGATTAGAGGTTTCTTTCAAACATTTATCTTTTAGCTAATTTATCCTTTTAAAAATGAGATTACCAGATCCTTGGATATGTTAATTACTTGAAATATCAATGACTTGAAATGAAAAATATATTTGATACTAATTTTTAGTAACAACTGACAAGTTGTTATTCACATATCAGTGAGGAAAAAAATCTATGTATGCACATATGACAAAGATTACTGGAAATATTTTTATAAATAACAGTGAAAAGAAGTTGCACATGGCTCTGAAGAGTTTCCCACTGGACTCTTATTATGTGAAGACAGAGTGTTATACAGAGCTGATGACCTTTCATGAATCTCAGATTTCTTCCTTTCCTTTTCTTTTCTTTTTTTTTTTTTTAATGTACTACTTCTGGGGAAGTCATTTTTCTTTGTTTTTTTGGGGGGGGAGTCACTTTTAATTATTTTTATAGTGACCCTTTTATAAAGTGGAGAGTTTGAGGTGTTTTTAAATTAGTTAATTAACTAATTACTTTTTATTATTATGTTCAATTAGCCAGCATATAGTACATCAGTAGTTTTTTTTTTTTTAAAGATTTTATTTATTTATTTGACAGAGAGAGAGAGATCACAAGCAGGCAGAGACGCAGGCAGAGAGAGAGGAGGAAGCAGGCTCCCCACCGAGTGGAGAGCCTGATACGGGGCTCGATCCCAGGACCCTGAGATCATGACCTGAGCCCAAGGCAGAGGCTTTAACCCACTGAGCCACACAGGCGCCCCCTTACTTTTCTTTTTTTTCCACTGTTGACTACTTGCTTCTACCACATCTCAGATAATTAACAACAGATGATTTCTTTGTATAGCTTTTATTTTTATGATGGTTTAAGTCTTGCAATATCTCACATTATTTTCAATTACACAGTTTAACAATCCACCCCAGGCCAGGTTTTACATGTTAATAAGTTTGTCATATGTGATGGTCGGGGCATGTCTTTGTAGTAACACAATGCACTCTTTATGATACTGCACTGAGTTCAGAATTTTTTTTCTGAATTGCAACAAAATGTGAACCTTCTAAATTCATGTTAGAAATACAGATACAGTCTGTTGACTTTTTTTTTTTAACAGGACCCACGCATAGATACAGCCTATGGACATTCCACTTAATGGAATGAGACACAAACTACACCAACTGCACCACACAAAATACAAACTACACCAACACTGGGTTTCTCAGTTTTCTTTATCTTGTAAAAAATAATTTGTGTTTCACATGGAAAAAATATCAGATTTCCAGGTATTTTTTTTATTAGTCTACTCTCAACGCATTTAGAGGATGATATGATTTATAAAAACACATATGATGTGAGAAGGGAAAAGTAAGAACTCCAAATAGATTTTGCACATGATTCTACACAGTTTAAAGACATATTACACATTCAGTTCTGAGGTCCAGGAAGTAAAATTTTTGCCATTTTACTCATAATTCTAAGTAATCAATTTTTTTAAATATTCAAAGATTGTTCATAAAAATATTCAAATTTTCTACTAATAATTGTTTTATATACATTAGCAAAAAAGTTTATTATTTGCCTTATGGTTGTACATTAAAAATCCTGTCAGAATCATGAGTATCCCTGTGAAGTACAATTACATTTGTTCCCTTCCTCATCCTTTCCACAAACATCTCCAGGCTTCTCAGTATTTACATATGAATTCCAAAACATTGACAATAAAGTGATCTTCCCTCTTATGACTTTGGCAAGTCACTCCAAATCAAAACAAATACTAACTACAACGTTAAATTTGTTTTTAAATGTAGCTGTTCCATAAGACTCTTGATTTAAAAATTACATAGATCTAATATGATATTGCCTGTATTTGAACTTAAGAAAGTATATCAGAGGCAGATGGTGGGTACTCATCCTTTCTGATGGCTGAATACCGACCATTCAAATCGACATGGATGGAACTGGAGGGGATTATGCTAACTGAAATCAGTCAAGCAGAGATAGACATTTACCATATAGTTTCGCTCATATGCAGAACATAAGCAATAGCACGGAGGACCACAGGGGAGGAAGGGAAAACTGAATGGGAAGACAAAGAGGGAGACAAACTATGAGAGACTCTGGACTCCTGGGAAACAAACTGAGGGTTACAGAGGAAGGGGGGTATGTGTGGGGGGATGAAGTAACAGGGTGATGGGTATTAAGGTGGGTGTGTGTTGTGATGAGCGATGGGTGTTATATGCAACTAATTGCTGAACACTACATAAAAAACTAATCATGTATTATATGCTGGCTAACTGAACATAAAAAAAGGATGTTTCTTAAGATTAAGAATATTATTCTGTTAGGTAGTGTGTTCTTATAAATGTCAATCAAGTCAACTTGGTTGATAGTGCTACTTGAATTTCCTATAGCCTTATTGATTTTTTATTTGCTTGTTTTATCAATGGATCAATGGATTAAGATTCAAATCTCCAAAAATCTCTCAGTAAACAAATAAAAGGATTTGGAAGAGAATGTACATGGTCATGCAATCTTACATGTCTGGCGAAAAACTTCTAAAGTAATTTAATGCCAAATCAACAGTAGAAATTTCAAATAAAACTATTCTCAAATATAAGGAACATTATCATGGCATCCTTTCATTTTTGTCTTCTGTTGACTTCTCTGCCTCTCATCACCCTTGCCCTAAACCACAGTTATGATTATCTTTAGTAGACTAGAATATACTTTATCTTCTTCCAGAGTTATGCAGTTCTCCTGTGTAAACAATTAAGTACCAGAGTGCAAGTATACTGGCTGTGAAACCAGATCACCAAGGATAGACTCCAAGTGCCATAAGTTTCTTGTGCCTCAGCTTACTATTTAAAATAGAGACAATAATATATCTATCTGAGAAGTTGACATGAGAATGGAATGAATTAATAAATGTAAAGTACTTAAAAGAGTGGTACACAGGGCGCCTGGGTGGCTCAGTGGGTTAAGCCGCTGCCTTCGGCTCAGGTCATGATCTCAGGATCCTGGGATCGAGTCCCACATCGGGCTCTCTGCTCAACGGAGAGCCTGCTTCCCTTCCTCTCTCTCTGCCTGCCTCTCTTGTGATTTCTGTATGTCAAATAAATAAATAAAATCTTAAAAAAAAAAAAGAAAAAAAAAGAGTGGTACACAGTAACTGTTCAATAAATTTGTTTAAAACATCATTTTGATATGATGACTATAAAGATGAACTTTGTACCAGTAACTCCCAGATTTCTACCCCTATTCCTGTTCTCCAGTTTTCTTAATTTTAATGATGTCATTTAAAAAAAATAAAATGAAATTTGACCTTATCTTTATATAAAACCATATTATACTCATCCACCAGACATTTATTGAACATACATCATACGTAAGATATTTTTTCCCCAAGTTAGAGATATAGAGGTAAATGATTCTTTGTTCTCTACTGGCTGAGAAAAACAAGTGAAATTTACACTACAATGTGACAAATATTCGAATTTACTGAAGAGATTCATCTACATCAGACTTTTGCTGAACCGTTGTTGAGTTACCTGTTGATTACCAAGATTTATTTCCTCATGGATTGTTAGACTAAAAGTCTCAATTTCTTACATCCTTCCTCATCTCCCTACCATGTGGGCTTCTCCACACAGCAGCTCACAATGTGATAGTTGGCAGGAGGACTCTGAGAGAGTGAGTAAGGAAGTTCAGACATGACTGATGTCAGTCTTTTTGCAGCTGAATCTCAGAAGTGTGCCTTTCCCCTTTTGTTTCAGAGCTATCCAAGTTAATTCCATGTACATACAGTCAGTGAGTCATTGGAAATTATCTTGACTAAAATGTGGGAGAGAAAGTGTCCTAGGAAGAGTTCTGAGATTCTGTTAGAGCAGATTTTAATCATATATCCCATGAGTAAAAGCTACATGAGCACACTTCCATATAGGTATAATTTTAAATTTATGAATTATGTAATATATTATAATATTATAAAAGACATACAGTCTAAAAATCAGAAACAGTGAGATAAAATAAAATATTTAAATTACTGGCATAAACCTTTTATCCTCAAATTGTAGAGATTTGTTATCTACATAGTTGGTTTATAAATGCCTTGCAAATTAAACTGACATTATACAATTATTTGCTGATTTTGA
This sequence comes from Meles meles, assembly GCF_922984935.1. Classification (NCBI taxonomy): domain Eukaryota; kingdom Metazoa; phylum Chordata; class Mammalia; order Carnivora; family Mustelidae; genus Meles; species Meles meles. The sequence continues at coordinate 72,282,371 of NC_060071.1, forward strand.
AAAGTATAACATATACTCAGTGCTAGATTCATTGTTTATAATAATTAGGTATATCTACATTTCAAATAGTCTTTTTGAAAATTTTTGTTTTTTTAACCTACAACTTGGCAGAATTGATTGGCTCATCATTTATTTCATTACATTTCTTTTTCTTTTTACTTTCCTTTTTTTTTGAGAGATAGAGAAAGGGATGGGGGAAAGAGGGGCAAAGGGAAAGGGAGGGAATTTTAAGCAGGTCCCACACCTATGGCAGATAGAGATCTGTCGCAGGGATCCCATGACCTGAGCTGAAATCAAGATGACTTGAGCTGAAATCAAGAGTCTGACACTTAACTGAATGAGCCACCCAGGTACCCCATTAATTTCATTTCTTAATATGGCTGAGAAGGATCTTCTTCAATGAGTAGGAGAGAAATCATTATGGCATTTTCCTTATTTTTAAAAAAATTTATTCCTGCATTATAGATACTATCATCAATCCAAAGTTTTTTTCCAAGAGGCTTTTAAAGGTATTGGTCTACTTGTGAGTATTACTTTAGTTAAACTAGATGATGTAATCTATAAGTCTGCTTGCCTAAATCTGTTACCTAAACTGTTCAGCCAAAGAACACAGCAACACGTGATACCAGAAAACAATACAAGAGCAAAGACACCATTATTATCTTTCACAACAGTAGAGTGCAGACTGAAATATCTGCTAAGTGAAGGTACCCATTTACTAAATATTAGTAAAGTTTAAGTTTTTTATTTTTAAAGATAGAAATAGATATATAGAAGTAGATATAAATAAGAGTTTTGATACAGAATTTTATATATATATATGTGTGTGTATATATATAGAGAGAGAGAGAGTGAGAGAGAGAGAGAGTTGTGTCCAGTTTGGAGACCATGGTACTAGATCCCTGTGGGGCTCATCTGAGGCCCCAGTGAGGGCTGGGCCAGCATGGGTTATCTGGAGGGTGCAGGGGAGTACAAGTGTACAGAACTCTGGGGCCTTCACCACTGCCATAGTGAAAGAGCTCCAATTTTATTTGTATTATGTTTTACATATTAACCTTTCTGACAAATTATTATTAGAACAAAGAATTACCCAGCTAAAACACATTTGAAACTTTCCTCTGGAGAAAGGTAGGAGACCATAATCCAGTCTGATGCTTAAAACTGAGCACTGAAGAATAGCAGTCTTTTACTAAAGAGCGAGATATACCAGTTCCCAGGTTTTATGTTTTTTAAAACTTTTCTTGTATGCAAAATAATAGCCTTAGACCTAAAAGAGAAAACACTTTGGCTAAACATGCTACAAAAGTTTTGAATATAACTAAATACTAAGTAAAAAGCATTGGTTAAAAAATGCATTAAACTTTTTTCTTGATTGTGACATTTAGTAGTTTTGAAGATTTTAGAAATAGATCACATTAAAGCAAAGCTTATAAAAGGATATGGTTCTTGCGATATTTCAGTAAGTTTGATCTTGGTTTGTCTAGGGGCTTTGGAAATACCAGCTAACTCATGCATCTTAAGGTAATATAAAATCAGTGGACTCTGACCTCCAAAATTGAAGAGCACACGGTTAAACTCTGGACCAGTGCTAATATAATGGGACTGTAAAGGGAAGAAAAAAATCAAGTCAATTATTATTTTTATGTGTTTTTAAAGAACTGTAAATAAATATAATTGCATTGTAACTATAAAGTTACTATCTGGCATATTAAAATAAATAAAAGGAAACTCTGTAAGGCATCATTTTTTTAAAAAAGATTATTCTTGAGAGAGAGAGAGCACAAGCAGGAGGGGCAAAGAGAGAGGGAGAGAGAATCCCAAGCAGGTTCTCTGTTGAGTGGGGATCCCCATGCTGGGCTCCATCTCAGTACGCTGAGATCATGACCTGAGCTGAAATCAAGAGTCAGATGCTTAACCAACTGAGCCACCTGGCACCCCAAGCATCTTAATTATAGAAGTTTACTACAGTATGAACTATGAGTTCATGCAGTAAGGCCCTTCTAGCCTTCTTCTTTATCAGCTTGGTAGATAAGTCAATAGAAATTCTTCTGTCTGAAGAACAGAAAGAAAAAAGAAAGAAGAAAAGGAAAAGATCTCCAGAAAAAGGGACAGGAAAAAATGTGAAGAAAAACATGACCAAACCTCCAAATGTTTTTTGGAAAACATATCCAAGAAGCTTAATTCCAAGCAGGAAAAATACTCACCTAGACACATCGTATTCAAAGTGTTGAAGGACCAAAACAAAAAGAAAAATCTCAAAAGCAGCAAGAGAAAAACAACATATAAGGGAACCCCAATAAGATTAAAAGCTGGACTTTTATCAGGACAAAGGAAGCTCGAAGGCAGGTGGATAATGTAATCAAAGTGCTGATGGAAAAAGCTGTCGACCATGAATTCTTTGTCAGGGAAAGTGACCATAAATATAATTGCTCTAAGGTTCTATTACTGACTTCTTGTGGGATATGAGGTCAGGATAGTAACTACTCATGTATTATGTCTTTCCTCCATTTTTGTAATGTGTAGATGAGAGATTTATTATTTCCATTTCCTGTGAGGAGATAAAATTTTATTCTTCTTTTTTCCTAAGATTTTACTTACTTATTTGACAGAGATTACAAGTAGGCAGAGAGGCAGGCAGAGAGAGAGAGGGAGAAGCAGGCTTCCTGCTGAGCAGAGAGCCCAATGTGGGGCTCCATCCCAGGACCCTGGAATCATGACCTGAGCCGACAGCAGAGGCTTTAACCCACTGAGCCACCCAGGCGCCCCTAAAATTTTATTCTTATTTGCTTTTACTGATACATAAAAATTCTCTTGTGTTTCTTTTGGTCTTTTGGTCACTTTTTCATTTCTTTCCTTCAGAGATTCTCCATAATTACTTTGAAGAGTAGGACTATCATAATCAAAAGCAATTCTTTGATGGTGAAAACTCAATGTCAAAATCAGACACATTTTCTATTATGTAAATAATTTACTCCATCTCAGTCTTTCATGAAAATTCACATTAGGTGAACTGAATATTTAGCCTGATCTTTTTTCCTTTTTTCTTTAAAAATTTTTAAATTTAAATTCAATTTAATTAACATACAACTGTATTATTAATTTCAGAGGTAGAATTTAGTGATTTATCAATTGCTCATAACAAGTGCCCTCCTTAATGCCCACCACCTATCTAACAATATTAGCCCATCGCCCTACCCATTTCACCTCCAGCAACCCTCAGTTTCTTCCCTATAGTTAAGAGTCTTATGATGTGCCTCCCTCTCTGTTTTCCTCTTATTTTATTTCTCTTCTCTTCCCTGTGTTCATCTGTTTTGTTTCTTAAACTCCACATATGAGTGAAATCACATGGTATTTGTCTTTCTCTGACTGCTTATTTCACTTAGCCTAATACACTCTAGACCCATCCATGTCATCACAAACAGCAGGATTCATTCTTTTTGATGGCTGAATAATCTTTAAATTGCATGCAAAACCAGACCAAACTTAGTCTAGAATAAAAGGAAATACTGTTTCATCACCCTTTTCCTGGCTTCTGCCTTGGATACTGTAAGATAGAACCCAGATCTTACTGAAATTCTAGAAATAGAAATTTCCGTTATTTTTCTGCAGTTATCCATCTTTTAAAATGAAAACCACGGTTAATACCTGCTTCTTCCTCTATAATGGTCCCTGACTTTTTAAGGATAGTTCAACCTGACAAGAGCAGAACTAGGTATTAAATGCATATCCAGTGTTTTGTGGAGTCCTAGCCATTTTCTCAAATAGTTTAATCCTGAAGGTTTGAGGTTGCCTAAAGAATTCTTGCTAGAGATATTCCAAATAGTCAAAACAATTAGCAGAAACTTCATTGCTTCCACCTACCCCACAAAACAATGGTAGAAAATTATCAGAAAACTTTAAAATTCCATCAAACAAGACTTTAATAGTTAAGAGTCAACCTAGTACTAAATTTGAGAACCAAGCAATCTTAGAAAACTTTAAAAGCATCACAAGAGATGAGCTAGAAAGTCCAAGGGATGATTTTGTTGTTTAACTTTTTGACTAATTTATTAAAGGACAATTGCTGATGATGACTAGAAAGCTAAACTGATCTTTGAAGTTTGCATGTGCATCCTGCCAATGCTTAAAATGGCCTTGGGGAGCCACAGACACCCATTCAGCACCTGGACAACCCTGATGCTTAGAAAGTTCTTTATGTTGAACTGAAAACTGTCTCCCTATAGCTTTCACTTTTGGGTAAACATAAAACCTTTTTGGTTTGTATTGGTAAAAAAAAAAATTTTGAGCCACCACAGGAAAAGTCTAATCCTGCTCTCCATAGTAGCTCTCTACATACTTGAAAACAGTTATTCTGGCCACCAGGGTCTTGCCTTTTCTAGTGGAAATGCCTTTAAATATTTTGGCGATTGCTCAAAAAATATGGTTTCAAAGCCCTCGATCATCCTGATTATTTTCTATTCAGAACACTTCTGTTTGTCTATACCTTTCCACAAAGCAGAGCTCCAAAGTGAACATTATACACAATTGTTTAATCAGCATAGATTAGATCCCACATGTCTGTTTAAATAGCTCAAGAATGCAGTAGATTTGGTGGTCAACAACATTCTCTGCTGATTCATACAGAGCCTACTATAAAAGACAATTACCAAATCTTTTCAGATGCCTCTAACATGGCTATATTATCGTATACTTACACAGCAACTTATACTTTATCCTATGTAATACAACCTCTACTTATCCTATACAATGCAACTTATACACTGACTCCTAGAGATTACCAGTTTCTATTCTAAGTACTTACAAACCATTCTTGGAAGCACTGTAAATGTTGGAAAACATTCTATATATCTGGATTACTGAAGATCAGGAAACATGAACACTGACTTCAGAAAGTGTTTTTTATATAGGCATAACATAAAGTTAATGGTCAGACTTGACTAGATAATTCAGACAAAATTTTAGCAATAAAGACTGCAACAAACTTTAAACCCAATTGTCTAAGAAGAGAGCAAATTCAGACTATCAAGCCAGTAACCTCATCAAATCTTGGCTAATGCAACACAAGATGGTAAAGTCCATAAGGATTTCTCTTAGGGAGGCACCATCAGAAACACGGAAAAATGCTAAGCAACAAAGACTTATCAGTAATAGTATCTACATATGGCCAGTTATCCCTGGATCATGGCTTAAGAGGTAGGGACAGGTCAGCCATTGCTGAAAATTCTTATGAAGTTTTCCCTGCAAACTTGACTAGAACTTACTGAGATCAGAGCCATGTTTGTATATCAACCCAAGGACAAGCAGTGGCAGAAGTACAAGAAACGATAAATGCTATGTTTTTTTTTTCCTTTAGAGATGAGGATATTTAAAAAAAATGACTTTAAAAAATGACTTTTTAACATTAAGATTATCCTCTCCAATAAATCACTTTTGATCATTAAATTTTTCTAAAATATATGTCAGGAATGTAATAATGAACATTGCCTATATGAAGCTGTTCAACTAATTATATAGCAAATTAAATAAGTAAGAACATTATTAATAATTGCTATGCTCCAAACCTTTGTTGTTAGTCTTGATACACTTGATTCTTCCTTGAATGGGGGCATTGTATATGCTCTTGGGTTCTTTAAAATTTTTGTCATATTGAAGTCAATAGCTAAAAGAGAAAACAAAATATTTTCTTAAATTCTGGCTTTTTTTTCTTCTTTACAAAAAGGCATAATAGTTTTTTTCTTCTAGCAATGTACGTTAAATACGGAAAGAACCAAAAATGGATGGGATAGAGGTTAGGATATTGTTATGGCTTGCTTCAGTTAGAGGAAATAAATACACTATCTCATTTTGACTTAACAGGACTTTAGACCTGATAAAACTCATTTATATTATCTTGTATTATGGTCACAAACCATTCTGTGAACAAAGTAAGGTTTTCCACAATTTACAGATGACATAACTAAGTGCAGGAAATTGTATAACTCTAAGCTATAGCTTTAAGCTATCATTTAAGACACAGGTCTAGGTCTTTTGCTTCAGAGCCCAGAGCTTTGTCCATGACCCTCTAGTTTAATGCAATAGGAGGCTTGGGCCTCTGCATGTTAGGGTGCACCTTTTCCATATACTGACAACAAATTCAAATAAGGAAAGACTTGGTATGTTTTCCCTGCAACCAGCATGAATATACATGAAGGTAACAAGGGAGTCTTACCATGACCTAAAGAAAAGGAGAACTGTGTGGTTTAATCAGTATGTCAATCAGCCTAATAGAACAAAATAGTCATTAAGGATATCTTAACACAGAGCAGAGAAAATAGGTAATCTGAGGCTTATTAACTATAGATTGTGGCACTTATTATTATCAGGTACTAGGTAGACTAATTGGATTTACAGGTTGTAGATAAAGCTCTGAAGAGTTAAGGAAAGTCACTCAGATTGATTTTTGACACTACACATTCAAAGATACTAGATATCAGTCTGATACTTGAGGTAAGTAGGCATTTGTCATTGACAGAGTAAAGAATTGGTTAGGAACATGAATTTTAAAATTTTGAGTGGAAACAAGGTTAGATTAAGTTGAAGTTAGAATGGTCAAGAAAGGTTATAAACCATATGATTTATTTCCTTTAAAACAGCGTGCCTGGGTGGCTCAGTGGGTTAAAGCCTCTGCCTTTGGCTCAGGTCATAATCCCAGGGTCTTGGGATCGAGCCCCGCATCGGGCGCTCTGCTCCGCAAGGAGCCTGCTTCCTCCTCTCTCTCTGCCTGCCTCTCTGCCTACTTGTGATCTCTATCTGTCAAATAAATTTAAAAAAATCTTTAAAACATGCTCAAAAGCAAACATCCTCTTGTAGAGGGTATCTGGTAATATCTACAAAAATACAGATACATTTTCTCTTTGACCCAGCAGTCCCCCTTCTGAGACTATATTCTACACAATCTCCTATGTAAGTATGAAAGAACACAAGTACGTTTATTGATTGTGACATAATATAAAAAACTTAGAGATTATGAACAACCCATGTATTTAATAGTAGTGAAGTACTAGTTAAAAAAATGAGGGCACCCCATTTGATGGAATACATGCAGCTGTAAGAAGAAATGAGGAAGTTCCCTATACTGATTTGAAGAGATCTACATGTCATATCATTAAGTTATGAAAGCAAGGTATAGAACAGAGTATATAATATGATTGAATATATATAATATGCGACTTTTATAAGTATAAGAATATGTTGCATTTGCCTTATTTGTATAAAGAAACACCGGCAAGATAAGTAAAAAAAGGGGCACCTGGGTGGCTCAGTGGGTTAAAGCCTCTGCCTTAGGCTCAGGTGATGATCCCAGCATCCTGGGATCGAGCCCCACATCAGGCTCTCTGCTCAGCAGGGAGCCTGCTTCCTCTTGTCTCTCTACCTGCCTCTCTGCCTACTTGTGATCTCTGTCTGTCAAATAAATAAATAAAATCTTTAAAAAAAAAAAGATAAGTAAAAAAAAAAACAACAAAAATATTCTCTGGGAGGAATAATTAAAAAAATAAAACTTGGTCTATTTTGAATCATTCTTAAATACATATTTAGGTAATATTACTTTATTTCTGGTGTCTAGAAAAGACATAATATTAATAGTAAAATGACCTTTTACTTCATGTTAACTGTACCTACAATAAAACCTTACTTTTCAGAATACTTAACCTTGGTTGTAAAATCAGTCAACATACATTAATATCAGGCAAAAATCTCCAGCTGGGAATAATAGCAAAAGATAAAAAAGTAAGAGATACATAAAAACCACAATGCAAGGAAATTTTAGGAGTAAAAATTTCAAAGAAAAAATCGACAAAAATAGAAAATTTACAAAAAAGAAAAACCCACCCAAATATGATATGCATAATAAGTAATCTTAAAATGACTGTATTTATTAGATTTTTTCCTCCTATAGTCCCCAATCAATAATTTATTTTAGGTGAGAATATTAATTTATCCCTGATTACAGTTTTCATATATCCTCTGTCCTCATGTCCCTAAAAGCTTGAGAACAAGAACAAAAAGTGATTCTACTTGATAAAACCATAAGGAAAAATGTCTCAGGGCAACTGGGTGGTTCAGTTGTTCAAGTGGCCGACTCCTGATTTCAGCTCTGGTCATGATCTCAGGTTCTAAGATCAAGCACCATGTAAGGCTCCATGTTGGGTGTGGAACCTGCTTAAGATTCTCTCTCCCCTCCTCCACTCCCACTCTCTTTCTCTTCCTCTCTCAAAAAAAAACAAAGTCTCAACTGTTCTTACTAGGCTTCAGAAATTTCACTAGTAGCAAAATATTCTACTCTTACTTCACCTACATTGGAAAAAAATCATTCCTGTAATTATCCCCTTTTTATTTTAGGGATTAAAAAATTTATTTATTTATTTATTTGTTTGTTTGAGAGAGGGAGAGAGAGAGAGAAAGATAGGAGCATGCATGAGTAGGGAGAGGGGCAAAGGGAGAGAATCTTCAAACAGACTCCCTGCTGAGCACAAAACCTGACACAGGGCTCCATCTCACAATCCATGAGATCACAACCAGAGGAAAAATCAAGAGTTGGACAGTTAACTGACTGAGTCACCAGGTGACCCTATTTTAGGGATGTTTAAAAGGGAGACACTTATGTAATAAGTATGGTTATCTCTACCCACTTTTGTAGTTTTCATTAATAGTCTTTCTGAAATGCAAATAACTCATATATCTTGGTAAAATTAAACTTCATACAGTCCATATATATTAATACAATTATTGAATAAACTATAGAAACAAAAAAGTGTTACTCAGAGACCCATTTTAGAATATACCTAACTGAAATTAGAATTACTCTTAGAAAGTACCTAATACTGAAGTATAAGGGGAAACAAACAAAAGAGAAAACACAGGTAGTCATTCTGCAAAATACATGCTACCTGAGCAAATAATAAATAAAACAAACACAATTTTGTTTCAGTAATATAGGAAAATGAGACAATTATTTTGAAGAAAGTTATTATAGACCCATGAATATGTTCTAATTGTCTTATTGCATATATTTTCTTATCATGCTTCCCAGATTTTTTTTCAGATCCCTATAGAAATACTTCCCCAAGTCCCTTCAATCTTAGCATTTGCAGACCTAGTCATTGGTTTGTTTACATATTAGACCTCAAACAAGTTACATCTGTCTACATTGCTATATACAGAAGCATCCTCTCACCTTTCTATATGCAATTTGCTTTAAATTGGCAAAATGAAACATTAAGGACTTCTTCACAATGCTCTAAGGTAAAATTAAATTTCTTCTAGTAATATCAACATAACATATATAATTGTGAATAATCTCACAGAGAGGTTAGAGAGTTTAAGTGCCTATAAGCATACTTTGTTAACTATGAAGTGCTATATGTATGTAAGGTAACACTAACATACTTGGGTTTCACCAACTTTGAGCTAAATTTAATATATTCAAGAACATGAAGATTTTATGTGTATAAGATAGTGATCCATATCAAATTTGTTTCCCAAGGAAAATACAATATTATTACCTTATTTTGCCTTGGTAATTGACTTATTTTTATTAGTTGTTTTTTTTTTCTTAAAGATTTTATTTATTTGAGAGAGAAACAGAGAGAGATAGCAGGAGAGAGAGAGAGAGAGAGAGAGAGAGAGAATCTGAAGCAGACTCTGCCCTGAGCACAGAGTGTGATGCAGGGCCTGAACCCCACGACTGTGTGATCATGACCTGACCTGACACCAAGAGTCAGATGTTCGATTGACTGAGCCACCCAGATGCCCCTCTGTTACTTCTTACTATGAATTATATCTGTGTCTTAAAGGACAAAATCATTGCTTAGACAAGTTATAGGAGCAAAGTGATCAGTTTTCAAATTTTTCTATGGTTTTGTATAAAGAACTAAGTGACAAGTATCTGAAATAAGGAACTAGTATACTTATGAACTAAGACTCTATGGAGCCGAACATTACAAATGTAAAACAAAATAGCTTTTAAGCTTGAGTTGATCAAAGATGTTTTGGAAGGAAATGACCAATTTTAAGTCTTTCCTGTACAATGGAAAACATTAAAAAAAAAAAAAAACCAACAAACTAATCACTAAATGGGTTCTGAAGCAAAAATTAGAACATATTGTCTGGAAAACTCTTTTTTCTTGTATCATATGTAAATTTATCTACAAAAGAACTTTAAAAAGGATATAAAAATTAAGACTAATTTCATTGTACGTGGAAATACAAAGTATAAATTTTGAAAATAATAAAATTAAAAGGAATTGAGATTACCTTTATTTTATAACCAAGTCTTGACAGTCTTGCCTGGTGTCATAAAAATTCTTTACATTCTTCAGATTAGTGATTATATGAGCTTATTATTGATGGGTTGTATGTTGAAACTATGTTCCCACCATTCCATATCTTAAAATGTTCTACAAAATGGAAGGCTAGGGCACAGACTTTTGAGGCTACTAGCCAGAGGACCCATCCCTTGACAGCCTGGTTCTGGTAGCCAGTAAGATTTGTGTTCATGGGTTCTATAGAACAGTAGCAAACAAAGAAACAGCTCTTAATTGGCTATCACCCCAGGGTTCAGTGCAGAGAAAACAGACAGTCCATCTCCTAATATTTTCCTGAAAGACATATATTTACATATTTTCAAAGCTACTGCCTGAGGGCCTGGCTTCCACTCAGCCTGAACTAAGTGTTGACTGACATGCTTACCTTTGGGATACTGACAGTTCTTGACACACCCTCAAATACTAGGAGCCACTAAGAAAAAAGTAGCCTGCTTTAACAAATCACAAAGGCTTGAGAAAAACCAAGAGTTAGGGTTGAATGATAAGTTTCATCTCCTACAAAGGGCCACTGCCTTCAAGACTGGGAGAAGTGGCTATTTTACCTAATGCATGAAAAACCAACAGAGAGAGTCTAGGAAAATGAAGAAACAGAGGAATATGTTCCAAATGAAAGAACAAGTTAAAACCTTGGGGAAAAAAAACTAACAAAACAGAGATAAGTGATTTACTTGATAAAGAATTCAAAGTAAATCATAAAGGTGCTCACTGAGGTCAGGAGAACAATGTATGAAACAAGGTGAGAATTCCAATGCAGAGAAAGAAAAATAAGGAAGTAGCAAATGGAAATCACACAGCTAAAGAACGCAGTAACAGAGCTGAACAATACAATAAAGGGGTTCAATAGAAGACTAGATGATGTAGAAGAAAAGATCACCAAGCTTGAAAACCAGGCAGTGAAATTCATCCAGAGAGAGCAGAAAAGAAGAAAGAGGACAAAGAAGGAGGAAGAGGAGGAGAAGGAGGAGGTAGAAAATCAGGTGGAGGAAAAAAAGAAGAAGCAGGAAGAGTAAAGATTGCTTAAAGGACTTATGAGGCAACTTCAAGCAGATGATATATTATTTGCATTATAGGGGTCTCAGAAGAAGAAAAGAGAGTAAAAGGGCAGGAAACTTATTTGAAGAAATAATAGCTAAAAACTTTCCTAAACTATGGAAGGAAATAGACATCTAGATTAAGGAAGCCCAGGAAGTTCCATATATAATAACCTCAAAGAGACACACATCAAGACACATTACAATTAAATTGTCAAAAGTTAAAGACAAGGATAGAATCTTACAACCAGCAAGGAAAAAACAACTTGTTATGCACAAGCGAAGTCCCATAAGATTATTGGATTTTTCAGCAAAAGCTCTGAAGGCCAGAAGGTAGTGGCATGATATATTTGAAGTGCTGAAAAGAAAAAACTTGCCAATCAAGAACATTCTAGCCGGCAAAGTTGTTCTTTAGAATTGAAGGAGAGATAGAGAGTGTTCCAGATGACAAAAAGCTAAAGGAGTTCATCATTGCCTTACAAGAATGTTAAAGGGACTTCCTTAAGCTAAAATCAACGGATAATAATTAGTAATAGGAAAACATATGAAAGTATAAATCTCACTAGGAAAGGTAAACATACATAGCAAAATTTGGAATACTCCAATGTTGTAAACGTGGTGACTTAATCACTTACAAATCTGGTATAAGTAAAAAGACAAAAGTATTAAAAATAATTAACTCAATAATTTGTTAACAGTACATAAGGTAAAAAAAATTGTGACATAAAAACATAAACCATGGGGGAGGAGTAATAATGTTAGTTTTAGAATGTGTTCAAACTTAGCTGTACCAATATAAAATAGGCTGTTATAAATATAAGTTGTTTTATGGACACCTGGGTGGCTCAGTTGGTTAAGTATTTGCCTTAGGCTCAGGTCATGGTCCCAGTGTCCTGGGATTGAGTCCCATATCAGGCTCCTTGCTCCACTGGGAGCCTACTTTTCCCTCTGCCCATCCCCTCTGCTCTTGTTCTCTCTAACAAATAAATAAATAAAATCTGTTAAAAAAATGTAAGTCATTTTAGGTAAGTCTCAAAGTAGTCACAAAGCAAAAACTTATAGTAGATATACAATAGATATAGACCAGTGGAACAGAATAGAGAGCCCAGAAATCGACCCTCAACTCTATGGTCAACTAATCTTCGACAAAGCAGGAAAGAATGTCCAATGGAAAAAAGACAGCCTCTTCAATAAATGGTGCTGGGAAAATTGGACAGCCACATGCAGAAAAATGAAATTGGACCACTTCCTTACACCACACACGAAAATAGACTCCAAATGGATGAAGGACCTCAATGTGAGAAAGGAATCCATCAAAATCCTTGAGGAGAACGCAGGCAGCAACCTCTTCGACCTCAGCCGCAGCAACATCTTCCTAGGAACAACGGCAAAGGCAAGGGAAGCAAGGGCGAAAATGAACTATTGGGATTTCATCAAGATCAAAAGCTTTTGCACAGCAAAGGAAACAGTTAACAAAACCAAAAGACAGCTGACAGAATGGGAGAAGATATTTGCAAACGACATATCAGATAAAGGGCTAGTATCCAAAATCTATAAGGAACTTAGCAAACTCAACACCCAAAGAACAAACAATCCAATCAAGAAATGGGCAGAGGACATGAACAGACATTTCTGCAAAGAAGACATCCAGATGGCCAACAGACACATGAAAAAGTGCTCCATGTCACTCGGCATCAGGGAAATACAAATCAAAACCACAATGAGATATCACCTCACACCAGTCAGAATGGCTAAAATTAACAAGTCAGGAAATGACAGATGCTGGAGAGGATGTGGAGAAAGGGGAACCCTCCTCCACTGTTGGTGGGAATGCAAGCTGGTCCAACCACTCTGGAAAACAGCATGGAGGTTCCTCAAAATGTTGAAAATAGAACTACCCTATGACCCAGCAATTGCACTACTGGGTATTTACCCTAAAGATACAAACATAGTGATCCGAAGGGGCACGTGTACCCGAATGTTTATAGCAGCAATGTCTACAATAGCCAGACTATGGAAAGAACCTAGATGTCCATCAACAGATGAATGGATCAAGAAGATGTGGTATATATACACAATGGAATACTATGCAGCCATCAAAAGAAATGAAATCTTGCCATTTGCGACGACGTGGATGGAACTAGAGCGTATCATGCTTAGTGAAATAAGTCAATCGGAGAAAGACAACTATCATATGATCTCCCTGATATGAGGACATGGAGAAGCAACATGGGGGGTAGGGGGATAGGAGAAGAATAAATGAAACAAGATGGGATTGGGAGGGAGACAAACCATAAATGACTCTTAATCTCACAAAACAAACTGGGGGTTGCTGGGGGGAGGTGGGATTGGGAGAGGGGGAGCGGGCTATGGACATTGGGGAGGGGAGGCGAACCATAAGAGACTATGGACTCTGAAAAACAACCTGAGGGTTTTGAAGGGTCAGGGGTGGGAGGTTGGGGGAACAGGTGGTGGGTGATGGGGAGGGCACGTTTTGCATGGAGCACTGGGTGTTGTGCAAAAAGAATGAATACTGTTACGCTGAAAAAAAAAAATAAATAAAAAGGGAAAAAAAAAAAAAAGAACAAAAAAAAAAAAAAAAGAAAAAGGAACCTACACATACCATGACCAAAAAATCATCATATCACAAGGGAAGAGAGTAAGGGAAGAAGAAAGGAAAAAAAATTACAAAATAGCCAGGAACAATTTTTAAAAAAATTAACATATAATGTATTATTAGCCCCAGGGGTACAGGTCTGTGAATCACCAGGTTTACACACTCACACAGCACTCACCATAGCACATACCTCCCCCAATGTCCATAACCCCACCACCCTCTCCCTACCCCCCTCCCCCTGGCAACCCTCAGTTTTGTGAGATTAAGAGTGTTTTATAGTTTGTCTCCCTCCCGATCCCATCTTGTTTCATTTATTCTTTTCGTATCCCCCAAATCTCCCACATTGCTTCTCCACTTCCTCATATCAGGGAGATCATATGATAGTTGTCTTTCTCTGATTGACATATTTCGCTAAGCATAATACCCTCTAGTTCCATCCACATCGTTGCAAATGGCAAGATTTCATTTCTTTTGATGGCTGCATAGTATTCCATTGTATATATATACCACTTCATCTTTATCCATTCATCTGTTGATGGACATCTAGGTTCTTTCCATAGTTTGGTTTATGTGGACATTGATCCTATAAACATTTGGGTGCATGTGCCCCTTTGGATCACTACATTTGTATCTTTAGGGTAAATACCCAGTAGTGCCATTGCTGGGTCATAGGGTAGCTCTATTTTCAACTTTTTGAGGAACCTCCATGCTGTTTTCCAGAGTGGTTGCACCAGCTTGCATTCCCACCAACAGTGGAGGAGGGTTTCCCTTTCTCGGCATCCTCGCCAGCATCTGTCATTTCCTGACTTCTTGATTTTAGCCATTCTGACTGGTGTGAATGGTACCTCATTGTGGTTTTGATTTGTATTTCCCTGATGCCAAGTAATGTGGAGCACTTTTTCATGTGTCTGTTGGCCATCTGGATGTCTTCTTTGCAGAAATGTTTGTTCATATCTTCTGCCCATTTCTTGACTGGATTATTTGTTCTCTGGGTGTTGAGTTTACTAAGTTCTTTATAGATTTTGGATACTAGCCCTTAATCTGATATTTCACTTGCAAATATCTTCTCCCATTCTGTCAGTTGTCTTTTGGTTTTGTTAACTGTTTCCTTTGCTGTGCAAAAGCTTTTGATCTTGATGAAGTCCCAATAGTTCATTTTTGCCCTTGCTTCCCTTGCCTTTGGCGATGTTCCTAGAATGAAGTTACTGCGGCTGAGGTCGAAGAGGTTGCTGCCTGTGTTCTCCTCAAGGATTTTGATGGATTCCTTTCTCACATTGAGGTCCTTCATCCATTTGGAGTCTATTTTCATGTGTGGTGTAAGGAAATGGTCCAGTTTCATTTTTTTGCATGTGGCTGTCCAATTTTCCCAACACCATTTGTTGAAGAGACTGTCTTTTTTTCCATTGGACATTCTTTCCTGCTTTGTTGAAGATTATTTGACCATAGAGTTGAGGGTCTATTTCTGGGCTCTCTATTCTGTTCCATTGATCTATGTGTCTGTTTTTGTGCCAATACCATACTGTCTTGATGATGATAGCTTTGTAATAGAGCTTGAAGTCTGGAATTGTGATGCCACCAACCTTGGCTTTCTTTTTCAATACTCCTTTGGCTATTCAAGGTCTTTTCTAGTTCCATGCAAACTTTAGGATTATTTGTTCCATTTATTTGAAAAAACTGGATGGGATTTTGCTAGGGATTACATTAAATGTGTAGATTGCTTTAGGTAGTATAGACATTTTCACAATATTTATTCTTCCAATCCATGAGCATGGAACATTTTTCCATTTCTTTTCATCTTCCTCAATTTCTTTCATGAACACCTTGTAGTTTTCTGAGTACAGATTCTTTGCCTCTTTGGTTAGGTTTATTCCTAGGTTTCTTATGGTTTTGGGTGCAATTGTAAATGGGATTGACTCCTTAATTTCTCTTTCTTCTGTCTTGTTGTTAGTGTACAGAAATACAACTGTTTTCTGCGCATTGATTTTATATCCTGACACTTTACTGAACTCCTGTACAAGTTCTAGCAGGTCTGGAGTGGAGTGTTTTGAGTTTTCCACATATAGTATCATATCTGCAAAGAGTGATAGTTTGACTTCTTCTTTGCTGATTTGGATGCCTTTAATTTCTTTTTGTTGTCTGATTGCTGAGGCTAGGACTTCTAGTACTATGTTGAATAGCCGTGGTGATAATGGACATCCCTGCCGTGTTCCTGACCTTAGCAGAAAAGTTCTCAGTTTTTCTCCGTTGAGAATGACATTCACGGTGGGTTTTTCATAAATGGCTTTGGTGATATTGAGGTATGTACCCTCTATCCCTACACTTTGAAGACTTTTGATTAGGAAAGGATGCTGTACTTTGTTTTCAGTATCTGTTGAGAGTATCATCTGGTTCTTGTTCTTTCTTTTATTAATGTATTGCATCACATTGACTGATTTGTGGATGTTGAACCAACCTTGCAGCCCCAGGATAAATCCCTCTTGGTCGTGGTGAATAATCCTTTTAATGTACTGTTGAATCCTATTGGCTGGTATTTTGGTGAGAATTTTTGCATCTGTGTTCATCAAGGGTATTGGTCTGTAATTCTCTTTTTTGATGGGATCCTTGTCTGGTTTTGGGATCAAGGTAATTCTGGCCTCATAAAATGAGTTTGGAAGTTTTTCTTCCATTTGTATTTTTTGTAACAGTTTCAGGAGAATAGGAATTAGTTCTTTAAATGTTTGGTAGAATTCCCCTAGGAAGCTG
The DNA here is from genome assembly GCF_922984935.1 of Meles meles. Classification (NCBI taxonomy): domain Eukaryota; kingdom Metazoa; phylum Chordata; class Mammalia; order Carnivora; family Mustelidae; genus Meles; species Meles meles. The sequence continues at coordinate 72,299,125 of NC_060071.1, forward strand.
TCTGGCCCTGGGCTCTTGTTTGTTGGGAGATTTTTGATGATTGCTTCAATCTCCTTACTGGTTATGGGTCTGTTCAGGTTTTCTATTTCTTCCTGGTTCAGTTATGGTAGTTTATATGTCTCTAGGAATGAATCCATTTCTTCCAGATTGTCAAATTTGTTGGCATAGAGTTGCTCATAATATGTTCTTATAATTGTTTGTATTTCTTTGGTGTTGGTTGTGATCTCTCCTCTTTCATTCATGATTTTATTTATTTAGGTCCTTTCTCTTTCCTTTTTGATAAGTCTGGCCAGGGGTTTATCAATCTTATTAATTCTTTCAAAGAACAAGCTCCTACTTTTGTTGATTTGTTCTATTTTTTGTTGTTGTTGTTGTTGTTGTTTGTTTGTTTCTATTTCATTGATTTCTGCTCTGATCTTTATGATTTCTCTTCTCCTGCTGGGTTTAGGCTTTCCTTGTTGTTCTTTCTCCAGCTCCGTTAGGTGTAGGGTTAGGTTGTGTATTTGAGACCTTTCTTATTTCTTGAGAAAGGCTTATTTCTTGAGAAATGTATTTCTTGAGAAATACATTTTCCTCTCAGGACTGCCTTTGCTGCGTCCCACAGATTTTGAACCATTGTGTTTTCATTATCATTTGTTTCCATGAATTTTTTTTCAATTCTTCTTTAACTTCCTGGTTGACCCATTCGTTCTTTGGAAGGATGCTGTTTAGTCTCCATATATTTGGGTTCTTTCCAAATTTCCTCTTATGATTGAGTTCTAGCTTCAGAGCATTGTGGTCTGAAAATATGCAGGGAATGATCCCAATCTTTTCATACCAGTTGAGACCTGATTTATAACTCAGGATGTGATCTATTCTGGAGAATGTTCCATGTGCACTTGAGAAGAATGTGTATTCTGTTTCTTTGGGATGGAATGTTCTGAATATATCTGTGATGTCCATCTGGTCCAGTGTGTCATTTAAAGCCTTTATTTCCTTGTTGATATTTTGCTTGGATGATCTGTCCATTTCAGTGAGTGGGGTATTACAGTCCCCTACTATTATTGTATTAATGTCAATGTGTTTCTTTGATTTTCTTATTGATTGGCTTATATAGTTGGCTGCTCCCATGTTAGGGGCATAGATATTTAAAAATTTTAGATCTTCTTGTTGGACAGACCCTTTGAGTATGATATAGTGTCCTTCCTCATCCCTTATTATAGTTTTTGGCTTAAAATCTTATTGATCTGATATAAGGATTGCAACCCCAGCTTTCTTTTCTTTTCTTTTTTTTTACATTTTTTTAAAAATTTCTTTTCAGCATTAACAGTGTTCACTGTTTTTGCACCACAACCAGTGCTCCATGCAACACGTGCCCTCACTAATACCCACCACCTTGTTCTTCCAACCTCCCACCCCTGCCCCTTCTAGACCCTCAGGTTGTTTTTCAGAGTTCATAGTCTCTCATGGTTCACCTCCCCTTCCAATTTCCCTCAACTCCCTTCTCCTCTCCATCTCCCCAAGTCCTCCATGTTATTTGTTATGCTCCACAAATAAGTGAAACCATATGATACTAGACTCTCTCTGCTTGACTTATTTCACTCAGCATAATCTCTTCCAGTCCCGTCCATGTTGCTACAAATGTTGGGTATTCATCCTTTCTGATGGAGGCATAATACTCCATCGTGTATATGGACCACATCTTCCTTATCCATTCGTCTAATGAAGGGCATCTTGGTTCTTTCCACAGTTTGGCGACCGTGGCCATTGCTGCTATAAACATTGGGGTATAGATGGCCCTTCTTTTCACTACATCTGTATCTTTGGGGTAAATACCCAGCAGTGCAATTGCAGGGTCATAGGGAAGCTCTATCTTTAATTTCTTGAGGAATCTCCACACTGTTCTCCAAAGTGGCTGCACCAACTTGCATTCCCACCAACAGTGTAAGAGGGTTCCCCTTTCTCCACATCCTCTCCAACACACGTTGTTTCCTGTCTTGCTAATTTTGGCCATTTTAACTGGTGAAAAGTGGTATCTCAATGTGGTTTTAATTTGAATCTCCCTGATGGCTAGTGATGATGAACATTTTTTCATGTGTCTGAAAGCCATTTGTATGTCTTCATTGGAGAAGTGTCTGTTCAGATCTTCTGCCCATTTTTTGATATGATTATCTGTTTTGTGTATGTTGAGTTTGAGGAGTCCTTTATAGATCCTGGATATCAACCTTTTGTCTGTACTGTCATTTGCAAATATCTTCTCCCATTCCGTGGGTTGCCTCTTTGTTCTGTTGACTGTTTCCTTTGCTGTGCAGAAGCTTTTGAGCTTGATGAAGTCCCAAAAGTTTATTTTCACTTTTGTTTCCTTTGCTTTTGGAGACATATCTTGGAAGAAGTTGCTGTGGCTGATATCGAAGAGGTTACTGCCTATGTTCTCCTCTAGGATTCTGATGGACTCCTGTCTCATGTTGAGGTCTTTTATCCATTTCGAGTTTATCTTTGTGTATGGTGTAAGAGAATGGTCGAGTTTCATTCTTCTACATATAGGTGTCAAGTTTTCCCAGCACCATTTATTGAAGAGACTGTCTTTTTCCCACTGTATATTTTTTCCCGTTTTGTAGAAGATTATTTGACCATAGAGTTGAGGGTACATATCTGGGCTCTCTACTCTGTTCCACTGGCCTATGTGTCTATTTTTATGCCAGTACCACCCAGCTTTCTTTTGATGTCATTTAGCACAATTGTTTTCCACCCCCTCACTTTACATCTGGAGATGTCTTTGGGTCTAAAATGAGTTTCTTGTAGACAGCATATTGATGGGTTTTATCTTTTTATCCATTCTGATACTTTGTGTCTTTTGATTGTGGCATTTAGCCATTTACATTCAGGGTAACTACTGAGAGATATGACTTTAGTGCCATTGTATTGCATGTAAGATGGCTATTACTCTGTATTGTCTCTGTTCCTTTCTGATCTACTACTTTTAGGCTCTTTGCTTAGAGGACCCCTTTCAATATTACCTGCAGAGCTGGTTTGGTGTTTACAAATTCTTTTAGTTTTTGTTTGTCCTGGAAGATTTTTATCTCTCCTATTTTGAATGATAGTCTAGCTCGATATAGTACTCTTGGCTGCATGTTTTTCTCATTTAGTGCTCTGAATATATCATGCCAGTTCTTTCTGGCCTGCCAGGTCTCTGTGGATAAGTCTGCTGCCAATCTAATATTTTTACCATAGTATGTTACAGACTTCTTGTCCCGGGCTGCTTTCAGGATTTTCTCTTATTCTCTAAGACTTGCAAATTTTACTATTAAGATGATGGGGTGTGAACCTATTTTTATTGATTTTGATGGGGATTCTATGCACCTCCTGGATTTTGATGCTTGTTCCCTTTGCCATATTAGGGAAATTCTCTACAATAATTCTCTCTAATATACCTTCTGCTCTCCTCCCTCTTTCTTCTTCTTCTGGAATCCCAATTATTCTAATGTTGATTTGTATTATGGTATCACTTATCTCTCAAATTCTCCCCTCGTGGCCCAGTAGTTGTTTGTGTCTCTTTTGCTCAGCTTCTTTATTCTCTGCCATTCGGTTTTCTATATCGCTAATTCTCTCTTCTTCCTCATTTATCCTAGCAGTAAGAGCCTCCATTTTTTTTTTAAAGATTTTATTTATTTGACAGAGAGAAATCACAGAGAGGCAGGCAGAGAGAGAGGAAGGGAAGCAGGCTCTCCGCTGAGCAGAGAGCCCAATGTGGGACTCGATCCCAGGACCCTGAGATCATGACCTGAGCCGAAGGCAGCGGCTTAACCCACTGAGCCACCCAGGTGCCCCAGAGCCTCCATTTTTGATTGCACCTCATTAATAGCTTTTGATTTCAACTTGGTTAGATATTAGTTCTTTCATTTCTCCATAAAGGGCCTTTATTTCTCCAGACAGGGTTTCTCTAATATCTTCCATGCCTTTTTCGAGCCCGGCTAGCACCTTGAGAATCGTCATTCTGAAATCTAGATCTGACATATTACCAATGTCCAATTGATTAGGTCCTTAGCCTTTGGTACTGCCTCTTGTTTTTTTTTTTTTTTTTTTTTTTTTTTGTGGTGAGTTTTTCTGCCTTGTCATTTTATCCAGATAAGAATATATGATGGAGTGAATAAGATGCTAAAAGGGTGGCAAAGACCCTGGGAAAATATGCTTTAACCAAATCAGAAGAGACCCCATATCACGGGGGGAAGAAAGGGGGCAAAAGAAGTTCAGAAAAAAAATTTAAAAAGAAGTAATAAGTAAATTTTATATATATATATATATATATATATATATATATATATATTAGACCGGTGAATAGAACAGGATCACCCACTTAAATTTGGGAGTATCTTGGTCTCTTAGAAGAAAACTACCTGCCCAAATTTTAAAGAATGAAAAACATATATAAGGGTAAACATGATGAAGGTCTGGAATATGACTATTAAGATCAGAAAAAAATTTTTTTTTAATTTATACAAAAGGAGTTGATAAGTTGGTTGGGAGAATAAAGAAAAAGAAAGTGGAGAGGATTTGCTCAGGCTGGAGACTAGAACAAAGTCCTGTGCTAGATTTAGGGTATATTTTGATCCGTTAGAAGAAGTTGTATCCCAAATTTTTTTAGAAGAAAAAACCCTAAGTGTATACAAAAAATAAAGTTAGATACAATGAAGGATAAAATAGGACTATAATAATGAAGGTTCAAAAAAGATTATTTTTTTTTAATGAAAGTTATTATTAAGATAAACTAGTTAAAAAACATTAAAAGAGGAAAGGGTAAACGTTAAAAAAATTTAGCAGAAGAAAAAAATAAAATTAAAAAAAGATGAATGAACTTTGCAAGACTAAAAAATCATGGGGAGAAAGCCATGAATTCCATGATTTGCTTTCTCCTCCTCTGGAATTCTGCTGTTCTCCTTGGTGAGTGAACTTGGTCTTGGCTAGATTTCTTGTTGATCTTCTGGGGGAGGGGCCTGTTGTAGTGATTCTCAAGTGTCTTTGCTGGAGGCAGAATTGCACCGTCCTTACCAAGGGCCAGGCTTAATAATCCGCTTGGGTTTGCTTTCCGGAGCTTTTGTTCCCTGAACACTTTCCGTAGAGTTCCAGAGGACAGGAATGAAATGATGGTCTCCTAATCTCTGGCCCAGATGAGACGAGAGCTCGGGGCCCCACTCCTCAGTGTGCCTTTGGAGAAAAGCACTCAATCACTCCCTTCTCCCTGGTCTCCGGCTGCACTCTGAGCTCACCCAGCCTGTGACCAAGCATCTCTGTCTCTGGCACACAGCCCCGCCCGGAGTCTCCGAACCCCCAGATCCCTGAGCTCATCCAGGAGGGTCTCTCCTGATCTTGTGAGGTCCCTGTTCACAGAGTAGTGGCCTGTGCCACGGATCACAATTTAAGGTAACTCCGAGCCAGCTCCCTCCTCGGCTCTGTCTCTGTAGCCAGCTTCCCCGTTCTAATACCTGCGAGCTCTGCAACACTCAGACACCCCTGATCCTTCCATGATTCCGCAGGGCCTGAGACCATGCTGTCTCCGTGTGGGCTTCACCCCAGCTTAGCCTCTGGAGTGATGTCCCTCAGTGGAGCTGACTTTTAAAAGTTCTGATTTTGTGCTCTGTTGCTCCGCTGCTTGCCGGGAGCCGGCCCCTTCCCCCGCAGTCTGTCTTCCGGTCACTTTGGATTCACTTCTTTGCCGGTCCTACCTTTCAGAAAGTGGTCAATTTTCTGTTTCTAGAAGTGCTGCTCTTCTTCTCTTCAATCTCCTGTTGGATTTGTAGGTGTTTGGAATGGTTTGATAAGCTATCTAGATGCTCTCCTGCTACCTAATGTCATCTCAGCCTGCTACTTCTCTGCCATCTTGACTCCTCCCCCAGATAACAATTTTTAAAATGGCAATAAGCATATGTGTATCAATAATTATCTATAAATATAATGGACTATAATTCTCCAATCAAAAGACAGAGGGGCAAATAGATAAACAGACAAATAAGACCCATCTATATGTTGCCCATGAGAGATTCAGTTCACATGTAAGGATACACACAGACTAAAGATGAAGGGATAGAAAAAGATATTTCATGCAAATAAAAACTGAAAGAAAGCTGGGGTAACTATACTTATATAAGACAACACAGACTTTAAGACACAGACTGTAAAAGAGAGACAAAGATCATTATATAATGATTAAAGGATTATTCCAACAAGAGGATATAACATTTGTAAATATTTGTGTACTCAACATTGGAGTAGCTAAATATGTAAGGCAAATAGCAACAAACCTAAAGGGGAAAAGGGACAGCAATACAATTATAGAGGGGACTTGAATATCCATCTTTTATCAATGGATAGGTCATTTAGACAGAAAATCAATAAAAATCATTGGCTTTAAGTGACACATTAGACCAGATGGACTCTATAGACATCTCTAGAACATTCCATCCAAAAAGCAAAAGAATACACATTCTTCTTAAATAAACGTGAATCATTCTCCAGGATAGATCATTTGTTAGGTCACAAAATAAGTCAACAAATTTAAGAAGACTGAAATCATATCAAGAAACTTTTAAGACTACAATGGTATGAAACTGAAATCAATTACAAGAACGAGAAATACCACAAATATGTGGAGATTAAATAACATGCTACTGAATAACTGATGGATCAAACAAGAAATCAACAGATAAATAAAAAAAATCTTGAGATGAAGAAAATGGAAGTACAACATACCAAAATGTATGGGTGGCATCAAAAGCAGTTCTAAGAGGAAGTTCATAATGAAAAATGTCTACATTAAGCAACAAGAAAAATCTCTTATGGTTTGTCCATAAGAGACTCTTAATCTCAGGAAACAAATGGAGGGTTGCTAGTGGGTGGGAAGTAGGGATAGGTGGCTGGGTTATGGACATTGGGGAGGGTATGTGCTGTGCTGAGTGCTGTGAATTATGTAAGACTGATGATTCACAGACCTGGACCCCTGAAACAATAATACATTATATGTTAATAAAAAAAATAAAATAAATAAACTGTTCTGCTATGATGACATGATACTCTATGTAGAAAACCTGAAAGACTTCATCAAAAAATTGCTAGAACTAACACATGAATTCAGCAAAGTTGTAGGATATAAAATCAAGGTATAGAAATCTGTTGCATTTCTATATACCAATAACAAAGCAGCAGAAAAAGAAATCAAGGAATTGATCCCATTTGCAATAGTACTCAAAACAATAAGATACCTAGGAATAAACCTAAATAAAGATGTAAAAGATCTGTATTCTAAAAAAACCTGTGGATCACTTATGAAAGAAATTGAAGAGGACACAAAGAAATGGAAAAGCATTCCATGTTCATGGATTAGAAGAACAAACACTGTTAAAATGTCTGTACTACCCAAAGCAAACTACACATTTAATGAAATCCCTATCAAAATAGCAGCAGCATTTTTCACAAAGCTAGAACAAACAATCCTAAAATTTGTATGGAACCACAAAAGATCCTGAATTGTCAAAGCAATTCTGAAAAACAAAAACAAAACTGGAGGCATCATGATTTTGGACTTCAAGCTATATTACAAAGATGTAGTCATCAAGACAGTATGCTACTGGCACAAAAACAGATACCTAGATCAATGAAACAGAATAGAGAACCCAGAAATGGACCCAAAAACACATGGTCAACTAATCTTCAACAAAACAGGAAAGAATATCCAATGTGAAAAAGACAATCTTTTCAAAAAATGGTGTTGGGAAAACTGGACAACAACATGTAGAGGAATGAAACTGAAACACTTTCTTACACCATACACAAAAATAAATTCAAAATGGATGAAAGACCTAAATGTGAGACAGGAATCCATCAAAATCCCAGAGGAGAATGGGGGCAGAAACCTCTTTGACCTCAGCCCTAGCAACTTCTTACTAGACATGTCACTGGAGGCAAGGGAAACAAAAGCAAAAATGAACTATTGGGATTTCATAAAGATAAAAAGCTTCTGCACAGTGAAGGAAACAATCAACAAAGCTAAAAGGTAGCCTACAGAATGGCAGAAGATACTTGAAAATGACTCATCTGATAAAGGGTTAGTATCCAAATTATCAAACTCAACATCCACAAATAATTAAGAAATGGGCAGAAGACAGGAATAGACACTTTTAAAAAAGAAAGCCATATAGCTAATAGAGACATGAAAAGATGCTATACATCACTCGGCATCAGGGAAATATAAATCAAAACCACAATGAGATACCACCTCACACAGGTCAGAATAGCTAAAATTAACAACAAAAGAAATAACAGGGGTTGGCAAGGATGCAGACAAAGGGGAATTCCCTTGCACTGTTGGTGGGAATGCAAACTGGTGCAGCCATTCTGGAGAACAGTATGAAGGTTCTTTAAAAAGTTAAAAATAGAACGACCCTATGATCCAGCAATTGCATTACTAGGTATTTACCCAAAGGACACAAAAATACAGATTTGAAGAGGTATGTGCACCCTGAATTTATAGCAGCATTATCAACATTAGCTGATGAATAGATAAAGAAGTTGGATACATATACAATGGAATATTACCCGGCCATCAAAAAATGAAATCTTTCCATTTGTAATGATTTGGATGGAGCTAGAGTGTATTATGCTGAGTGAAATATGTCAGTCAGAGAAAGACAAATATCATATGATCTCACCCATATGTGGAACTTAAGAAAGAAAACAGATGAACATATGGGTAGGGAGAAAAGAAAAAAAGCAGAGAGGGAAACAAACCATAAGAGACCCCTAAATGATACAGAACAAGCTGAGGGCTGATGGAGGGAGATGGATGGGGGATGGGCTAGATGGGTGATGGGTGTTAAAGAAAGCACTTGTGATGAGCACTTGGTGTTGTATGTAAGTGATGATTCACTGAATTCTACTCCAGAAACCAATATCACACTGTATGTTCACTAACTAAATTTAAATTAAAAAAAAGAGCAAAAAGAAAAAAAAAAACTGTTCTGCTAGGTTTTGGATCCTGAGACTTTAAAAAATTAGACAATAATATGTATCGAAGTGTTACTATTTTTCTTAAATCTTTTTCATTTTCTTTCTTTTTTTTTAAAGATTTTTTTATATGAAAAATGCTAATGTTATTTTGCATGCCTTCTTTTTTTTTAATTTATTTTTTCAGCATAACAGTATTCATTGTTTTTGCACAATACCCAGTGCTCCATGCAAAACGTGCCCTCCCTATTACCTACCACCTGTTCCCCCAAACTCCCACCCCTGACCCTTCAAAACCCTCAAGTTGTTTTTCAGAGTCCATAGTCTCTTATGGTTCGCCTCCCCTTCCAATTTTTTTTTTTTTTTATAAACATATAATGTATTTTTATCCCCAGGGGTACAGGTCTGTGAATCACCAGGTTTATACACTTCACAGCACTCACGATAGCACATACCCTCCCCAATGTCCATAACCCCCTCCCCCAACCCCAACTCCCCCCAGCAACCCCCAGTTTCTTTTGTGAGATTAAGAGTCATTTATGGTTTGTCTCCCTCCCAATCCCATCTTGTTTCATTTATTCTTCTCCTATCCCCCTAACCCCCCATGTTGCTTCTCCATGTCCTCGTATCAGGGAGATCATATGATAGTTGACTTATTTCTCCGACTGACTTATTTCACTAAGCATGATACGCTCTAGTTCCATCCACGTCGTCGCAAATGGCAAGATTTCATTTCTTTTGATGGCTGCATAGTATTCCATTGTATATATATACCACATCTTCTTTATCCATTCATCTGTTGATGGACATCTAGGTTCTTTCCATAGTTTGGCTATTGTAGACATTGCTGCTATAAACATTTGGGTATACGTGCCCCTTCGGATCACTATGTTTGTATCTTTAGGGTAAATACCCAGTAGTGCAATTGTTTTATTTATTTGACAGAGAGAGATCACAAGTAGGCAGAGAGGCAGGCAGAGAGAGGGGAAGGAAGCAGGCTCCCTGCTGAGCAGAGAGCCCGATGCGGACTGGATCCCAGGACCCTGAGATCATGACCTGAGTCGAAGGCAGCGGCTTAACCACTGAGCCACCCAGGCACCCCGAATCTTTTTCATTTTCTTTTCTTGCTTTGTTTTATACATACTGTATTATTTTTTTAATTTATTGGAACACTCATTTATTGGGATAATATTTTACATGTATCATTCTGTAAATACTTTTTTCAAACCATGGCTCCTGTTTTTCTTTGAAAAATATCACAGCTCTCTGTGAATGTCTCACCAATGGCAACGAATTCTGAAAACTTGATTTTCCTCACCCTAAAAGTATGTAAGCTCTCTCAATAGGTACATCCAAGGAATTTCACTCAGAGTTTGGGAGGTTTCTCATCCAGGCCAGGTCTTCTCTCCTAGTGGATAGAGATCTAACTTCCACATGACATATAGTTTAAAGTACACATGTGTGAATTTAACTTGCATTCCCAAAGGAGACTACTGTTAGTTAAACATGTAGGCCATTTAAATTTAATTTAATTTAAATGCCAGCACTGCCATTTGTAAACTAAGTGTCCTTGGACAGATTAATTTTGTTAAGTTTCAGCTTCTTCAAATATAACTGGATGATAATAATAATTACTTTAGAAACTTAACTGAATAAAAATGAGATCATATATGCAAGTCACAGTAACTGGCACATTGTAAAGGTTATATAAATGTTAGTAAATATTCTTATCAATATTATTTCTTAAGGAGCATAAATTCAAACTCACTTTTACTTCAAACTTACGAAAGTTTTCTTAAGAGAAAATATTGAGATGTGATTGAGTTTTGTTTATTTCTGCATTGGAAAATGGAGACATTCTCCAATTAAGGTAGACCACAAAGAGCTGTATATGAGGAATGAATTTTCCTGGCCATCTATAGATCCATTTTTACTAGATTATGCATTGTCTTTATGTCCTTGGCCAACACAGTACAATGTTATAGATTCAACTCTGGCTGTATTCACTATGTCAACATAGTTCATTAGATTACATACAGAGCTTGTCTAGGGAGTGTGTGGTAATCAGCTGGGTTGTTCAGATTAAATATTCACCTCTTTATCCTTCCAAGACACATGGTAACCTCTTCCCTCTTTCAATAATAAGCATGTCCATGTGGCTTGCTTTCAGCAATGAAGTAATGAAATTTGAGTCAAAATGATGTAGGGGGTTTTTTGAGAGAAAGGTTTAAGAGCCAGTGCATAGTTCATTGAAGTCTCTCCTCCCTCTTCAGTGATTACAGTGAATGGAGATAAAATCTTCTTTGGCTTGGATGTTTGAGTTACTATACTAATAGAGACTATAGCTTATATGCAATGGATATAAAATGTGAGTGAAAAAAAAGTTTGTCAGTATAAGCCACTACGATTTTGCTGACGTTGTTACTACATTACAATGTACCCTATCTTGATTGATATAGTGACTTACAGGGGATAAAAAGTACTATATAATCCTAGTATAAGGAATACATCTACTTCGTGTGCACAAATGGTTTGTTTTTATTTTATGGATATTGCCCAAGTATGTAAGCAACACTGTCCCTGGCAGATAGAAAGCTTTGAGCCAAACTTATTTGTGAGCCAAGTGTAGCAAAAGTAAAAGATCTCTCAGTAGGATTTTCATTCTAATTTCATCTCAGATGAATTTTCTTGTTCTGCCTCATTTTTCTTAGACCTTCTTTTTCTTATCTGTTAATTTAGCTTGCTATTTTATGCTGTCATAGTGAACATACTTCCATAAAGTTACCTAAATCCCTATAGGAAAAAAATGGGTATATATATATATATATATATATATATATATATATACACACACACACACATACATACATACATATATATATGTAATTAAATGTATACATAAGTATATTGCCTAATGTTTTAATAAAAAGGATTGAAACGTGTGATATACAAGGTGTTTCACTTTATCTTTCATTTTTGTTTTCTTGAAACGGCCTAATGGCTCAGACACCACTGTTATTCTGGTGTCTCTCCTGGGGCTTATTGATTGCCCTTCAGAAGAACACAGGATTAGGATTCAGGAATCTAAATTCTAGTTCTATTTTGCCACAAACGACATATGTAATCTCCAGCAACTCACTTCCTGGTTGAGTTTCTACTTCCCCATTTGTAAAATGAGGGCTGTAAAGAAGATTTTAAATTTATGTTCAAATTATGTTCCTTAATTTATATGAATAAAGGCATGAAGGGATAATTAATCTACCTCCATTAAGTGGGGGAAAAAACCACAAATGTGATTTTCTGGGACTAAATTTACTATTTTCCATTTATTCATGCATTCCTTCAAGAAATACTTCTTGTAGCCTATGTGAAAGAAAGATAGTACAAGGTTACAGAGAAGCAAAGGATACAGTTCCTGGCTGCGTCAGTCAATAGGTTGACAAAACATAAGCAAGTAATACTTGTGAAAAATTCAACATCTATTACAAAGTTAATATGAGATGAAGAGGCAAAGAGGTTGTATCAGAAATAAAATTTTAAGGATGAGACAGAGACTGTGGGATAAAGTTGTCAGAGAAGGCTCCCTTAAAAACCAATTTGGAGGGCACGGACAAAGAATGCAGACCAATGGAGTGTACACAGGGGTGAGGTCAGCTAACAAGGCATCTAGACAGGACCTTGAGAAGACCACCCTTGCTGCAGCAAAGGGTTACCTTGGGAAATGTCCTGAGAATAAGGAAAAGAAAAAGAGCAAAAGAGATTAAGATGGAGTGGTTATCCTAGTGTAAATAGATTTTTACTATGTGTCTGTCAGGAAATAATGCATTGAACTCAAATCTTTGAGGATGATTGAAATAATTGGTGGGTAATTATAAGTTCATTTAAATACTATAGTTGCTTAACAAATAATGTGAGTGATGTGGTTTTACCCTTTAAGTCATAAAGTTGCTAATGAGCCCAATTATTTCAAATTATCATAAATTTTATTTCCCCATGGATTGTTGGTCGAAGAGAAAGGTAACATCATAGTCTATGGAGGATGAAAGAAATTATGTCTCATTTTTTAAAAAATTTTTATTTATTTATTTTTTCAGCGTAACAGTATTCATTGTTTTTGCACCACACCCAGTGCTCCATGCAATATGTGCCCTCCCTATTACCCACCACCTGGTTCCCCAACCTCCCACCCCCATCCCCCCACCCCCGCCCCTTCAAAACGCTCAGGTTGTTTTTCAGAGTCCATAGTCTCTCATGTTTCATCTCCCCTTCCAATGAAATTATGTCTCTTTTACTTATTGTCATGGAATAATTTTAAAATGTTTGCCAAAGGCTTCAAATTGTTTGTTAGCTGAGTGTAGTCCTTCGTAATAGAAATAAGAAAGAACCAACCCGATCCCTATGAAAATCGGGGAAAAAGGAGCCAAGGAATGCATAGTTACCTGTTACCATAGAGGAATTAAAGGAGAGTACTGTTAAAGAAAAATTCAAAACCTTGAAGTAATGAAATCAAAGTGGTAAAGAACTCACATTTTGGCGAGGTCAGGGTTCTGTGCAATTTATAGGAGATACATATACTTCCTTCAAAATGTGGGTGGAGGAATCAAATGTACTAGGGAGAAAACTTTTGCAAGGGCTCATTCTGTTTTCCTCTTGGTGTTACTGTTAAACGGAGGGTGCTGTGGGTCACCCACATCATTTCCTCTTTGTTTATAGTCATTGTGCCCTAACGGGAAAAGTGCTCGCAGAAGTCTTCGTGACGCAGTATCAGTTCCCCACCCTTTCCCCAAAATCTTTCCATCAGAACATTTACTATAAGTTAGACTTCTGTACTGAACAAAGAAACTCACATTTTATTCCTTTATTTTAAAAAATAAATTACAAGCTCCAAACCTCTTCTATGGGTGGGTTCTCACTAACAATATGCCTTAAAATAAGTCCATATTCCAAGATCAAATTTGCAAAATGTGGCTCTGTTTTTAATTAAACCAAACTCTTTCTAAGTGAGTGAGAAATTAATAGTTAAAATGCATGATTAGAATAAGAATTGTCTCTTATAAGACTGGCAATGCCAAATTCTTTGAACTGGCTACCACTAAGCTTCTACCCTGAGTACTAGGACTAACTGAATCCAAACTTAATCAAATCAATCATACCAAGAAAAGGAACAGCACCAGAAGTTTCATTTGCAAGACCACAGGACACTAATAGAATTTAAGGAAGGTTTGAATTAGTTAGTACCTCAGTAAGACCTGTCCTTTTTAATGACACTTCCTTAGGGAGAAAGACTGAGTGCTACTACAATGTGATCTAAGAACCAATTTTACTTTTAAAATAATTGGTACCACTGTATTTCAGTGGAAAGTGCCTGGGAAAGAACAGAATGGTAAATGCAGCAATGTTTCTCAAACATCAAAGGGCATAAGAAATACCTGGGATGCAATTTTTGACTTTATTAGGTCTGGGGCCCAACAACATCACAGGTATTGGTGATGCTACTAGTCTATGGAATTGTCTGTTGAGTAACAAGGGGATAAATAACACAGACCAGCAACAGTTCCTATCTGACTTTGAACCTGTGTCCTCAGCCATAGAATGAAAAATGAACACCAATGTCAGAGGGTCACTGCAGGGGTAAGTGAGGTTGTGAAGTGCTTGGCAACACTGAACGTAGAGAGGAGCAGAGAACATGGGGTGTAATGCTGATAACTGGTGTTACTGTAATGCTGTAACTGGTGTAAAGCTGGTAACACAGCTTTTGCGATCTTCTCACTCTCATGACTCTTTATATGTATCATTTAGCTGTGGACTCTCAAAAACGAATCGCTAATGAGAAGAGTGAATCATTTTCTATGTTTAGTTTCCGAGATTTCTCATTTGAAAAACTAGGTTTCCCAAAATTATTTTGCTTTAAATGATTGTCTGTACAAATCCTACCTCCATAAACTTTACCTGAAAAAAAAAAAAGAAAAAAAAAAGCCTGCCAAGTAAAACTTGATGAATAGCTGTTTTAAAATTATTGGATAAAAGCTTAAATCACCAGAGGTTGCATCATTATGGGTTACTATTTGAGAATTGTTTGTTTTCTATAATATGAAGCTATTCTCAGAGGATTATGATTAGAATAGAAACCAGATGTGTTTTTCAGGACTTTACTGAAAAAAAAAATATAAACATGTAGAAAATTAATATAAGAATGACCAAAGGAGGTTTCCAGAAACTTGAAGCATAACAGAAAAACTGTGCATGTGTGCATGTTTGAGTGAGAAAACAAAGAGTGAGAGATACAAAGAAAGAGGGAAAAAAAGAATAAAAAATGTGGAGAAGAGGGGCACCTGGGTGGTTCAGTCAGTTAAGCAATTGCTTTTGGCTCCGGTCATGACCCAGGGTCCTGGGATGGAGCCCCATTTTGGGCTCCCTGCTCAGCAGGGAGTTTGCTTCTCCCTTTGCCCCATGCTCATGTGCTCTCTCATTATCTTTTTTTTCTCTCCTCAAATAAATAAATAAAATCTTAAAAAAAAAAAAGGTGTGGACTCTGAGAAACAAACTGAGGGTTTGGGAGGGGAGGGGGTGGGGGTTGGGTGAGCCTAGTGGTGGGTATTGTGGAGGGTACATATTGCAAGGAGCACTGGATGTGTGCATAAAAAATGCAATTTGGTACACTGAAAAAAATAAAGTTAAAAAAAAGGTGTAGGAAAAAAATGCAGAGAGAAAACGAAGGAGGATGAATAGGTTAAGAAACAGTTTCAGAATTCAAAATAGTGCAAAAAAATTTGAAATCTCTGTAAGTATGTGGTATCACCAAGGTAATAGCATAAATTTAATTTCACCTATAAACTAAGAAACTAAAAAGCAGGACAAGATGGTCTCTCAGTCAAAAGGGAATAAGAGCTAATGAGATAAAGACCATTGTGGAAAGAGAAAAAATTCCCCTTCAAACTTAAAATATGACATGATCTGGGTACAGTAAAATAATCCAGAAATTTTATATATATATTTTTTTTTAAGATTTATTTTTTTGACAGATAGAGATTACAAGTAGGCAGAGAGGCAGGCAGAGAGAGAGAGAGGAGTAAGCAGGCTCCCAGCCAAGCAGAGAGCCCGATGCGGGGCTCGATCCCAGGACCCTGGCATCATGACCTGAGCCGAAGGCAGAGGCTTTAACCCGCTGAGCCACCCAGGCGCCCCTGGAAATTTTATATATTTTTTAACCTTTCTCTTCTTTTTCGAGGGGTACAAAGAACAATACTGTTTCTGATGCTTTTGAGTTTGCTTCTTGGTTTTATATTTGATTATATTATAAAAAAGTTATCTTTATTACCGTAATATGTCAACACTGTGAGCAGAATAAAATGAAATGGAAGGCATGAAAAAGGTGTTCAAGGGAAGGGAGGAGTACATCATAAATAATTTCATTACCATTTATGAATCAGTCTTTAATTATTCCTTTAGTTGTACTAAGAACTAGAATTATCCTCATTTACTTTTATTTATTAAAGGGAAAAATAATAAAATGAACTTTATCCTAATAAAACATCCTATCTTAGAATACTTTATTTTCTTTTAAGAATTTTATTTCCAAATAATCTCTCCACCCAACGTGGGGTTTGAACCCACAACTCCAAGATCAAGAGTCACATACTCCACCAACTGAGCCAGCCAGGCCCCAGCATACTTTAAAATATAGTAAAACTTCATTCATTTGGAGTCCCTAAATTCAAAATTTGCTATCACTCAAATTGAGTTTGGATTGAAATTTATCTTTTTGCTTTGCAGAAATTTCCAAGATAGTGCAAATTAGTAAGAAATCAGTTATCATGGGAAATTCAAAAATAGTTGAGAAAGCAATTTTCAAATAATTTTCAGTACTTTCATATCCACATTCATAGAAGCTGATAAGCTATTTCCATATTTGTCTTATGGATACAATTAATCCAGGTAGCAGTTTGATTTATTACAAATATAGTACTTGGCATTAATAATCACTATTGTTTTTAAAATATGCTATAATTTGGATTTCCACTAATTCAGCACCTTTCTAAATTCATGATACAATGTTTCTAACTTCCAAGCTACTTATACGAGGAAATCAAAGCTATAATCATGTGTAGCCAAAAAATTCTATTAGAAAGAAATCAGTCTTATTTTATTGTTCTTTTGGCACTATCAAATGAATGATATAGTTGTCCTTTACTCCCCCCAAATTAACCTATTTTTCTTGCCATTAGGCAAAATTTTAGTTTTTAACATACTCTGTTGTGTAATCTACATGCTGATCTGAACTATTGTACTCCAACACTCCTCCATTAATATACTTCTTTCCACAGAAGTAAATATAGAATATAGAAGTAATTTTATTTTAGGTCAAGTAATCAGAGAGGTACCAAGTATTGATTAGTTTTTAAAATGCCAACATTGTTATGAAGAAACTTCTTTCTCAGTGTTGCAAGAATTGATTGAACACTGTACCCTAACCTACATTTTGACAAATTTAAAACCCATTTATGCCTGAAATCAAAGAGTAAAACTGTTTTAGGCTTTTACAATAACATAGCTTGAGTTCTGATCATTTCATAGGGCCTATGATATTTTGAATGTCAGAAACATTCATAATTAGAAAAATGAGGGAGGATGGCCCTTAACATTTTCATTAAAATACTTAATACTGCCATGAGAAAAGCTTCCCTTTTGCACCAGAGTTCCTTAAAAAGTGATTCGTTTCTACTTCCAATTTTGTGGTAATTGATTTGTAAGATCTTACTGGTAATCATTTCAAAGGAGTGAGAGGTCCTGATCCCTTTGATCCAGACCGAGTTTTGGTTTATACCATTCCTCTTAGTTGGACTTTCCAGCTGCCTGATTTTCCCATCCATTGCTCTCCCAGGCCTCCTTAGCTATGCAAAATGGCATCACTATTTATCCTATTGCGAATAACAGATATCTGGAATTGAATCTTTTTTTTTTTTATAAAGATTTTATATATTTATCTGAGAGACAGATACACACAGCGAGAGAGGTAATACAAGCAGGGGAAGTGGGAGAAGGAGAAGCAGCCTTTCCACGGAGCAAGGAGCCCAATGTGGGGCTCGATCCCAGAACCCTGGGATCATGATCTGAGCCAAAGGCAGACGCTTAACGACTAAGCCACCCAGGGACCCCGGAATTGAATCTTGACTCCTCATTGTCTCTCAGATAGAAGCTATCATCAAGCTTTTTCTCCAACATTTATCTGCCCACTTCTTTCACTCTCCCCGTCCAGGATCCTAGTTTAGGTTATCATCACCTCCAACTTGGATTACAGTCATAGCCTCCAAACTGGTCTCCTTATTTCAGCTTTTGCCATTTCCAAACCATTCTTCATGGTTTTAGAATGATCGCATGACTCACTGATCATAACCCATTATTTCTAGGATCAAACCCAAAATTCCTGCTGTTGGTATCAAGACCCTACATACACTGGTTTCATATCACCTAACGTTCCCCTTATTTGCTATGCTCCAGTTATACTGTCATCTTTTGATTTCTAGAACATACCAAACTCATTATCACCTCAGAACTTTTGCTTTCCTTGTTACCTTAGCCTGTAATGGACTGCCACTTCTTTCTTTCTTATTTTTTTTTTAAGATTTTTATTTACTTATTCAAGACAGAGAGCAAGAGTGCATGAGAAGGGGGAGCAGCAAAGGGAGCAGGGAGCCCCATGTGGGGCTCAATTCCAGGACTCTGGGATCATAACCTGGGCCAAAGGCACCTGCTTAACTGACTGAGCTACCCAGGCACCCTGGGCTGCCACTTCTGATTTCTTCTTATTCTTCAGATCTGAGCTTAAATGACCTTGTCAGAAAGGCCTTCTGTGCCCAGATTCCAACAACCCCTTTCTTCCCTTTTCTCTTGTGTTATTTGCTACCATAGTAACCTATTTATTTCCTTCTGAAATGTCATCAGAATTCTTAAAAAAAAAAAAAAAAGATTTTATTTAATTATTTGACAGAGAGAGAGAGAATATAAGTAGGGAAAATGGCAGAGGGAGAAGGAGAAGCAGGTTCCCCGCTGAGCAGGGAGCCTGATGTGGGGCTCCATCCTAGGACCCTGGAATCATGACCTGAGCCGAAGGCAGATGCTTAACCGACTGAACCACCCAGGTACCCCCCAGAAGTCTTTTTATGTGTTTATTATCTGTCCCTTCCTCCATCAGTTCCCTTCATCCCTTCTTCCTCAAGTTCCATGAAGTCAGGGACTTTGCTTATCTCCTATTATATTTGAGTATTATGTAAATACATAGTAAGTGATGATTTGAAGTAATTAGCTGAGTTAATAGAATACATAGATGATCAAGGATTCTATTGCATCATTAAAAACTCAGTATGTAAAATTTCAAAGGAAATATCTGATTACATGATTCTTGGATCCATCATGCAGACTGAAGATAGAATAAGGAAGGGAGAGAGAGTGGGGAGAGAAGGTAGAGAAAGAGGATTTGTTTTTTTTTACTTTTTATTTTGTTTATTATTATTATTATTTTTTTCCCCTTTTTATTAATTTTTTCAGCGTAACAGTATTCATTCTTTTTGCACAACACCCAGTGCTCCATGCAAAACGTGCCCTCCCCATCACCCACCACCTGTTCCCCCAACCTCCCACCCCTGACCCTTCAAAACCCTCAGGTTGTTTTTCAGAGTCCATAGTCTCTTATGGGAGGCGAACCATAAGAGAAAGAGGATTTGTGAGGAGGATTTCTTCTCTGTTAGTCTCTTTTCCTACCAAGAGGAGAAGTGGGAAGCAGGTGTTTCTCACTTTACCCCAAATCAATTGAGAGAGTAGTGTTTGAGGAATATTGGGATTCAGAGGATCCCAACAACAGAGGATGTTGGGCACGGAAGATTTTATATGAGAAAAGGAAGACTAGAGTTTTATTCATGAAAAATATAGGTGTTACTGAAGACTTTTGAGCAGAAAAATAACATGATTATAACTGTGCTTCAGAAAGATTAACGTGATAGTAACACATAAAATGGATTGGGGGTCAGAAAGAGGAGATGCAAGGAGGTGAGTTAGGACTAGAGTTGACATGAGAAAAAATTACTTGCCTTAGGATATGAACGTGATAATTGATAGGAAGCAACAGATGTGGAAAAAGTTGTGGTGATAAAATTGATGACTTTTGAAATTGATTAGATGAAGAAGGAGGACTAAGCATGACTAAGTTAATATTAAAAACCATCGAGGGGCGCCTGGGTGGCTCAGTGGGTTAAGCTGCTGCCTTCGGCTCAGGTCATGATGTCAGGGTCCTGGGATCGAGCCCCGCATTGGGCTTTCTGCTCAGCAGGAAGCCTGCTTCCTCCTCTCTCTCTCTGCCTGCCTCTCTGCCTACTTGTGATCTCTCTCTGTGTGTCATATAAATAAATAAAATCTTTAAAAAAAAAAAAACCTTCGAGAGGAAAATTTGAGTAATATTTAAAGATAGAAAGAATATTTAGCTTGAAGAGAAGCCTAAGGAGAAGCATTAACCCTCTTTCTCTTATGTGTGAATTATTTTTTTAGCCACCAGGTTTATAAGAAACTGTAATTTAATAGATATATGGCTTTTCATGGATTATCTTTATACTAAAAATACTGAACTCTGCAACAGTCTTCTCTTTCTTTGCTATTATAATTATCTTTATTCTGCCTCTTTCTGCTACTTTTGAAAAGTTCATTTGCTGTTGGGGTGCTTGGGTGGCAAATTCAGTTGCATGGCTGACTTTTGGTTTTAGCTCAGGTTGTGATCTCACAGTCACGATATTGAACAATCAACTCAGAGTCTG
This sequence comes from Meles meles, assembly GCF_922984935.1. Taxonomy (NCBI): domain Eukaryota; kingdom Metazoa; phylum Chordata; class Mammalia; order Carnivora; family Mustelidae; genus Meles; species Meles meles. The sequence goes on from NC_060071.1 coordinate 72,319,899, forward strand.
CCTGAGTATCTCCCTCCTTCTCTCTCTGCCTCTCCCCCCTGCACTCCCCACACTCGTGTGCACTCTCTCCCCCTCTCTGTCAAATAAATAAGTAAATCTTAAGAAAAAAAGTTTATTTGTTGCTAAAAATTCCTGGTTTTAAAGCTTATGATTTAAAAAATAAAGCCAATTCTGTTATTAACACATTGACATTTATGAAAAGATTTAAGAAATTTTTTTTGCACTCCCTTATTTTATTGCCTCGCTATGTAGACAATGAATATGGAATCAAAGAATGACAACTTTAAACAAAGAATGTAATAACCCTAATTGTACAGGGTCTTTGTTGTTTTTCATGATGTTCTCCTGGGGTGAAGCAAAATTCTCTCCCTACCCATTATAATGCTTTTCAACTGTTAGAGTGGCTCTATGCTGTCAAAACTAGGCACTAATGTATAGCACTGAATCAAGAAGACGGATTCTTTGTAAAGTTAAGGATTAATTTAAGTGGAGTCAAGCCAATTAAGAGTGAACTGCATAATATAATTTCATTATATAGAAATTTCCAAATTGAAAAAAACAATAACTAAAAACTCTAGAGATCTTATTCTAGGTCTAAAGTTGCATAGTGATTCAGAAGAATAATAATATATTTTGAAGAACTTTAGATTAGCATTTCAGAGAACTTTTTATAAATATTAAATTAAATAAAACAAACTTTTATAGACAGAGACACAAAACGTCAAGTTACATTTGTAAACTGAGATATTTATACAGTTGAGTCATAGGCACACCACAGTTTTGAACATATGACTCAGACTTTGTACCTTATATACAATTAGTTTTAAAATGTTAAGGCATTATGCCAAGGATAACCACAAAGTTTACATAACTGAAGATTTATAGGGACCCCAGGCTTGCTCAATTACTCTTGAGATTGTACTCCTGAGTTTAAAATACCACCACCAGGTCCATCAGGTTTAAAGGACACACACCTATACCCCAACTTCCTACTACACTTAGAATAAACCCAAACTCTTATTACCATGACCTTCTAAAGGTTCTTTAGCATCTGGCCTCTGCCTACTTCTTCAGTTTCATTTATTTCTCACTGTTCTTCTCTCCATTGCTCATGTACTTCATGTGCATTGGCCTTCTTTCAGTTCTTGGAAGTTCCAGGAAGCTTAAAATTTACCTCCTCAAGAAGTGAGTTGGGGGAAATTGGAGGGGGAGACGAACCATGAGAGACTGTGGACTCAAAAACAAACTGAAGGTTTTGGAGGAGAGGGTGGTGGGGGGTTGGGTGAGCCTGGTGGTGGGTATTAAGGAAGGCACTGTATTGCATGGAGCACTGGGTGTGGTGCATAAACAATGAATTTTGGGACACTGAAAAGATAAAATGAAATTAAAAAAATATTTAAAAATTTTACCTACTCAGGCAGGCTTTTCTACTTAAAGTAGGTTCCTCTACCCATTTACCCCTATCTCCTTGAATATCTTCTTTGTATCCTAATATCCACCCCCAACTTACACCACAGATTTATGTGTCTATGTTTGTTCCTTCACTGGAATGCATACTCGGTAAGGTCAGAGTATTCTTCCAGAATATTCCTTCCAGAGTATTCACTACTTTATCTCCAAAACTCTAGGACAACACCTGGTACCAAAATAGCTACTTAATAAATATTTTTTAGTGAGTAGATCAAGGAAGTAAGTAATAATGATTGTATGGCATGATCCAAAGTTGGGGCTAAATTTATGGGGTGGTAAAAAAAATTATGGAAAGGGACTGACAAGGTAAAAGATGAAGATAAATCCATAGTGTGGCAATAGCTGTGGGAAGTAGTAGTAGAAGTAGAAGTAGAATAGTAGAAGTAGATCTTGGATTATAATCTCAAATATGCAAGAAATAACATAAATTTATGTTTATAAATCAACCTTGTTTCAACTTTGAGAATGTTACCTCCCAGGTTGGTAAAAAAATTTTACCTCCATTGTTTCTGGGTTTCCCTCTTCTGCCTCAAGATGGGATAGGATTCAGGGACAAGGCAAGGCCCTCTGTTTTTTTTTGTTGTTGTTGTTTTAAAGATTTTATTTATTTATCCACAGACAGAGATCACAAGCAGGCAGAGAGGGGGCAGAGAGAGGGGGGGAAGCAGGCCCCCCGCCGAGCAGAGAGCCCAAAGCAGGGTCAATCCCAGGACCCTGAGACCATGACCAGAGCCACCCAGGTGCCCCAGCCCTCTGGTTTTTGAGTCATTGGTCTACTCTTGTTCCTTCTGGGTATTCTCTGACTCTGCTCACATAGTTCCTTCAGATATGGACTTTCTGCTGTTTTCAGATTTCTTTTTGAAACATGGGAAATCTTTTTGAGGGGTGCTTATGGCCCCCATCTGTTTAGATACATGAGACAATCCTTACTCTCTGGACCTTGGCTGCTTCTGCTGTGTGCTACAGTGTTTCCAGAAATATAGGAGCTGGGTTCCACAAACAGACTGACTTCTTTATGCTCTTTTCATGGTACTTAATACAACTCTGTAAAGTGGATCCAGGCTTAACCCAAGTCAGGAAGTGTATTTGACTTTTTTCTCACCCATCTTACCTTTCTCTCCTTCTTCTTCTTCTTTTTTTTTTTTTTAAAGATTTTATTTATTTATTTGATAGAGAGAGATCACAAGTAGGCAGAGAGGCAGGCAGAGAGAAGGGGAGAAGCAGGCTCCTTGCTGAGCAGAGAGCCTGATGTGGGGCTTGATCCCAGGACCCTGAGATCATGACCCGACCCAAAGGCAGAGGCTTAACCCACGGAGCCACCCAGGCGCCCCCCCCCCCATCTTACCTTTCTAATTATAAAGTTTGGCTATCTTTTTGAGAATATGAAGAACAGAAAAAACAATATAAAATGACAATTTAATATTACATAAACTTATTCTGCTAATAGGAATTAAATAAGTTTGGGCCACAATAGAGGCAGGGAGTATGATTCTGAACATGTCACCCTTTTGCTTGATATATTTTAATGGCTTCCTATGGCCTGTACGATGAAGATCTAACGCCTTAACACAGCCCAACAGGACTCTTCCCACCTCTTCATGCACCGCAATCCTTCTTATTCCCTCTAACAAAACCAAACTGGTGTTTTATTGTTAAAACAAATATGTTCTCTTTCAATACAGGGTCTTTATATATTTACAGGTACCTCTTCACCTGCTTAGCTCCTTCTCACCCTTTAAATTGCAGCTCTACTGTCATTACTGCAGGGAAAGTTTCCCTACTGCCACCTGTTGTACACTCTCCGATGGTGGCTTTCTCTCATAAAATGAGAAATGCAAGGGGTAACTATAATGAACGCCATTTTTACCTGTCAGAGTAGCAAAACCCGAAAAGTTTGGTAATACACTATACTGAAAACAAAGTTACACTTCTGCACTGCTAGTGGGATAATAAAACTAGCACAACTTCTGTGGAGGATAAGCTGGCAATATCTAGCTAAATAATAAATACATATACAATTTGACCTGGACAAGTTCTAGAAATTGATCCTACAAATATATTTGCACAGTAAAAAAAAAATGACATGTTTACAATTTTATTTGTTGGAGCTTTTTTTTTTTTTTTTTTGGTAACAGGAAAAGACTGGAAAAAAATTAAATGTCCACCAATAGATGGCTAGGCAAATACATTGTGATATATTCCCATTCAGTGGAGTACTATGCAGTTGTAAAACAAATTGAGGAAATTTCCTAAGTACTAATGGGGACTTACTATTTTTATTAGTAAAAATGCAACATGCAGCACATGATGTATGGTATGCTATCTTTTGTACAAAAAGAAGAAAAATTATATATATATGTGTATATCCACACATATGTATTCAATTTTGCCTATATATATACATAGAAAACTCTGGAAAGTTACACAAGAAACTAATAACAATGATTACCTATATTTTTGGTAAAGAATGGGAGCTAATAGGATGGGGAACAGGATAGGATGTAAAAATCTACAGAATGAAAATATTTAATGATGTTCTTTCCTACTGATTATATTACACATACTTATGAATGTGGCATAGGTTTAAAATTAATCATTGAAATGCAAAATTTATTAAACAAAAGCTATTTTCTATCATTTACCTCTTTATTAAATAGGAATATAGTGGAAGTTGCTTAAGCAAAACTAGATGGTGGTTAATCATTACCTTAAAGGCCACTTATGTATTCTTTTTACATATTCTATTCCCAAATCAACCAAGGCAAGAATTAGGCACTGTTTCTTTTTGAAGAATACCAGATGCTAATCTTTACTTTCTAAGAATGCTTTTATAAAAAGCCAGTGTTTAGGAATAGATGCAAGAATCCTTTGTTTTACAGATTTAAACCTTTGTTTTACAAATTCAAAGCTCGAGAGCTGGAGGTGTTTCCAATAAAAATTGAAGTTAACACAATCCAGAAAGTAAGAGAGACACTTCTTCGAAGTATTTCTGTGCTTAGCTTATTACTATATATACATTAAAAATAGAACAAAAAATGCTTATCAATGTAATTACCACCAAGAACTAAAAAAAAAAAAAAAAAAAAAAAAAACCCGGAGTGATGGAATGGAATAGAGAACCCAGAAATGGACCTTCAATTCTATGGTCAACTAATCTTTGACAAAGCAGGAAAGAATATCCAGTGTAAAAAAGATAGTCTCTTCAACAACTGGTGTTGGGAAAATTGGACAGCCACATGCAGAAGAATGAAACTGGACCATTTTATTACACCATACTCAAAGATAAACTCAAAATGGATGAAAGACCTAAATGTGAAACAGGAATCCATCAAAATCCTAGAGGAGAACACAGGCAGCAACCTCTTCAACCCTGGCCACAGCAACTTCTTGCTAGACCCATCTCCAAAGGCAAGGGAAATAAAAAGCAAAAATGAACTAATGGGACTACATCAAGATCAACAGCTTTTGCACAGCAAAGGAAACAGTCAACAAAACCAAAGACCATCTAGAGAATGGGAGAAGATATTTGTAAATGTCTTATCAGATAAAGGGCTAGTATCCAAGATCTACAAAGAACTTATGAAACTCAGCACTCAAAAAACAAGTAATCCAGTCAAGAAATGGGCAGAAGACATGAACAGACATTTCTGCAAAGAAGTCATACTAATGGCCAATAGACACATGAAAAAGTTCTCAGCATCACTCAGCATTAGGGAAATACAAATCAAAACCACAATGAGATACCACCTCATATCAGTCAGAATGGTTAAAATTAACAAGTCAGGAAACAACAAATGTTGGTGAGGATGTGAATGGGGAACCTTCTTACACTGCTGGTGAGAATGCAAGCTGGCACAGCCATTTTGGAACACAGTATAGAATTTCCTCAAAAAGTTAAAAATAGAGCTACCTTATGACCCAGCAATTGCACTAGTAAGTATTTACTCAAAGGATACAAACACGGTGATCCAAAGGGGCAACTGCACCCTAATGTTTATAGCAGCAATGTCCATAATAGCCAAACTATGGAAAGAGCCCAGATGTCTACTGACAGATGAATGGATAAAGAAGATGTGGTATCTATATATATAATGAAATATTACTCAGCCATCAAAAATGAAACATTACCATATGCAATGATGTGGATGGATCTAAAGGCTAAGAGAAATAAGTCAATCCCAGAAAGACAATTATCATCTGATGCCACTATCTATAGAATTTAAGAAGAAAAACAGAGGATCATAGGGGAAGGGAGGGGAAAAATGAAATAAGATGAGATCAGAGAGGGAGTCAAACCATAAGAGACTGTTACTTATAGGAAGGAAGTTGAGGGTTTCTGGAGGGGAGTGGTGGGGGGATGGGGTAACTGGGTGATGGGCATTAAGGAGGGCAAATGATGTAATGAGCACTGGGTGTTATATGCAACTGATGAATCACTGAACTCCACCTCTGAAACTAATACTACATTATATTTTAATTAATTGACTTTAAATAACATAAAATTTTTTAAAAATGCAGAGTGTAGGGGCACCTAGGTTAAGCATCTGCCTTCAGCTCAGGTCATGATTCCAGGGTCCTGGGATTGAACCCTGCATAGGGCTCCCTGCTCTGTGAGAACCCTGCTTCTCCCTCTCCCACTCCCCCTGCTTGTGTTCCCTCTCTTGCTGTGTCTCTCTCTGTCAAATAAATAAATAAAATCTAAAACAACAATAACAACACAACAACAACAACAAAACCCAGAGTGTTAATCCATCTAGAGATACCTGAAGTTCCTCTTGGTTTTTGGAGAATACCTCTTAAAGTATACGTATAATAAGGGCATAAGTGAGGTTTTCATTACAGCTGTGGTGTTACTGAAGCAGGGTATGGGCCTATCTTGAACTAATTATTTTCCATTAGGAAAACTGATAATCAAAAAATTATTTATTTAGAATTTTTCTTTAGAAGACTTTATTATTTGTCAGAGAGAGAGAGAGAGAAAGAGAGAGAGGGTATGTGAGCATGAATAGGGGGAGGGGCAGAGGGAGAAGCAGGCTCCCCACTGAGCAAGGAGCATGAAGTGGACTTGGTCCCAGAACTCCCGGATCATGACCTGAGCCAGAGAGACGCTTAACTGACTAAGCTACCCAGGCATTCTACTAATCAAAAGATTTAAATATAGTTACCTTGTTGAGATTAAGCCACTCATTAATATTATGGGGATTATATTTTCAAATCACAGAGTCCAAAGGCATCTAATGAACCTAAAATAAATAGATCACAATTTTGTGCTTTGTTTCCAATTTTACAGTTAACCCTATAGAACAGATTTTAAGGAGACACTAGCAGTCTTTATCAACAAACTATTTCTTTTATTTAAGTTTTGAGCATTTAACTAGCAAATCTTGACTTCTCATCTATTGATTTCTTAGTTTAAAATGTGTAGGCTTGGTGTGGAACAAATGGATTTAGTAGCTCTTGAATATCTTTACCTGTGAACTGTTAATAATTTTCACTTCTTTAGAAGCAATATCCAAGTTCTAGGAGTTCTGACACTGCTCCTTGCTGTTGCATATGGGATTATGATTCAGAACACAGTAGCATCATTCTTTCCTTCTCCTTGGCCTACATGATAGATTATTTTACAGTGACCTATTCAACGGAAGCAATTAGAGAAGGGCCCACCCTCCTCTGATCTAGTAAACTTACAAATTTCAATATCCGGTGCCTAAAGAGTAACTGGGTACATTTAGCCTTTTCCATGCTCTTGATTCTGTTCCCCCAAAGCATAGAAACCACATACACTATGATCTGGATTGGAAGGACTTAATTTCCTTTTTCTATTTGGTCTACATGCACCACCTGGTGGTAAAATAGTGAATTTCAAGGTGTGTGTGTGTGTGTGTGTGTGTGTGTGTGTGTGTGTGTGTGTGTGTGTTTTGGGGGTATTAACATGGGAAAGAGAATTTCAATATACATTCCTAAATATTGATTTAAATTAACAATGCAATTATTTTGCAGCAAATAGTTAACAAAACACTAGAACACTATATATATGCCAGATAGGAAGTAAAGGAGAGAGTACCTCATGTTGGAAAGTACAATAGCTTTCTCTTATTTACATTAACTACAGCTCTTATAACTCCATCCTTTGATAAACATTTATTTATTGTGCTAATATTCTTATTGAGACAAAAGTCAAACACATTGATAAGCAGTGTAAAACCATTTTCTTTATTTTTAATTTTTAAGGATTATAATTTTTAAAAGGATGCATCCTCTTTCTTATATTGGTAGTTAGTACAAGTCAGATTCACAGAATTTTAAAACTACAAGGCACCACAGAGTCATTTAGACTAATGCACTAATTTTACAAATATAGTAGCTGAGACTCAGAAATGCCAAGTGACTTGCCCAAAGTCATACTGGTAAATAGTGGCTCAGCTCAAATAAGAAACTAGGTCCTCTTACTTTCAGCCTAGGAATATAAAATCTAAAAATTATACTCATATACCATGGTAAAATACCTCTGTGTGAAAAGATATGCACTTAACTCGGCCACATAGTGCTTTAGAACACTAAGATGTGAATTAATTGACACAGGCTAGTTTTGTTCTAAAATTCTGAGTGCAAAGAAGTAACAGTAGAAATGCACATATCGTAAAGCTATTGAGAAGGTTTTCTAACCAGCAAAAATCCCTTTTATTTATGTTCAAAGGAATATTTTTCAACTTATATGTAACGCTGTTTTGTGAAGATGGTGCAAAAAATTCCCTTTCCCCTTTTAACTGCTTCAGAATCAGAGATCTGTTTCTACAAAGTAGGTACCCACTGGTAGGTTTAGGCATAAACCATGTTCATAGCTCCCTCTCATGACCATTGAATGAATACTATATAAGCCTCCTTTATTCTCGCTGTTGTATTCAACTAACAGCTCACTGGTTAAGTTTTAATTGCTTCCAATGAGGTCAGCAAAGGTATTTATCGAAAAGCCCTGAATAAAAAGGCTCCACACACACACACACACAAGCATACACGAGCTCACACAGAGAGAAAATCCTCTTGCCTGTTGATTTATGGAAACAATTATGATTCTGCTGGAGAATTTCTCAGCTGAGAAATAGTTTGTAGCTACAGTAGAGAGGCTCAAGTTGCACAAGGCAGACAACAGACATGGAATTCTTGTGTATCCAGCTGTTATCAACAGAACAAGTAAGTTACTATTATTTGTCTTTAAAAATAATACTGAATGGTTTTCTAGTAGTTTACCTCTTTCTCTGGTTTTAGTGCTGAGGGGAAAAGTAAAGTTACTAAACTTTTGAGCCACGTAATTATCTATAGTAATTATGCTGTAGAACTTACATAAAGATAAGGTTGATGTTCTCCAGACAATACTGGCATTTAACTTGAGAAATGTGGGTAGTTCAGGAGAAAGTAATTGATTAATCAGAAACATAAAAGCATACAATAAACAAATCTAGGGAAAGCATTTATACTTTGTTAATAGTGATTTTAGGACTTAATTTAAATCAATAGCTCTAACTGCAGGATGTTTCTTTCCAAATAGCAATTGGAATAAATGGTACAATCATATTCTGATTTGTCTCTAGTAATGCATAACATTTATAAATCTACATAGAGAGAAATGAAGATGTTGGCATCTTCTGTGAAAGCTGTTTTAAATGTGCCTTCACAGTACAAACTGCACTGCATGTTATACTACTGTTTACCTACTAAGATTTATACGTATAATTTTTCATCCTCCCCTCCTCTTCTTTCCCTATTCTTAATTTCTTATTGCAAACAGAAGTCAAGTAGTAAACAGTGTCGCAGCAACTGAACTTATTACAACCTGTTTTTATAAGGAAATACCAACAGAGAGTTATTTTAGGAGGAATCCTGTATTGTTATCAGGAACTAAAAGGATAAGGATAACAATTTGGAAAAAAACAACTGTTCTTTCTTAAATCAATCTACAATTCACAGATAGGAAGAGGTCAATGACCTAGGAGCAACAATCAACTCAAGATTTAATTTTCATTATGTTATTCATGAACACCCGGAGCACTACACTATAATGCGCAAATGGATACTGACATGGATCCTGCCAACTTTGCTCTACAGATCATGCTTTCACATTATCTGTCTAGTGGGCACTATATCTTTAGCTTGCAATGACATGACTCCAGAGCAAATGGCTACAAATGTGAACTGTTCCAGCCCTGAGCGACATACAAGAAGTTATGATTACATGGAAGGAGGGGATATAAGAGTGAGAAGACTCTTCTGTCGAACACAGTGGTATCTGAGGATTGATAAACGAGGCAAGGTCAAAGGAACCCAAGAGATGAAGAACAGTTACAGTAAGTAATGTCCTTTATTTATAGCATGTGTAGGAACCTTAATCTGTGAAAGAATCATTTTCAAGTGACAGGTTTTCTTAGTTTCCTTTTTTTTAAAAAAAAAATTAACTATCATCTTCTAATTTCTCTTAATTGGGATCATTGAACTATGTTTCCAAAAACATCTTCTGCAACAGGTCAAATCTACTAATATTATAGTTGGAACTGATAACCCACACCAATTTGAAAATATAATCCCTATGTCCTAAACTCAAAATGCTTATAAGCTAAGCAAAATGTAAATGATATTATTGACACTAAAATGTGACTCACTGTCTTCTATCAAAATTCATTAAGAACTCTTAAAGAGAGTTCTCAGTAAATGCTCAGTAAGTGAGTATTCAGTAAATGCTAACCAAAACCTACTTACTAGTTTGAGGAAAAGAAATTTTATTTTAAAAAGTAATTTGATTTTCTTTGAAACAATATGTCTGTAGTGGGAAATAATCTGTGCTCAAAAATGAATTTAGCAACTTGTGCAATTGTGTATAGTTATAAAATAGAAAGCAATCTGTGGTATCCTCATCTGTTTGCACCACAATGAGTTTGTATTAGATTGTTTATTCACCTGAGCAAAAAAAAAAAAAAATAGGTTCCTCCTAACATTTTCTTTAATCTTTACCTTAAGAGAATTGTAAATGTGAAGGAGGAAATAAAAGTGAGTTAGAAGAGATGTCCATGATTTTCTGTTAGTGTATTACATTTTTTCCAAAACCCAGGTTTTTTTCATGTTAAAATATCAGGGTTGGACTTATCATTTAGCAGTTATGATTAATAAATAATTTTAATAGTTTTAAATTTAATGGGGTAAAATATTCAACATGTATAGTAAGAATTTAAAATCCCTGAATGAAAATAGATTTTGTTTAAATTACTAGCATTTGAACAATGTTATTATTATTTCATCTTATAATATTATGTATGTTAAAGTAAACTGAAAAAGAATGCATGGGGTTGATGGTGTAAACATTTGCTTAAGTACTTACAGTATGTTTTGCTTGCAGTGAGTACTTGAAACTTCAGTTGCTTGTTTAATGAATGCTTTTTAGGCTTCTTAATTAATGAACCAGTAAGTGGGAATCTGGGGAATTATGTTTCCAATATGAAAATAAGAGGATCTTCTTTGTAACTATAATCGATATAGAATGCTAAGGCCATTTTAATGGATTATTAAGAGCAATACTTTAATCATTACAGTTATTAATAAAATTATTATGTTAGTCATAGAAAATTGTCCTGATTATGCTTAAGTTTAGGTAAAGAAATAACCATTTGGAGGAAGGTTCTGTGGATAATCACTTTTATGTGAGCAACAGAATTTGGAATATAATCAATTTTTTAAAAATTGAGACTTATCATGGATAATGGAACCTGGTAGAGGAGACAGAGCCCGGGTGGAAGTTATGACGCATAAATATAATCCCTGCCTGTAAATAATTCTGGAAAAATATTTAATTCTTTCCAAGTCTCAGTTTTTTCATCTCTAAGATATGGGATATGTGCAGATGATCTCCAATGTACCTTCTAATTCTTATGGTCTATTCTATTCTAAGCCATAGAATATATCATATAAATGTGAATAAATCTAAGTACTCATTATATAATTACCACATACTCTGAATGATATAGGTGAATATTATCTCAAGGATAAGATGAGCTGTCAGAACTAATTTGAAATCGTAGCAATATGGTTATCAAACCGAAACACTGTAGAATTCTTCTGTATGCCAGCTAATTCCTTTTGAATGCTTTAGTCAAGTAATGGAAAGTGAAAAATTAGACATAAAATCCAGTGAAAAGGAACAGTATGCATAATTATTTGGGATGAAAAATATCCACAATTAAGACACATTCACATATGTGTTTTATTTTGTGTTAAAATTTCTTAAAACCATGAAACCCAGGTGTTTGTAAACATACACAAAATGCCAAACTTATTTTATAATTTGAAACACAATTTAGCGTTAACCTTGAGTAACCATAAAGCTGATTTGGTATACCACTCCTCCTCTACTCTAATTCTACAGTAAAAATGAAAGAGAGAGAGAAAGAAAGAAATTCATTCTGTTCATTACTTAGAATGTCACAATACCAAGGTACTTAAAGACAGAATATATGTCATATAAGTAGTCTTCACTTCTATAAGTTTTTCATAGGCTGCATATAGAAGTATACTTTCTTGATATGGTGTGAATTCTCTTGGAAAGAGAAATCTTTAACGGGATGCTTTAAGTAAACCCTAAAACTCTTGGCAGGTTGTATTGTTATCCTATTAAAGAAGGAGCCACTCAACCTTCGGCATACTTGAAAAGCAGCTGATTCACCATTGTCTATTAGGAAATCCCAAGATACAAAAGGAAACACTTCATTGAAAAATAAATGAAGAATAACTTATTAGAAGAGAATTCCGGTAGTTGTTTCTTATTATTTCTGGGAAAGCCTTACTAATTTTAAGTGTGAATGTCCCATACATAAAATGTTTAAACTGACACATAAAGTTGAAGCTACTATATCCAGGTACAAAGAAAGTGCTCAATAAAATTTAAGAAGCCAAAGAAGAACAAAAACTTGAAATTACAAATATGAAGACTATTTACATTCCTCAGTCATTAACATTTGAATGAACAAATGAACAAAAGATGTGTCCTTCTTATTTAAAATGAGAGTAAAGGTAATTGGATTGTCTACAAAAGTGAAATGCAGCAGAGTTCAGAAAGTGTGATAGATCTGAATCAAACTCTTGCATTTCATTTTCAGTATTCCAATGCCTTAAATATGTTCAGTGGTTTTTGAACACCCTTCTTTAGAGGTCTTTTAAGATGGTATAGATTTAAATATCTTAGATGGTAAAATTTTGCATGAAAAGTTAATTGTCAGCTTGTGTGAGACATAGTTGTTCTCTGCATTACTATGAGAAGGTCCCCACTCCATTCTCATGGCTTTGCTTTGAATGAAGGGGAAAGTTACCTGATGAAATGAATAGGTTTTGAAGGACTGTTTACTTTACTAGGAGAAGGGTAACTTCTTCATAAAAAATGTGACTTACAAGATATTGCTAAGATAATGAACTGGAGTGAGTAGAAGAGGTAATAAATCTGGGTACACAATTCTGTTTCCAGAAGATTGGGCTCAGATAGGTTGATGGAGGGCCTAGAGGAAGAGAAGCGTTGTGGCAGGGAGGTGGATATGATAGCTCACGTCTCGTATCTTTAGGGAACTAAAAAAATTACCTAAGCTATCCTGAGTTGTGAGAACCTAGCTTTAGTCTTAACTATAGTGTTGTCTTGTGAAATATTTTAAATTTAGATTAGAATGAGTAAATTGCAGAAAAAGCATGCCAAGGAACCCAACAAAAATAAGACTTGTACTAATAGACATTAAGTAAGACCCAATTTGTAAATGTAGGAATTCATGAGAGGCTAGGAGATGCTAGACCACACTGGGGAGAGAAGCTGTTACTGGTGAACTGGTCCTCAGATTGCTTACTATTCTCACCTGGGAGGTAAGAAAGCCTGTTCTCTCTGGTGGTTACACATTTAGCCTTATAGTAGGTTTACAAGAGGCAAAACTGGAACCTAACCTGAACTAATATAAGGGTAATAAAAGCATTACATGCCCTCCTAAAATGAAAGAAATATTCATATCCTCTGCAGAAGGAGAGCATTAATAACATCATAAAGGGATGGTAATGGATGGTCAATACCTTCCCTGTTGTTGTCAGAACTCCCCTGTTGGGTAAGGGTGAGAGGGTGAATTTAGACAATTTTTGGACCAGGCACTCCATCAACAGACAGAGCCAATCACTCCACACCTGACAGAAATAACACTGCTGTTTAAGCAGGGGATTGAGGTGCCAAGTGAGAGATGGCAGCAGTGTACTGGGCAACTGACAACTGCCCTGAGAGACATGGGATCCAATTATTAAAAGGTTTTGCTCTTCCCAACCATGGTCAATATCATCCATTTCTTTTAAGAAGAAATGCTTAATTGTGATAGGCCACTGGCTCAAGCAAAAGCATGCCTCACTTATTAGAATTAAGCATTGTAAGTTCCATAGCAAAAAAAGGGTTAGCCATTCTGAAAACCAGCCAATGATTTGGCAATATTCTCTTTTGGATTGTTAGACTGTGACAGGATATGGCCTAACAATTGGCAAAAAGCAAATAAACACAGTGTTGTGGGGTTTGACTTTGGCCACAAAATCTTCAGCAACCCAACTGTCAACAATTCTTTGGATAAGATCCTACTCAGCAATAATCTCTGCTAGTAGTTAGCAAATATATATACCACCTCTAAATATGGAGATGGTAAACTTGCTTATGCTCTGAACAGTTCTTAGCAGGTTATACAAAAGAAAAATAATTCATATTATCAAAACAAAAATTAGAAAACCAGGGCAACATAAACTTAAAAAAAAGAACAATGAGAAACATATCTATGGAATTGAACCAAAATCCTGCATTACTGACAAAATGCAATCCTGTAGAACTGGTGACAAAGTACACATAATTTATTGCCACAGGTGCATCTCTTCTTTATTTTGTAAATCCTCATTTGAACTGACCATCATTTTCTTTTCAGTACCAAGCCAGAGCATCTACATGTATTTTCCCTTTCCACTCAGCTGTGTTACAACTCTTTAGCCTACAGTTCTAGAGCACTCAGAGACCCAAGTGAATTGGAGAGAACAAGAGAAGCCAGCTTTCAGTCAGCCACGTTCCCTTTTCCAGGTTTTCCTATTGCTCAGCTTTGGCTAAATACTGTAATCAGCTAGGGAACTTTAAAAAAAATACTGAAGCCAGGTCCCACCCACAAAGACTCTCATTAAATTGATATGGGGTGCAGCCTGGGCACCAGGAATTTAAAAAGCTCCCCAGATAATTCCGACATGCTGCCAAAACTGAGAACAACTGGATCATGTTAGAGGATCACATTAGATTATTGGGAGACCACTGTTAAATCAGAATCCTGAGAAGGTGGGGGAAGACTCAGGCATCAATATTTGTTAATGCTTTCTAGTGATTTTACTGTGTAGATAAGGTTAAAAACAACTATTTAATGGGACCAAGGGTTCTATTTCAACCTGGATGCCCTCAGGTCCCAGGAATGTTTTAGAGCCCTTGGATGGCTCCATAGTTAACTTATATGAGGATTTCAAAATGGGCTTATCAGGAATGACTCTCTGAATTATGAATTGATGAAGTTCTTCCGGGTCCAGCTGACCCCTCCGACAAATCTCAGTGGCTCCAACATTTGGAACTGGTCTGGAAATGCATGTGATGATAGCTCTGTAACTACCATGTGAGAAGGCTATGCAATGAATTCATTGCAGGGAAGAATAGGTCTTGTACCACAGTCTCACAATGACAGGCAGGTCTGAATCTCTTCTGACAATTTCAAGTGGTGCTACAGCTGGGACGTGGAGTACAGACATCAATGCCAGCTTACTTGGCACTTAAATGAGCCACTTATAACTATGAACCCAGATGCCCCCAAATTAGGGTCTCATCTCTTCTGGCCAGCCCACAGAGTTTAAGGCAGTGATTTAAAGAGATAACCTCAAGTCTAGAAAACCCAGGGGGAAAAAAACCCACAAGCCTAGAGGGTCTGTCCAGAATAGTGAAAAGGATATGAAGCTAGAGGTTGGTTTTCTTTGTAAATTTGGGATTAAAGCAAAGCTTTCTTTCTTTTCTCAGGAGCCTAGCTTTCCTTCTCTGTATCAAAAACCTTTGGTAGCACAGTAACTTTTTTTTCATCACTAGTGGAATACAATACTTTTCTATATTTTAATTTCACATATGGCACACAGAAGAAAAGGCAGGAATTGTGCATATCTAAGTAATATGGAGAAAAAAAGAACTCATTAAATGAAGTAAGCTTCTATATGAATTCCTTCCTTTTCTGAACCATATCCAATCTTTCTTAAAAAAAAAAAAACTTTACCGAGGTATGTTGACATGCAAAAATCTGTACTTATTTAATGTATACAAATTGACTAATTTCTACATCTGTGAAACTACCACCACGATCTACGCCATAAATATATCCACCACTTCCAAAAGTTCCCTCCAGTCTTTTAATTTATTATGTTTATTTTGTG
This sequence comes from Meles meles, assembly GCF_922984935.1. NCBI lineage: Eukaryota > Metazoa > Chordata > Mammalia > Carnivora > Mustelidae > Meles > Meles meles. Next base: position 72,335,850 of record NC_060071.1, read on the forward strand.
ATAAGAACACTTAACATAAGATCCATCCTTTTAGCAAATATTTAAATATACCATGTAACAGTATAAACTGTAGGCACTACACTGGTGCCTACTCTAATCCCTATCTCTAGGACATATTCACCTTGCATAGTTGAAATTTAGTACCCTTTAAGAAATACCTCCTTATTTCCCCCTTCCCTCCAGCCCCTGGCCACCACCATTCTACTCTCTGCTTCTACGAGTTTGACTATTTTAGATTCCTCCTATAAGTGGCATCATGTCGTATTTGTCCATCTGTGTCTGGCTTATTTCACTTTGCATAATGTACTCCAGGTTCCTATCGAGTCTTCCTATACACAAAATAGGTTGGAAAATGAAAATCCTCTGCCTTTCACATGGGTCAGAAAGCTAAATTAGTCACTGAACACTTAACTGTTTCTTGACCAAGATTCACATCTACTACATTTGAGATTATATCTGCCCCTGACTTAGGTAGAGAAGTCATACCTAATTTGCTAACAAAGCAAATTTACCTATTTACCTTAGTTGTGCAAAAGGGTTTGTGTAGTAATATATAAAGACAAAGGGACTAGGGTTGGCAAGCAGAGAAGAGAATTACCTAATATCCATGTCCAGGTAAAATTTGCCTTTTAGGCAGATAATATCATTCTCAGACCTTTTGGTTTGATGTATATTGGGAGAGAACTGGCTCTGGAAGTTCTCTGTTCCAGTCAACTTCCCTGCAGAAGAATGTAATCACTTCTACTAGAGTGGGCATGAGTTCTTGCTAGAGCCATTAGCTAGTGTCCTGAGAACAAATGGGAGGGCAACATCTTTGTAAACAGGAGAAGAAATAGCCCAGAGAGGAAAGGGGGAAAAGGACTTTATATAAAAATAAATGGATTTTGCATTTTATTTGTTTTAGAGATTTTTAAGTAATCTCTACACCAATTTGGGGCTCCAACTCACAACCCCGAGTTCAAGAGTAGCACTCTCTACCAACCGAGCCAGTCAGGCACCCCAGATTTTGCTTTTTAAGTTTAGGGTGGATTTAAACACAAAGGATCCTCATAAAATAGGGCTGTATTAACTGTTTTGATGCACTTGAAGAATAAGGGCAATGGAATGCAATATATTAATAATAGTGGGAGAACTTCTGAGATCAAAACAAAGCCAAACTAAATAGTGTACAGGGGGGTTGAAATAATAATAGATCATTGCAGATGATACTCAAATAGGAGGCTTGAATCTATTAGTCAAATTCGTGCCTAAAATTGCAATGATCTTTGTTTATTTATCAGGACTATATACAAACTCAGTTTATTTTTTATGGTTAATATAAGACAGGGCAAATGAGGTATATTTCAATATGCATAAATACCATACTTACCATGTTAAAATTACCATGTAATATTTTCCATTTATCTGCCTATTTGAACTTTAGATGTAATTGTAGATAATATTGAGAAAATGCTTTTGGAACAAATTCAGAATCAACTCAGCATGCAGATTTTACTTAAGGCAGCAATTCTAAACCTTGTTTCTTAGGACACTGGTCTCCCTTGAGATATTAATGGTGTTTCCTACAGCACAGTTTCTGTGGCTGATTGGGAAATATTAGGTTGAATAAAAGTGAATTCACAGTAGGAAATCTCTGAGCCTAATTCATGCTAATATAAATTGCAAAACTCTAGGAGATTATATATGGTTTCCCAAATTTAGTTGATGACAGAGTACACTGCTCCTGCCCCACAACTTTCTCTCTCTAGTTTGGGTAAAACACTTACATTTCATTAAATTGTAATTTCAGAGGGGTGCCTGGGTGGCTCAGTTGGTTGAACAGCTGACACTTGGCTTGGGCTCAGGTCATGATCTCAGGGTTGTGAGATCAAGCACCATGCTTGAGACTCTCTCTCTCCCTCCCCCTTTGTCCCTCTCCCTTTTCTCTAAAATAAATAAGTAAATCTTTTTTTTAAAAAAAGATTGCAATTGAAGAGCTATTGCCTAGGGATCTCTCTCTGGTGCAGTGAAGAACTAAACCAAATTTCCCCCTCATTTTTTGGTTCTAAATAAAAAGGCTATAAAATGGACCTGAAGCAATATTTTATGAATGACCTTGTACCAAGAATCTGTGCCAAAGTCAGGAGCCTCAATGTGATTTTGGATTATTAGGGTAGTATTTTGGGTATAGATGCATGCTGGGCTGAAATCCAGAGATTTGCAATGAGATTTAAGCCTAGCTTGAAGCCCTTTCTGAGTTTCGAGCAGCTTTAAAGGACCATTCCCCTAATCTGAAATGATGTCCAATACCTATTATTTAGGCAACCTAAAAACTGACCAAAAGCATTTCCTATGCATTAGCCTAAATATGTTTTAGGATTAGAACATGATTGAAGAATTCTTAAGTTATATACCTAAAAACAATCAACATTTAGTTTTCAAAAAAAGTAGTTTGAGCAAAAGTTTGCAGGTATTTTAATTCTATCCATAAAAAACAAGCTTTATTTACTGGTCAAAAACTATTTAGAAATTTGAAATTTAGCATAAACTGAAGGGAGAACTGCAAATTTAATGAATGAATTTTCAGCACCCTTTGAAGAGGTCACTTATTGGAGATATTCAATAGAATTGCCTTTTCCAGTCATACATAGCACTTTTGCTCTGTTTTGGATTCTTTCAGTTTGCATTTGGCAATGCTACTAAAAAAATGTAAGTTATGGAAAGATAAGCATCATGTCTTATTCTTCCTTTTGTCTCCCAATGGTAGAGGAAGAGCATTTAGCCCGATGGAATGGAGAAGGATTGACAGTCATTCAATATATTTCTCCCTTAAGCTTTTACATCTAAAATTAGTTTTGGATAAGAAATAGATTACTAAATTATCATGAAAATTTAATGGAGACAAGAATTAAAAGTTCGCTGAAATAAAAGCGAAGTATGTATCTTTCCCCTCTTCTCTCTTATTCTCTACCTTTAAAATACACTATTGGCCTCTGGAACCTACTTAATTAATTTTCCTGGGTACTTTCAAGGGACTGGTGGAGAAGTTTAATTGTAGAGGCCAATGATCTAAGCAGGCACAGGTAGCAGCGGTGATAATAGAAGGATGACTGACATGGCATGGTGAAGACCAGTCCTGGAAAAGTTATGGCCTCCTCAACACCCATCCTTGTTTTCATCTGTCACCTAATTCTTGCACTTCAAAAACTACATGCAGAGAAAAACGACAATTTGTTGATATTGGTTTAATTGCAGTATACTATACTGCATTAAAGGAGACAGAGAGGAAAAGTCTTTAAGAATTAAATGAGCTATACTAGTAAAACCAAGCAGCAGGCTGATAATTTTTGGGTAGTCTGCTTACTTATTAGTAACACATATGGGATTGATCCTGGTCTTAGTGACTGGTGTCAAAGGGTGGAGAGGACATATGTATGTATACAGAGAGAGAGCTAGGGGAGAAGTAGGAAGCTGGTGAATACACTCTCAGTTTGCTTTAGTGCCAGTCGCCTGATCCTTGGATAATCTTGGTGTTTTATAGTGTCTCAAACTGCACTTCTGATAAGAGCCTGGTTGGTCTGGTTCATATTGTAGCATCTTTCATGGGAAGATTCAGTGGACAGTTTCTTCCCTTATTTTCATGAATAATGAAGACATCTTACAAAACTTTGAAAGATTGATGACTTTTTTTTTCCACTCTTTTATTAATTCAACAAATATTCATTGACCCCTCTCCTAACCCAGACTTGGGCTACAATAGTAAGCAATTCCAGAGTCCATATTTTTAGAGAATTAATGGTTTAGTTGGGCATGGAGGGTGAACTACAAGTCAGAAGGGGTAAGTTCGGAGCAATTGGGGGTTGCACAACTCAACTCCAGGAAATGGGCATGGAAGTCTTTTCTGGGAGAAAATGACCTGAAGGATGAGCAGTATGAAAGCGAGAGGACAAATATATTACCTTCAGAGGAGATACGTTTGGAGATGTCTGGTAGTAAGACAGTATTCCAAGGCTGGGAAATGGGAAGTGACTTAATATCTTGCCACGTATCAATGTTAAGTTCACTAAAGTAACCTTTTTTCTATTAAAAATATGAGAACATTTGCCTTTTATCAGTTGGTAGACTTTGCTCTGTTTACTAAAAATGACTATTTTAAGGGTAGTTTTTAAGGGTAATTTTTTTCTTTAGAGGGTAACTTTTTTTTTAAAGATTTTATTTATTTATTTGACAGAGAGAGATCACAAATAGGCAGAGAGGCAGGCAGAGAGAGGGGAAGCAGGTTCCCTGCCGAGCAGACAGCCCAATGTGGGACTTGATGCCAGGACCCTGAGATCATGACCTGAGCTGAAGGCAGAGTCTTTAACCCACTGAGCCACCCAGGCGCCCAACTTTTTTGAAGGCATAATTGAAGTCTTGCTAATTGGAGTAATATTGTTTTCCTGGAGAGCCACATACTTTTTCTTTTTAGTGGTTTTCCAATCTTTGATCATAATTGTAACCTGTTAAGTCAAGTGTCCATAAATATTCATTATAAATGCTATGTTATCATTATGGAGGATATTTTTTCCCATAACAGTTTCTATAAAGTGAGAGGCATATGTTTGGCTTTTAAAGACAAAATTATGGAGGTTATCTGCCACATTCTTTACAATAAGCTAATTTTTACGACCATTAGAGCTGCATCCCTTGCTAAAATTATATATGTAGTGCACTCAGCAGTCAAGTAGCTGTGCATACTTTTATTTCCTTCAAATCATGAAGTAGATAATGAAGCAAGGTGTTTTCCCACTTAGATTGGCCAATCAGAGTGTCTCCGTTTCTGAGAAATTGTGCTCAACTCCCTGTCCCAGTAATGCATCACAAAATAACGTCAGATATTTACTAGACATAAGGAGGTGCTGTCGACTTTGAAAAGATTCTGGCCAAATTTGGTCTGGAAATTTTCTCTTAACTGGCTTAAAGTTGATCAGATATTGAATAATTCATCCCCGAGGAAGATGAGCATAAATCTATATATCATTGTGATTAAGTTGTACTCAGACCTAAAATTCAAAATGTTTTAAAGTATTAGTTCATAGTCAATCAGATATTTACATTAATATTACTACTAAAATTACTGTACTGTGTAGATATAAATTTTGTTTGTTTTTATCATGAATCTTCTAATTTAGCCTGTATAAAATTGTACAATGTATAACCAGGAACATTTTCGTTGAGCGACTAAACATTAGTAGATGACTAAAATGATGTTAATTCTTTTAAAATACGCATGTCAATATTGAAATTGGGGCAGAACACTTCATTCCTTTCTAATTAGTTCTCAGATTACCTCTTGCTGTAAGCTTGCAGTGATACTATTAGTCCACTTCACAGAAAGAAAGGAAAAGACTTTCAGGAAATTGGTCAGCCTGATAAGCTTGCTAATGTACAACTCCTAGTTTTAAAATTATATGTAGAACTATTTAGGAGTTGTTCATTTTAATTAAGAAAGATTGGTGTTAAAATATTAGCTGATGATTGAAATGATCATACAAAATTCTTTATGTGTAATGATTGGATTGTTTTCTGGAAATTCTTGGATAGTCAGTTAACTCTCAGAGAGCAGGTATTAAATAGTAAGCCTGGTGAGTTCACTGTGTGACTAACATCATTAAGTCTTAAAGAGTAAAATTCATGTTCAGAATACTGATTTAAATGTTTCAGTGTCCTTAGAGCCAACACAAGTTACTAAGAGATTTTAAAGGGGCAAAACCGAAGCTTTTTAAATAACATTTTCTCTCCTGTAATGAAAGAAGTAAACTTAACCAAGACGTTACCGTGTGCCTGGCACTGTGCTGACCACTTTCTGTATATTACCTCATTTAATCTTCACACAGCATTTTAAAAATTGGCAGAGTTATGTTCATTTTGCAGATGGGGAAACTCCAAAGCATAGTTTCAGTTATCACCACATGATCACTATACTGTCACTGGTGTTATTAAAATATCACACATGAATTTGAACCATGCGGTGGGATAATTTGCATATGAAGAACTATAAACAGCTGAAATTTTCTTCTCTGTATTATGACCTAAGGAGTACTTGGCATTATTTCCTCATTATTAAATAAAAACTCTACTCCAACGTTCCTTGTACAAAACATCTCCATCTGTTTTCCCCTGAGTTGGCATAGAAACTTCAGTTTATTTTGTGTACTAACTGCTAAAGATGCTGCAAAAATTAATTTGGTTGCATTTTAAATACATTTCTGGTATTTATTAAAATATTTATACTTCTGTTCATTAGTGTATACATAATTATAGTATACATACATATCTACAATTTAATTTCAGAAAATAAATAAGACAATTTTAGGAATACAGCCAGATAATTTCCCTCTCTAAAAGGCCATGCAATCCAAACAGAAGAAATACAAAAATAAACAAAAGAAACAGCAGAGAGTTTGTTCTAAGCAGCACTTCTGAAGGATAGGTTGAAAGAGAAATAGCTTACTGGCAAATTGGTTATTTCTTTTGTCCATGATTATTATGTTCTCAATTTATTTCTAATCCTTTTAGGACCTGCCCAATTTAAAAAAAAAAAGACAAAAAAAAAAGGGGGGGGACAAAAATGATGAGTTAGTGCAAAGATAGTGTATCTGGGCTTCTATTTTTTTTCAGATTTTTTATAGTTTTGTGTAAATTATATTGTATCTTTGAAAACTAAACATATACATTATTTGTGATCTGAATCACCTTTGGTTTTTTCAATATCCTAAAAATACCTTAGAAGGTTTTTATTCTCAAAGTTGCAGTGGCTCTTTTCAGCAACTAGGATACTATTTTTTTTAAACGTTCTTTTTTGCATTTTCACTTCACTTGCATATTTTCTTTTTGTTTAATTTTTACTTATTTATTTGACAGAGAGAGAGAGAGAGAGATCACAAGTGGGCAGAGAGGCAGGCAGAGAGAGGGGGAAGCAGGCTCCCTGCTGAGCAGAGAGCCTGATGCGGGGCTCTATCCCAGGACCCTGAGATCATGACATGAGCCGAAGGCAGAGGCTCAACCCACTGAGCCACCCAAGTGCCCCAACTAGAATACTATTTATTGCAATGTTGATTTGAGCATATATTATTATGCTATGTACTGTGGGTACATAGATGTATATGTAGAGACCCAGTATTTGAAAAATTTCAGCCTATTTGGGAAACCAACACCAAAAACCTCAATTTTAATAGAATATGGTAAGTATGTGATAAAAATATGTTCAGAGATGGACCACAGTGGAGGGGAGGTGACATAACCTAGAGGAAGCTGGACAAGATTCTTGAAAGACATGATGTTTGGACTTTATCTTCAAGAGCTAGTGGGCGTGAACCAGTTTAGAGAAGTGGGCAGGGAATAGGGAGGGGAGTCAAGTAAGGGCATCTCTTCCTGGAAAACATATGAGGAAAGGCTGAGTGATATTTCAGGAGGTATGTATGGGAATTATGGGAATTAGTGTTTCTGGAGTATTGGCTTCAAGGTAGGAAGTAGGGAGATATGAGAATGAGGTGAAGTCTCATTTCTTGCAAATTCATTTTCCATTTTATGGAACATGAACTTTATTCTATAGGTAATAAGGAGCTAACAAAGAAGAATGTAGAAATAGTAACTAATAAAAACGTCAGTTTCATTATTCACAAAAATGACCTGGATGGTTAATACTTATTAATAATTGGAAGATTTATTTTATTAGAAAATTTAGCCTCTTTTCCTCCCAAAGCTTCTTACCACAACCACTCACAAATGGCAAAGTTAGCTCATGTTAATTAATATCCATTACTTTTTGCTATTAACTTTTTGCCGTAGTTTATGAATGAAACTAGGTTGTTCAGAGGAGAAAACGAAGGGCAGGAAAAGTAGGCTTGAGCAATTCACCCAAGATTTATCAGTCTTAGTTTATCATACCAACAGTTTTCTTTTAGTATAAACATAAATATATATTATTTACCACCTAAGAGTAGAATTGGATTGAATAGAAAATAAGAGGCATGGAAATAACACTGTATTAGGTATTATGGGATCTGGGCTTTAATCCTATTCCTTCCAGGAATTAACTGAATGACCTTAGGCAAGTACTTAACTATTCTGGGCCTCAGTTCTGTTCTATTTTTTGTTTTGTTTTGTTTTGTGTTTTTTTCAAAGGGTGCTAGAGCAGATTATTTGAATGGGTTTCAACTATAAAATGTTACCAAAAGTACTAAGCAAGGGGGGGTGTATTAGCTGTCTATTGTTATATAACAAATAATCCAAAATTCAGTAGCTTGCAGTATTTATTATTTCACAGGGTCAGAGTGTCCTGAATCTGAGAGCAGCTGAGCTGAGTGGTTCTGGCGTATAGTCTGTCAGGAGTTAAGCTGTCAGGTGGGGCTGCAGTCTTCTCAAGACCCGACTAGGGCTGAAGGTTCTCCTTCCAAGTTCCTTCCCATGGTAGTTGGCAGGCCTCAGTTCATAGCAGCCTGTTGGCCAGAAAATTCTCTTCACTATGAGGGCCTCTCATGACCTGGTAAAAGGCCTCCCTCAGAGAGAGTGATGAAGGAGAGGGAGAGAAAGTGAGAAAGCCAGAGAGGGCACCTTCAAGGTGGAAGCTGCGGAGTGACATACCATCACTTCTGCCTCATTTTATGTGTCATGCAGACCATTCAGTAAAATGTGGGAAGGAACTACTCAAGGATGTGAATACCAAGTGGTGGGGATTGTTATAGGCCAAACCAAAGGCTGGCTACCACATATGGTTTCTGCATCTGAAGACCTTTTAGTCAAGTTGGGAATCAAAGTATAAAGAAAGAACAAGTTAAAGCAATAATAGAGCAACACTGGGGTGCCTGGGTTGCTCAATGGGTTAAAGTCTCTGCCTTCAGCTCAGGTCATAGTCTCAGGGTCCTGGGATCGAGACCCACATCAGGCTCTCTGCTCAGTGGGGAGCCTGTTTCCCCCCACCCCTGCCTCTCTGCCTACTTGTGATGTCTCTCTCTGTGTCAAATAAATAAATAAAAACAACTTTAAAAAAATAGAGCAACACATTTGTGAAATGAGCATGATGAACAGACAGTTGTCCTTACAGAAGCTGCTAATTTGGCTTAAGTTCTCATTAGGAGGTATTCTAACTGCAAAGGTAGAGAGGAAACCATATAGTGTGTGTTAATACTTGAAAGCAAAAAATCTATTTTCTTTCTCAACGCTACAAAGTGGAGTTGTATGGGACAAAAACAACTCCGTTTTGGAGTTAATAGGGCTAGAAGGAACCCTTAAGATCATCTAGTCCAGCGATCTTGATATGGAGTTTTTGCATGTGGTCCTCAGGGAAACTGGTAAAGAGAAATTGTGTACCAAATATTGGGAAGTGGATTCAAAGCTTTCATCATATTCTCAAAAGTATTTGTGTTTCCAAAACAAGTGTACAAAGTACTGATCTAGTTCAGCGTGATCATTATTTTGATGAGAGAACAGAGACACAAAGAATCTAGTCTTCTCTGGACTACAGTTGAAGTCTTCTGGTTTTTTAATTCAGGATTTAAAATAATACAACCATTGTGTATGCAATATATATTGTTACTGTATCTGTAAAAGCAGAGGTTAGCTGATTCTCCTCTATTTAAGCCCTCTTGCTATTAGGATCATTTTCCCTTTTGTTCCCCATCAGGTGTTAAAAAGTGGGTATATTTTTTATAAGTAAGAAGGTCATCAGAGAGAGGAGAACATTTTTCTAGTGTTTATAGGGTGAAAATTTAGTGTTTATACATAGAGTAAAGATATAAGCAAATAGATTATAATTGGTCTTTTATAGTATAAGCCCAAATACTGATCTCATAAATGCATTCCCTTGACAGATGTTTTAAGCATACTTAAAAACTTACTTACTCCACGTCGTCGCAAATGGCAAGATTTCATTTCTTTTGATGGCTGCATAGTATTCCATTGTGTATATATACCACATCTTCTTGATCCGTATCATGCTTAGTGAAATAAGTCAATCGGAGAAAGACAACTATCATATGATCTCCCTGATATGAGGACATGGAGAAGCAACATGGGGGGGTAGGGGGATAGGAGAAGAATAAATGAAACAAGATGGGATTGGGAGGGAGACAAACCATAAATGACTCTTAATCTCACAAAACAAACTGGGGGTTGCTGGGGGGAGGTGGGATTGGGAGAGGGGGAGCGGGCTATGGACATTGGGGAGGGGAGGCGAACCATAAGAGACTATGGACTCTGAAAAACAACCTGAGGGTTTTGAAGGGTCAGGGGTGGGAGGTTGGGGGAACAGGTGGTGGGTAATGGGGAGGGCACGTTTTGCATGGAGCACTGGGTGTTGTGCAAAAAGAATGAATACTGTTACGCTGAAAAAATAAATAAAATGGAAAAAAACAAAACAAAACAAAAAAAAAAACTTACTTACTATGTGCCAGGATTTGTGCTGGTTGTGTGAGAGGCAATATAGCAGGATTCAAGATAGAAACAACTTCTGCCCTCACACAGTTTCTAGCAGCCCTTCCCTGTCTGCCTCTACCACTTTCAGGCTCTTCTTGCTAACAAACTGTTGAGTGCTGTAGGCAGCATATAATTGGCGGATAGTAAGAACTGAGTAGAGATACAGGTATCATATAGAAGCCAAAACAGAGTATCATTTTAAAAAGAAGAAAAGCAAATAGTGGGGGGTTTAAATTGTCTGGTATAAATAGTGACAACTTAGAACTGAGCTTTTTTCTCTCTTCAGGTCTTAAGTAACTATGCTAGTGGGTTGCCTTTACATGCGGCTTTATAATGGTAGGCAATTATAAAGGACACTGAATAAAGTAATTACTGGGTAACTACTTCATGCCAAGTACTAACCTACCAGCTGAGATGAGAGGTGCAGGAAAGGAAAGTGGAGGTGATGAGAAGCAAGATGGGGAAGAGCTGATATATAATAGATATAAAGAAGAACAACACTTTAAATTCCTGGTCCTAAAGTCTACAAGAATAAAATAATATAGTGCAGGTTTCCCTATCGACATTATAATTTTCCATAAGTTTCTGAATTTTTCACTTACTTGAATAAAGACATTTTTTATTTAAAGTTTTTATATACTAAAATTATGGTATATTTCTAAGTATCAATGTTTTATTAATTTACATTACTTACTATCTTAAAAATAAAGATGAAGTAATTGGTATATTACAGTGGGGAGTAGGCTGACAACAATTTCAGTGATAAAAATGGGAACACTTTTAAAATCAGAAGCCACTAATTATGGAAGATTTGAACTATCACATGGAGTTAAGAGGCAATTTGATCTAGTTCCCTGGGATTTAAGTTAAGAATGCAAGTGAATTCAATATTTATAAAGCACTTTTAATGTACAAGGTAACACCGTTAATAAAGGCTACGAAGATAAATAATATAAATTAACTTTTGTCTTTAATATACTTTTATATGAAATAATCTGGTAAGTTCTCAAAGTTACTAATAAGTTTCATATGAGCGAGAGATGAGGAGCATGAAAGTGAATACATTTGGGTGCACCCAACAAGGTGAAAAGGACAGAAGAGAAGAATCAGAAGAAAGTTTCATGGAAAAAGTGCGTTTGAACTAAGGGGAAATGGCTGGAGGATTTTGATGTAGGGTGGAGAGTTTTCAAGCAGACAAAAAGTATGCAAAAAGGCACAGATGCGGTAGGGCAACTGTAAAGAATGGTGAGTCCTGGAGAATAGGGTGTAAGGAAGTGGTAACACAGAACTTGTAAACCAACGAAATGCTTGAAACCATATTTTAACTTCATATTATGCAAGGAGAAGACAGGAGAGCAAAAAGAGAGTGAAAGGGTGGAAACCCAATTAACGGAAGGAGGTGAGGAAGTAAACAAAGGAAGACATGAGCAGGGGCAGCAATAGGGAGAGTGAACACGAAAGAGAAGGAAAGGGAAGGAAAAGTCCATAGAGGTTTTGGCAGGTATAATCAGAGAGCCTGCCAGAGTTTGGGAGGATAGGGGATTTATCTTCTTAAATAAATCGACTGTGAACCAACTGGTATTATCCTAGTCACTGAATGAAATCACACGAAAGGTCAGACATTGCAAGCCTGTGGTTTCCTACTCTGATGTAAGGCTTTCACAAACTTATCCTTGTAATTTATGGAGATGGCCCATGGTAAATAATTATAAATAATCTTGCATTGTATTGATATTTCTCTTGACAAGTGTAAAATCTTGAGAATATTAACTGAGAAATTCCTTTTGTACACTGCTGGCAAAATACAGTCTCATTGCTTTGAGCTTACTTAGGGGCTAAGTCTATTTTGAGCTTCCCTAAGAAGCAAGCTAAGGTTGCAAAACTAGCTAGTGGTAGAGAAAGAGAGAAATAAGGATCTCGGGTGTGTGAAAAGAAATGATCTTCTATGGTATAATACTTTAAACAATCACATCCGTGTTTAAAAAAACTGATTTGGGTAAAATTGCAGTCTGTGCATGGAAAATTGTTAGTGCCTGAGAGAATTTTTACACTGGAATGATTTTGTCCTCACTTACTAATGACTCCAAATGAATTCAGCTAACTTACCACCAATGTGATGAAGAAAATATAAAATCAGAGATTCACAGACCAGGAATAAATGGAATAAACAACTGGTTTGCCTTTTGCTTTTCATGCACATTAAAATCTCTGGCAGAGGTAGAACCTTCAGGCTCTTGTCCTATAGGGATCTAGCTTTAGCTTCTACAACCAGAGAAGACTGACCCAATCACAGGCCACTTCAGCTATCCTATTGACTTGAGTATTTTAAATTGTTTTAATGCCAAAGAACAGGTAAAGTCTGTAACTCATGACTAACAAACTAATCTGAAGTTCAAAGGGCAGAAATATAACACAACACATTTTGCTCCTGTTTATAGCTATGGTGTTGTAGGGCAAGATGAATGGAGATTAGTCCAGGAACTCTCTCATAATCACTAAAACCTTCTTTTCAACCTTCTCCCTGGCATCTCACCACTGATGCTCCCCCAACTCTTCTGTTTCCCCTCACTTCTTTCTCCACTTCCTCCTCTTTTTCCTCCCTTTTTTCTTCTTCCTCTTCTTTCTTTTCTTTTTCCTTTCTTTCTTATTCTTTGAGCTCCTTTTCTCCATTTCTTTGCTTTAACTAGATGCACTCTAGAACTGAAGTACCTATTAAATATTCATTAAAGTGACTGAGTAAATTACCTTTACTTGAATTTTAAAAGAAATTTAAAAAGAATAACTTATATTTATCACATTAAAAACATAGTTACAAAAAGAAAAAAAAACATAGTTACAACTTTATCAAAATGCATAGGAAAAATGTTTGAAAATAAATATACTAGATTTTAACAGTGTTCAGGTAAATCTCTTTACATTTTTAGTGGCTTCCAAATAGTCTCTGGTGAGCATATACTCATTTTTTGATGGTCATGAATATGTATGTATAAATTTATGGGTATACATTTAATTATAATAAACTATGCTGTTTTTTCCTCTTTCAGTCACACTCTGATGAGGTAAGAAAGGCTCTCCCAACCACCACTAGTCTAAGAAATCCAAGACATATAGTTGTCAAACCTTTTCTTAAAGCTCTCCAAAAACGGAACCTCTTGCAATCCACTCCAGTATTATATTACCCTAACAGTTGGAACACTTTCTCATATTTAGGGAAATTATCCCTGCTTTAATGTAAGCCCTTTTCACTATGTTCTTTTTCTGCATATGAATTGATATGGCTAATAAAACACTCTTATCTATTTAGAGAAATGATATATCTCTTTTCTGTCTACACTCACCTCTTGATGATTTCACCTAGTCTCTTGGCTAATCACCACCAAATTTATGTCTTTAGTCTAGATCTTTCCCCTAAACTCCAGACTCAAAAATTCATCTCTACCTGGATGGCTATTAGGCATCTGAAACATAACATGTCCAAAACAGAACTCAGTATTTTCCCCTCAATCCTTGAAAATGGGAATGACAATGCCGTCTTTCTGCCGATTGAGTCCTGGGCTCTCAAATCATTCCTGACATCTTTCTTTCTTTTAGACTCTATATTCAATCTGTTAACAAATATCACTATCTTTCTCTACCAAACACATCATACCTGACCACTTGGTGCCCCCTCCCCTGCTGACTCCTTAGTCTAAGCTACTATCAGGTGGTCTCCCTGCTTCTACCCTCGCACTCCTAATATAGAATAGAGGACTTCTTTCAAAATATAAATCAGATCATGTCACTTCCTGCTCAGAAATATTTCTCCAATTTTCTCTCCAACGTTTTCCCAATTTACTTAGAGTAAAATCTAAGATTTGTATGATGACCCACAAAGCCCTAGGAGAACTGCAGCCCTCACCATCAACCCGCAACACCATTATCTCCCTTGCTCATGCTGTCTGATTCACACTGGGTTCCTTGCTGCTTTTAGGAAAAAGTCAGGCAAGAGTCTGCATTTGGCCTTGCGTCATCTGTTTCTCTGTCCCAAGTATTTCCTTCCCTAGATATTTGGGTAGCTCACTCTTTCACTTCTTTCTCTCTGTGTTGGAATGCCACCTTTTCATTAAGACCTTTTCAATTCCCTGTGCCCAACATGCATACTTCTTATCCTTTCTCCTCTTTTATTTTTCCCCATAAGCATTTATCACTAACATATTCTATATTATTTTTATTTATCCTCTGTGTAAATTGTTTCTCTGATTGGAAGAAAAAGTGTTTCATTCATTGTTATATATCCAGAAATTAGAACGGTGCCTGAACACAGTAGGTGCTCAATTAATATTTGTTGAGGGGATGAATGGATGAATTTCACAAATATTTACTGACTACTTCTCATCAGGCACTGGGCCAAGCACTGGGGATAGCAAAGAGAACAACAACAACAAAAAAGTTACCCTTCTTTGACTGCTTAGAGGGATGACAATAAGTAAATACAGAAATACAGAAATTTATCAGGGAAAATTTGAGTACAAGAAGGAGGACTTATGAATAGATCAACTTAAAAATGGCTCAATATTAAATTCACTATTAAGCACTGTGGTTAGGTATGTGCATTTGCCTGAATTTTGGGCTGTTAGATGACTCAGAATTATCAGTTGGTCTTTAAGATTTTAGCACATTCAAATCACTCTGATCTGTAACTAATAGAATCACCTATTTTTAATTATTCTGGAAACTTTAAGATGTTTGCAAAAATAGCTCCCTATTTTTCATTTTAGAAAAATCACTAGGTGATACAAAAGTGGTTTTCAGATATTAAAGTAGGGTTTGAGAGATTTAAGATCGGAAACTTCATACAACATCCTAATTTATACTCTCACATAGACTGTCAGAATTACAACAAATAAACTACGGTACTTTTTTTCTACAACTGCATATTCTTGGGAGAATGACTTATATTTAATAAATATTAATTGAATAATTGAATGTCTGGATGACTTAATGAATGAAAAACACATTTATTTCCAATAAAAGTAATAAAAATAGGAGATAATATATTCAGATCTTTTGTTATGTACCAAGAATTCTGCTAAGTGCTTCATAGGTACAGTATTAACCCTCAAAACAACTATCATGAGGTTGGCATTATTATCTTCATATTACAGATGAGGAAACAGAGAAACAGAGTGGTTAACAGATGTACCTGTGGTCATAGAGGCAGTAGTTGGCAAGGCCCTGATTGAAATTCAAGTTGCCTGATCCAAGAGATTAAACTAAACCAGCGCTGCTCCTGTGCTGCTGACGTACAGGGGGATGTTGGGGAAGGTGATTGTGCCTCACTTAGAAGGTATATTATGACTAATATTACGGTGTTGAAGGAAAGGCATGACTCTTATTTCTAATGAAACCGTAAGAATTCAAACAACTGAATAGTCTGAGTCAGACGTACTTCTGGCTATGGGAGCATGGATCACTGTCCACTCTTTGGATGGGTGATACCTGGCCATAAACTAGTTATCGCCCCTTACTTGGTTCTGGATCTTTAGGAAAGGCTCCTTCCCATTATCTTATAGAAGTCAAGAACATCATGTCACATCTCCAGTACCTGGCTAGTGGATAGTAATAATACCTAACATTTACAGGGACTTTCCTTGGTGTAAGGCACAGAGCTAAGCAATTCACATATGACACCTAATTTCATCTTCAAAATAATCAAAAGAAGCAGGCATATTACTTTTCTTTTACAGATGAAGAAATAAAGGCTCAGAAGGATTAGGCAACTTAGAATAGACATATTATCTGAATAAATTATCTGAGTGAGCTTCCAGTATGCATATAGTTAATGAGTCTAGTATGTAAGATTTTAGGATTTCATTTTTGTGCTTTACAAGACTTTATGCATACTTTCTGGTGATACTCCCTATAATTGAGGTGGTTTGTTAAGTGACTTCAAAATAAATGAGGAATCTCTGTAATTAATATTTTACATGCCCCTAATATCATTTAAATAATTATTTTGCTAGTATAATTAACAAATCTGACAGCTGAACTAGGAAGCAGTAGGCCAGAATTTTGGTTCCTCACCTACCCATAGTTTGTATTATGAAATACACAAAACATTTAATTTTTCTAAGTCCCTATTCTTTTTAAGAGGATTAAGCCAGCTTATTGATTGCTAGGATCTCTCTCAGTTTTAAAATCTTAGAGTTCCTGAGGCACCTGGGTGGCTCAGGTGGTTAAGCATCTGACTCTTGATTTTGGCTCAAGGTCATGCTCTCAGGGTCATAAAATTGAACCCCTTGTTGGGCTCCATACTGGGTGTGGAACCTGCTAAAGATTCTCTTTCTCCCTCTTCCTCTGCCTTTCCCCACCTTCTTCTTCCTTTTTTTTTTAAGTAAAATCTTAGAATTCCTCTAAAAATTTTCAGTGTTTTTTTTTTTTTTTTTGTTTACTTAAAATGCTGTGTTGGCTAATAGATAGGGACTTACATAGATTCTTCAACAATATTTCCAGTCTGCAGACATTGTTTATTACTCTTTCTAGCACTACCTCAGACTGTATTACCAGGTCCAAGTTTTTCTTGCTAATAAAGTAATTTCCTTCTACACAGGTTCATATTGAGCTTCTAATATATACTGTTATTGATTTCTGTATGGAATAAAACTATCATAAAGTCAATCTACCCAATAATCCAAAATAAAACCATGGATTAGTAAATGTTTTTTAGTTCTATACCTATAAGTTATCCTCCATAGGACAGTAAATGGCATATGAGTATATATTCTACTATAGCGTAGAGGTTTTATATTTCTGTTTAAGCTTATCTTTTCTAGGCTAAACCGTGTAAACTCCCTCAACCATTACTCTTAAATATAATGTCCTAACCTCTCACCATCTACCAGTCCTCTCTGGATACCACCTAAAATGAGATACCCAGAACAAAATGCTCTGAACTGAGCAAAGCGAGGCCAAGAGCAGGAGGATTACTGCTTCCTCAGCAACACTAGACTTCTATTGAGGCAGCCTAGCTTGCCATTTTGGAGCAAATGTGCTATACTGTTGGTTCATCTTAAGCTTGGCGACTAAAAGTTCCAGACTGCTTTCAAATGAATTGTCACCAAGTCAGATTCTTGTGCAATTGCTGTTTCGAACCTGCATTTATAGCACCTTAACATTATCTTTCTTAAATTGTATCTTGTTACCTTCATTTCAACATTCTAGTCAGTTATTTAAAAAATACAATGTTTCATGTGAAATAGGTCGGATATTCCTAGAGATTATTTAACTTTAGAGATATTGTCATCCTGTGAATTTCTAGTGTAATTCTTGAGTTGGGAAACAAGCTTTTAGAAACATATGGAGGGAATACACCAAAGACTTAGAAAAAGAGGACAGTGTCATGCTCAATCACAAACTAGACTGTGACATTGCACATTCACACAAATGCAGTTGCAAGAACTCATAAGGGATGGATCAGAAATGCATGTGCTGGTTGTGTTAAGTCCGTAGGACTCAGAAATAAATGAAAAACATAAAGTTGTAGGAAAAACATGCTCTCTTAGAAGACAATTCACCATAATGAAATTAGAATGGCAGAGAGTGAATTTAGCATATATGTCAAGAATTAGAGCTGAAAGAAGACATTAACTGAAAGTGTGTGTTCATTGTTCTCCTTGTTACCTTTTGGCAGTTGTCTGTCATTACAGGCCATTTCTTTCCTCCAAGTCTTGAAACTTTTGTTGGGCTCCTGACTGTCTAAGAGCTCCTTGCTCTGGGTCTTTGTCTCAAATTATGTTGTTACAGATTTGTTTTTCTCTTACTCTGATCTTTCAAGACTTAAACAAATGCTATTTTTTTAGGGTCCCCCTCTCAGTCAACCACACCATTAGAAATCAATGTTATAAAACGATGTAATAATTAATAGCTCAATGTGTAAACTTTCTTAGGAAAGAGAAAGTTGTGTGCCCCTGGAAATATGCTGTGTAATCAGGATCAATTCATTCCCAGTAGTGTAATTTCAGAGATGCAGCAGGCAGGAGCATGGATAAAGGATGTATTTGGGAGAAGAAAAACTTTCTTTATGCCTCTTGAATTCCATACCATAGACGTTCAATTACTTTCTTGATCTTTAAATCCAATTCAACCAAAACTTAATTAAATGGAACTTGTTATGATAATGCATTTTAAAATAAGGCCCATTGTATTTTTTGGTAAAATCTGTTATAGGTGATTGGATAGCCTAGGTTCTTGAGAGTTGTCTACTTATTACTTTTCAGATGTGGGCTGACTACATTTGGAAAAAACAGCTAATCTAAGGATGTAATTAGCACATTTATGGCTAGTCAACTCCTTTGAATACACTAAGAAAATGTATTGCCCTGGTCAGTGTCATCTGCATGTGGGAAAGATATTCAACTTTTACAAAACTTTTTAAAGAGACAGTTTAATCATGCCAAAATTTTAGAAGTCAGATATTAATCTCATGACTTCTAGAAAAAGTACATCAAAGGACAATTTTCTTTAGAATTTACATGTCTTTGCTTCCAAAATATTAGTTTTAATTACTTAATTTTAGTTTTTGGTGAAATTCTTTATTAATGAGAAGGTATTAGTTCCATGCAACTTATCTGTACTTTTAATCTAGATGAGACCTCAAGATCTAGATACTCCTCACAATACCTGTACTCCTACATTACAGTTGTACCATCGTCTATCAGCCAACAAGGACCCTGGCCCTATATAGAGCAGTATAATTTAAAGAGTAGTTTGGACACTACTTGTAGTATGATCACAATTTTACTTGTTAAAAGCATCCTCCCTAAGTCTCAATTGTACCCACTGAATCAAAATCTCTGTTGGTATTAGCCTTCTCAGGTGATTTGTATGCACGCTAAAGATAAGGCACCTGAAGTCTAGGTGACTTTCCTGTTCATCTATGTGTCATCATTGTTCCAGATGATGAATACACAGGCTTAACAGACAAACATGGCATCCCTAATGTATAGAGATTATTATAGTTGTCATAAATTCATCTAGCATGAAAAGCGAGGTCACCTATTTCTATATTGATTTCATCTTTTAAATATTATTTTTTAGGGGCTCCTGGGTGGCTCAGTAGGTTAAAGCCTCGGCCTTCAGCTCAGGTCATGATCCCAGGGTCCTGGGATCCAGCTCCGCATTGGGCTTTCTGCTCAGCAGGGAGCCTGCTTCCTCCTCTCTCTCTGCCTGCCTCTGCTCACTTGTGATCTCTGTCAAATAAATTAAAAAAAATTTTTTTTTTATAAACACCATGTACTTTTTAAAAAAGTGCATCAAAAGCCAGTATTTTTCAAAACAATTTGGGTGTTCTCTTAAGTAATGCAAGTATAGTAAGGGCATATTAAAGTAGTGAAGTGTTGTACTATACATGTGCTTAAATGCAGCACTCTGAGAAATAAAAGACAAATATTTTTTAAACTGAATTTGTAATTAGATCCATCATCAGTGATAAATAAGAATATATGGAAAAGTTGGTGACAAACATAACATAATAAAAAAAAGTCCTTTACAAAATATTTATAACAATTTAATTTCTTATCAAACATTTCCTACTTTCAAATACACATATTTTTAAGTGGTAGCATTTAAAACAAATAAATGCTTGTGGTGTTTTAACTAGATGTGCATGTTACTTACTTGCTCAAAGTAGGAGAAATACGAAAATAAACTCTTAAGAAAACTGTTCTACTGTTGGTACAGTCAGTAGGAGAAAATTTTCAGTTTGTCTCAAGTATGCCCTCCTTTCACCATTGGGTATTATTGATTATTGAACCATGGTTTTATTTCTTTCTTTTTTTTTTTTGGTGCCCAGATATATGCTTCTTCCAGTTTTCACTGTACAGCTTAAAATGTGTTGGAGACTGCTTCAGAACGGAAATTATATTGTGTAGGGGAATATCAGGAAAACTCTGGAAGAGCTCAGCATGCTATTATGTGCTTTCACGTGTTTTTGCCTTTTATAACTACTCTTAAGAGACATTCTAAAATTTTATTTTTTTAACTTTTTAAATATTTTTAAAATTTATTTGAGAGAGAAAGAGAACAAGCAGTGGGGAGGGGCAGAAGGAGAGAGATATGCCCCATGAGATATTGTCAAATTTTAAATTTAAACTAGACTCTATTACAGCATTCCATTTTTGTTAAGAACATTTTATGGAGATTTTTAGTTATTATTCCAAATCCACTACATTTTACAACTGAATACATTTTATTTTCGGTTTCATTTTTTATCCCATTTCACCCTGAGACCTGAATCATTATTCAAATCCCCGTAGTGTGTTTGATGATCATAATAGCACCTTTTGTAATAGAGCAAGAATTAGAGAGTTATATTTAGAACTTGAAAGAAATAATGGAAAAAGAAAAATAACTGGAAAGTGTCTTGCATGCCAAGTTGTATCTGCCAATTAAAATTACTTGACAGGGTTAAGAAAGGTTAAAGTGAAATGCCATGCTACAAAGGTAACATATTTGAAGTAAAATTTCTTAAAATTTTATTCCGGTCATTCAATAAATGTAGCATTTCTAACATAGGCAAGCATTCAGATATCTATCTATCAAACACTCAAAGATTATGTTTTTTTGCTTTTTCCTCCTCAAGAAGTTAAGGTTCTAAAAGGAAAGATGGCCTAACAACCCGAGCAACTATAAAATAAGGCAGGACAAAGTGTTCTTTTTTAAAAGGGTAAGATATATTTTGGGAATTTCTGAAAAGGGTAAAATGGGGAGGATCAGGCAATGAAAAGGGAAAAATGGGGAGGATCAGGCACTTGAGCTTAGCATTGAAAGACGAACAGGATGTTGACAGAAGAACATAAAGTTGAAAGTCACTTTGCAGGCTGATTGAACAAAAGTTTTAGAGTTTTGAGAATCAGTGACAGTCTAATTTTGTTAATGAGTGATAAGACTGAAGAAGGGTATTCCCACCAATAGTGTAAGAGGGGTCCCCTTTCTCCACATCCTCTCCAACACTTGTTTACTATCTTGTTAATTTTGGCCATTCTAACTGGTGTAAGGTGGTATCTCAGTGTGGTTTTTGATTTGAATCTCCCTGATGGCTAATGATGGTGAACATTTTTTTCATGTGTTTGTTAGCCGTTTGTATGTTTTCCTTGAAGAAGTGTCTGTTCATGTTTTCTGCCATGATAATCTGTTTTTTGAGTGTTGAGTTTGAGGAGTTCTTTATGGATCTTGGGTATCAGCCCTTTGTCTGTAGTGTCATTTGCAAATATCTTCTCCCATTCTGTGGGTTGCCTCATTGTTTTGTTGACTGTTTCCTGTGCAGAAGCTTTTGATCTTGATGAAGTCCCAAAAGTTCATTTGCACCCACTTTGGAAAACAGTATGGCGATTCCTTAAGAAATTAAAAATAGAGCTACCCTATAACCCTGCAATTGCACTACTGGGTATTTACCCCAAAGATACAGATGTAGTGAAAAGAAGGGCCATCTGTACCCCAGTGTTCATAGTAGGAACGGCCACAGTCGCCAAACTGTGGAAAGAGCCAAGATGCCCTTCAACAGATGAATGGATAAAGAAGATATGGTCCATAGTACAATGGAGTATTTTGCCTCCATCAGAAAAGATGAATATCCAACTTTTGTATCAACATGGACAGGACTGGAGGAGATTATGCTGAGTGAAATAAGTCAAGCAGAGAGAGTCAATTATCGTATGGTCTCACTTACTTGTGGAGCATAAGGAATAACATGGAGGACATTGGGAGAAAGAGAGGAGAAGGGAATTGGGGGAAATCAGAGGGGGAGATGAACCATGAGAGACTGTGGACTCTGAGAAACAAACTGAGGGGTTTGGAGGGGAAGAGGGTGGGGGGATTAGGAGCCTGGTGGGTATTAAGGAGGGCACATACTGCATGGAGCACTTGGTGTGATGCATAAACAACACATTTTTGAACACTGAAAAAAATAAAGTTTAAATATTAAAAAAATCAATAAAGAAAAGAACATATGATTAAAAAAAAGACTGAAGAAGGGTAGGTAACCATTTCCACAATATGTTCGGTGCTGTGTTAAGTGTATTACATATATCATCTAATCTACTTTAATTTCTTAAAAAATCAATAGAATTGCATCCATAGCACAGAGAAGGAAACTCAGAATTGGAATAGTTAATTAACTTGCCTAAGAGTACAGGGTTGGGGAGTAGAGGAGTCTAGATTCAAAGTTATTATTGTGTTTTACTATTACAACACGGTGCTGAAATATGCTGAAATAATTATACTCTATAATGCAAGGGAAGGATTTTGCATTTTGTTTCATGAACAGTGGGTAATTATAAAAAAAATACCTATGGAACATGTTGTTTCTTTAGGAAAGCCCTTTACTGGATGGATTGGAATAAGAGAGAGTAGGGTAAGAGAACAGAGTTAATTAATACTATAAAATTCCAAAAGTGGTAACAATGGTGTTTGTAACAGAAATGGAGAAAAATGGGCAAAATTTCCCACAGATGGAATTCATAGAGAGTGTAAATTAGATGTGGGAGATGAGAAATAAGAATTTTTTAAAAAGCATTTAAATTTAAAAGCTGAATGACTAGGAAAACTATGATGCCATTAGCTAAAACAGGAAAGCCAAGAGGACTAAACTTGAAATTTGATAAAATATAACTGCTTATGTCAAGTCTTAAAAATCTATAGCAGTAGATTCTTAAAGAATGAACACATTGTCAAATTCCTTGAACAACAGAAAATTTTCCATTTCCATTTCTCAAGAGGAGAGAAACCACAGAGTAGAGACCTGGAAAATGGGTTTATCAATTAAGTGGGATCTTCAGAGTATTTGAGGTGGTCCCAAGGCACCAACAACAGATTTCCAATGAATTATTGATTCAATATTTAGAAAATAGAAGGTGAATATTGAGGCTTTATTTATTATATTATTTACAACCAAGAGGGTTCATAAACATATTATATTAAACAAACCTAGGAGTTTCTGTAGTCCTCAATTAAATGATATATTTTTGGAAGGGGTTTATAATAGTAAGAAAACAAAACCAAAAAGCCCCTAACAATTAAAATGATCCAATTAATGTGTGCTAACGATAGCATCAAATGTATTAAACCTATTACTGATGTTATTTTTCTTAGGGTAAGCAATACTTTCCGAAGTGATTTTTTTAGATCCCAATATTCACTTCATTGTAAAAGTGTTGTTGGGGAAATCAAATGAGATAACATATGTAAAAATTCTCTAAAAACTTAGTGAAAGCTGCCTAGATAGGGCTTTAGCTTGACAGGATGGATATGTCAAGGTATTTATACTTATTAACATAAATAAATGGTTCCCTGAGGGGAAAAAAGAACACAAAAAACCAAAAAATAGTACACTTAAATAGTCATAATCCACAAATAAGCTATTATTTGGCTTCGAGTCATTTTTAAAGGTCATTTAAACTCATAAACATGCTCTTTCAGCCTAGTTAACTTGTGTTTCTAATTAATTATCATTTAGAGGTTTCAATTTTATTTGGATTATTTCTCATCCAAGATTTTCTTGTTCCTTCTTTCTCAATTTAAGATTCAACACACTTCATGCATTTTAAGATAATATTCACTAGAAGAAACTCTTTAAGAATGCAATGACTAGAAATGGCTTTTTACCATTGCCAGGCTCTTGTCTTTATAGAAATCAGAATGAACTTTATGTTCCCACATTTTTGACTTTCACACTAAGTGAAAATGTAATACATCAGACAACAAAACTCAAAATCAACTTTAAAATAATGTTTCATAATAGCAATGGGATTAGTTACGGTTGTGGATACTTTTGAGGTTCCTAAAATATTGTCTTTTAGAAATTTATTCTATAAATTCAATGTGTAGAAAAAAATAATCCTTGCATATAAATTCCAAGGTTTTTTTCCTGCACAAGTATTTTGTCAATTTTCTTACTAGGCTACCCAACATCTTGTATTGTAAGTAATCAATTATTTTATGATTATTAATTAGTTTAAATTATTAATTCATATGTTAACTAATTTTTATGGGGCTATTTGAGAAAAATTATCACTGATTGCAAAATATAGTCACTGCTATCCAGATCAATAAGACAATTCCTGTGATTATCCTTATTTTCTGTTTAATTTTTTAAAAGGCTACTCTTAGGGGCACCTGGGTGGCTCAGTGGGTTAAAACCTCTGCCTTCGGCTCAGGTCATGATCCCAGGGTCCTGGGATCGAGCCCCACATCGGGCTCTCTGCTCAGCGAGGAGCCTGCTTCCCCCTCTTTCTCTCCACCTGCCTCTCTGCCTACTTACGATTTCTGTCTGTCAAATAAATAACATACTCTTATGTAATTAATACTGGACAATATCCTCTCCTTCTTTGTGATATGAATATAAACATTATAAAGTATCTTATGAGTTTCCTGGGAAGTTTCAAAGTGCTCTCAGTTTTTGTCCAGGAGAGACACTGTGTGTGTGTGTGTGCATCTGTTTCTCCTACAATACTGTGGGTGGCTTGCAGGTGTAAGCTGTCCTAGAGGAAAGACTGGCACATTGCACATGTCTCTGTGTCAGTGCTCTCAACCATGTTAGCCTGCACCCAAATCAAAAGTTCTCTTAGAATTATGATGCCTATAATTAGTAAATCTATTCAGTGCATTTTCTGAACCTCCTCACCCACGTCTTGAACATTCTTAGAGTGCTATTTTCTTTTCTTTTTTTGAAACAAAGAGTGAAAGTGATTTTAAAAATGAACCTGCATTTCAGCATCATGGTAAATTCTTTCCTTTCCTGATTAAGGGGCTATAGTTTCCTATATCTCTATCTTAATTAATATATCTTAAAGTCCTCTTATTTTCTTTTACATGTCTTCTATTATTTTGCAGATTTTGATCTTAAGTAAATTCACAGAGTTTGGGGCATAATTATAACTAATATTTGTATAGCATTGTACATTATTATTTTATGCTTTAAAAATGATCTTACACGTTTTCAGGGGCCAAGGCCAGGCTATGGCTCACAGTTCTTGAGGCTTATAAGCAGTGTTGTGCTGGAGCCGGTTCATCTTAGCTCCTGAGTCAACAGTCTGCATCTTTTTCCAGCTCCACATATTTATCTCTTAAACCATATTGGTAGCTTGATAAGGGTATGAAGTGTATGACATGTGGGAGTATTTACACCATGGAAACTGGCAAATACTACAAATCTTTTCTTCTGGAGAGTCAGTTGTTAGGTATTTACCAGCATACTCACTGCACGTAGATGAAATTTCCACAGCTATCACCCTCCTCCCTTGGCACAACACCTCACCCCTGCCTGCTTTGCCTCTATCAAGAACAGACTGCACATTTTGTTACTGCTGTGGCAACCTGTGCATAGAAAGTCAGACCAGAACATCATGTATCATGGAAGAAGCAGGCCCTGGGCTCTGAGGAGAGGAACAAAAGTTGTATCTTTTCCCTGGTACCTACTCAAGTTATTTCTGAAGGTTTCAGGAAGGAAAAAAAAAAGTCTGAAAAACTCAATGCTCTAGAAACAAATAAACTGTACACTTAACTATATCATGCATAATCACTGATCCACACACAGATAACAATATGCTGAGACAGTCATACTTATGGGAGGTGAAGTTTTTTTAGTGGAATGAAATACATTTTACTTATTTCAGATGTATGGCATTTAAATATAATCTCTGACTGTACTTCGAAGTCTGGAATGCATGTACTCAAATTAGCTCAAATTCTAAATCTATAATACCAGGATTCATTTGTTTTCACTACTTATATTTTGACATTTCTTCACAGTCCAAGCAATCATTACCAAATATTCGAGGTGGGAGTATTAGTGAATTCCAAAAATGTTCTAGCGACAGCCAAGTCATAAAATAAGCATTTTAACCCACACATATTGTATTCATTATATTCTAAAAAAATAGAACTCTTGATAGAAGTCATGTATATTAATGATTAAACAACTCTGAAATCCCCCTTGCATTTGTAAAAGCACTGTAAAAATCCCTCTTGTACTGTAGAGCTTCCCTGTCTTGGTATTATGCTTTTTCTGCTTTAATATGTCTGAGAAGAGACATATTATCGGTCAAAGCTGTGTGGTCTTTGTATGTGAGGCAAATATCAAAGAGACTGGTTTGTTGTTGTTGTTCTTATTGTTGTTTTTCATAATTTGTTTGGTTTTGTTCTTGGTTTTTCTTTCTTTTTTAAAGCACTACTTCTCAAACCAAATTCTACTATGTCAAAAGCCAGGGTTGATAGCTGGCATCCCTGTAGACCACAAAGGAGGGATGCTGTTTAATCCAGTGAGGCCAGCCTTCCCCTGTACACACTGCTCTTCCCCCTACTTCTGCATTTAAAAAAAAAAAAGTCTATTTCCTTCTAGTCTTGCTTCTCCAAGACTCAAATATTGCCATTCAAGACCATCTGGTCTTCAGAGGTCCTCCTTAACTGGACTAGTGACACCGATCTTTTCTCTTCCTTACTACTTTGCCATTCAGAGCTTTCCTGGACATGTGGGCCAATTGTAGGTCTCTCTATTGGCCCCAGAACAATTCATTTCTCAAAGATGGACATCTAGCAACTTGTTTTCTGTGTTCTTTACATACTTCACAACAGATCCACGTATAATGTTAGACACAGGGCATGTGTACAATAAAAACTTAAACTGATTTGTTTTATTTAGATTTAAAAAAAACAAAATAAGACATACTCCTTAGTCATTATTAAAGTTATAAAAAGAGCAGTGGCTTATTTGACATTATATCTGTTTTTCAGTGTAGACTTGAGCTGGTCTGAGAAACTGGATATTCCATGCCCTGGCACTTCACACTTAAAAGTTAGATGTCTTGCCTACACTCTGTTTCAGCTTGTTCATATGAGGTTGATCCTTGCAGATACACTGGCTAGAATAGTTTGTGTACTGTGTATCCAGACGGTGTAGGTACAGTATGCACACTCTCAAGGCATTGAAAAAGTAAGGACAGCACTGATTCCTTTTTGAGAAAAAAATGTGTTACTTGATTCAAATATAAGAGACATCATGGAAAATTCAAGTTCAATTTCCTTATGCTAATTATTGTACTGATTTAATTTCAAATCAAACAGTTGAGAACTTACCATCTCTATATAGTTATTAGGACACCCTGATTTATGTACTAGATACAACTTTAGAAAATCAATTATTGCTTTTTTTGTACCTTAATCACATATAAATCCACAAAAAAGGATCCCATTATTTAAAATATCTTATTGAAAATCCATTCCAAAAAATGTATTTTGCAGGATGAATAATAAGCCCTAATAAATACGTTTACTAAATTTAGATGTTCTCTTAAAACAAAAATTAAAAAAAATTAAAAATTAAATAAAATAAAAATTTAGATGCTCTCAAATGAGGTTTCTTAATATTGGATTGTCTGCAATCCTTTCTTTCCTCAGGCTGGCTAGAGATACAGCCTTTATCCAGAAATATTTTTAATCTAGTCCCACAGTCCTCATTTCTAGCATGGGCAAATATAGCTTACAACTCTCTCAACATTCTATTGTAACTTTGTTATCTCTTGATTCCTTGTACACAATCAACTCTCAGTGGCACAGAAGAGGAAAGCATAGGGAAGGAAGGTAAGAGCAGGTCATGGTGACTTTTACCAGGACTTTTAATTTGCTCACAGATTCTATGATTTCTTTATTTCCTTCTCCTGTTTAATTTATTTTGCTTTCAATTACGTTAAAACACAATTTTAAAAGATGAACAAATAAAATATCAGATTATGAAAGGAACTTACACTAGTAAAGACTGAAATGCACAAAGGGGCTGACTATCTAGAAGATTATTAGTAAATGATAAGTTTGATTTTACATTCAAAATAAATAACATTATTTTCTTTCCTAGGTCCTAACTTAGGCAGTTATACATTCAATTTTTGCATACTGGAATTGCACTATGGTAGATATGGCATTATCAGATCCTCTAAGTATCTGATACCTCTGAAGAGGTTGTGTTTTAAATCACTCAAAATAGGACTGATGATCTGTATTAAGCATTTATGCAAATATAGCTTATAAACCTATTTGAGGAAATAAGTACACTCATCTCATCACCCACAGGTCTTGGTGCAGATGTTCATCAGCCCTTTCCTGGACAGTTATCATATCTTCTTTGCTCTTGCCTCTTGCCAAGTCATCTCCCATACTACAGGTAGAAGCACTTTTCTAAAACTTTCAGTGGCTTCCCATCTTCTACAGGATAAATATGCAATCTCAACTAGCCACATAAGGTTCTTTGGGATCCAGCCCCTGCCTATATTTCTATTTTTCTCTCTTGGCAGTTCCTCTTGTATATGTCCCAACCACAGTCAACTAACCCCCAAATGTCACAAGTGTCCTATACTTGTGCCTTTCTCATACAGTTCCTCCTGCCTAATTTTCTCTGTCTCACTACACAGTGTTGATAGAATAGAAGTTGCAGAAAAGCAATAGTTTCTGTGAGAGGAAAATTAAACCTATTTACTAATGCTCTTTTAGGAAATAAACATGTAGACATCATTTTTCATCTTCAAAATTATTTGATGTGGTTCGAGAAATAAGAAACTTTTTAAAAAAGTCACTATATTATGATCCCAGGATAAAGCTGATCTTTTTCATTGGGGGAGTGAGATACTTATTAAAACCTGGCTTTGAAAATCTTGTGAATTTTTCCACCCCAAATACCTGTTGTAGAGAGAACACTCCTATTAGTATCATTGACTAATTACAGTGATAAGTCCAGTGAGGAATGGGTTGGGCAGGGCATGACTTTCCAAGGATAGGTAGGAATTATCAGAAGCCCCATGTATAGTTTTAAAAAGTTAGTGATTCTGAAATCTTTTTCCCTAAAAGATGTTCTTTGCCCAACAATGCCTGCCCCCACCCCAACCCCGCTTATTCTGAGAATCAATGGTTGAAGAAAAAGGGACAAATTCAAAATAAGGAATTAATTTGAAAGAACATTTTGAATGAAAATATGTAACAGAGATATTCCTCAGAGATCAATAAAATGAGTCAACTTAGTCAACATTTCCTAACAATGAGAATATACAGTGAAAAGTCCAAGTTTGCAGATTACACTAACATCTTTAAATTAGTGAAATAAGGTAATGACGATAAAATTCTGGCAGACATAACATACATATATAGGTAAGCAGAAACTTGGCAGATGAGTTTGAGTGCAAAATTTTATAATAAAATTTAAACTATATTTATAAGATAAAGGGCCCTGAATAATACTTCTTCACAAAAAAGGTATCAAGAAATCACTCTGGATGTTTCCCTGAAGATATTATCTTAATGTGTAATTGTAGCCAAAAGACAAATAAAGCAATGGGCACCATCAGGAAGAAAGTAAGACACAAAACAGAACATATTACAATAGTTCTGTGTAAACAACATGATATAGCTACATCTGGAATGCAGATGTTGTCCTCTTTGCTTAGCATTAATAAAGACTACCCAGTACAATGGAAACATCTTGGAATTAGAATGAATGAATGATATAAGACATACATGACATAGACTAAAAAAACTGGGGAAATGATCTAGAATAACAAATGTTTATTTAAGATGAACCATATTCAGTGTTTATGAAATCATAATAATATGGATAAGAAGAACAGAGACTTGTTAGTCATCTCATGAAATATTAGGACTAGCATGCACTTCTTAAAGTCTTAATGCGCCAGAAGGCAGATAAATAGAAGTGCTATATAACACAATAAACAGAAAACATGAGAAAGTTGTTAGGCATAGAAGTGTTGCATGCTAAAAATATAAATAGGTTGAAGCAAGGTTTAGCCAATACTAAAAAGAAAAACCTACAACTGGTTAGAGAAGTAGAGATGTTTGGAGTTTGTCTTAATTGTTTTGAGTTGGCATCATGAAATGTAATCTGAGATGAACTGTTGTTTGAATTAACCATGGAATTTTGTGCTTTTTTTTTTTAAAGACTTTATTTTTTGAAATAATCTCTACACCCAACATCAGGCTCAAACTCACAACACCAAGATCAAGAGTTGTATGCTCCACCGACTGAGCCAACCAGGCACCCTGAGCTCTTTCTTACCTAATTAGATAAACTCCAAAAATGTAATGAAAATTAGAAGGAAATTTAACAAATACTTCTGGATAATCTCTTAATCTTAGTTCTTCTGATGTTTAGTATGTTTAGGAAACTCATTAATTCTTAAATCCTAGAATGATAACTAACTTTCATTTACTGATTTATAATATGACACAGCTATGGATTTATGTGTCATTCTATCTACTTCAGCATTTAATGAAAGCCTTCCAGATACAAAACCCTATACTAAGTACTAGGATTTGCAGAAGTACAAGGTAGTCTCCTCAAATGGCTTATAATTTAGACGCAAAAAAAGGGGCTAAACTTTTCAGTAACAATGGAAGAATAGAGATGAGTATTAATTCCTAGTTAGCAGTGTGTTGTCCTTAAAGAGATGATGACAGACCAGAAAACTCCGTAAAACATTATGTAGAAACTTGAATTTCAGTTTGGCTTTGAGAGAAAAGTGCCACTCAAGTAAATGGAAGCTTTTAAGATACTCCCAAGCCTCACCTCAGACCTACTGGATCAGACTTTCTGACAAGCAGGAATGAGCACTTGAAATTTTTAAAATAATTCATCACATGAATTCATTTAGCCAGTGCATGAAGAAATATTCGGGGAATACTGAAATAGAGATTCTATGTAATTATGGGTACTGGTGGGCAGAAGCAGGAAAAGTGCCTGGCTATTTGTTTGGGAGAGGAAGATGAGTAAATCAATGGCTTTGGGGGCCAGCGACTCATGCAAATTGTAGAGGAACAATGGGAGAAAATTGCAAAAGTAGACTGGACCAGATTTTGTAGGGTTCTGAATTCCAAGTACAAGAGGTTTTAATTTGGTTTGCTTTTTAATAGTGTGTACCATTGAAAATTTTGGAGCAGAACAGTAACTTTTGTAATGTGTTCCCTGGAGGCAAGAGTCTAGGCAAGAAACTAAACTAATAGATGAGGTACAAATAACGTGATGGCAATGGGAACAGAAAAGAAGTGGTAGATACATATTTGGTAATATATAGAATATAGAGAATATAGAAAGGGCAACTGGGAGTTTCTAGTAAGAGTTTGGGATGTCTGGATCTTCTTTTCAACATTTTAAGTATGTTCCTCTGTAAACTCAGATGTTTTATTTCTTCCTTTTTTTCTTTCACTTTAATTTCTGTGAGAAATATAACTACTCTGCATTAGAATGCACTGTTTCGACTGGTAGCAAAGAATGTGTACCTAAAAACTCTTAAGAAAACCAATGGCCAAAATGGCTTTAAATCATGCTTTAATTTTTCAATGCTGATTACCAGCAAGATCTGAAACCAAAGTGTTCAGAATTATCTTATTGTCTGGGTGGCAAAACATTTAAATACAAGTTAAAGAGGGAAAGAGGAAAGATTATATTCCAGGTATATTTGTATTTTGAACCTATCTGTAATCCTATGTAATGAAAATTCTGCTTTCCTACTGAAGATATTTTCAATTTTGGGAAAATCTAGAAAATGGGAGAGATTTTCTAGGGGGTAGTAAGAGATATTTTTCTCACATATGCTGGGATTATATCATCTGCACCTCTTGTGATAATTTTGGGGCCATTTTTAGAGTGTAGTAAAAGTGTTGTATTTAGCAGATGTAATTGTTCTACATGATCAGATAAAAAACTCTTTCCGAATAGTAATTTAGAATTTACAGGGATTACAGGGCAAACAAAGAGTATTTCTTTTGTCTCATTTAGGGAGAAAACTGGCCCCCTTTTGTTCCAGAGAGGTCATATATGATAAGGAAAAGGTCAGGAAATTGGCATAGAAATATAATTCTGTTCAATACAGTTCAACATTGTTCCCATTACATACTTTAGTAATATGCCACTGGAATCATCCTATTTGTTGCACAACTGAATAGTTTGTTTCTAATTCTGGCATGCTTCTAATCCTGCTGAAAGAAACTGTTGCAACTTAAATTCTTTCAAAAGAAAACATTGCCATCACTGTACCACACACTAATGTACTTTCTAAAGATTTCTAAATGCTTTGTTTTCTGAATAAATCTCTAAATGAATGACATGATTCTTTTTAACCTGGCAAATCACTTAAGTGTTTTTTACATCATTACAGAATAGAGGATTGATAAGAACTATAATTGATTTACCCCCTCTCTCCCCCAAGATAATGATGGTGTGGAATCAATTCTCTTATGCAGGACATTTCAGTTCTATTCGATACCAGCAATTGTGCAATCATGTGTAACTGTTTTGAGTTTCATGCTGGTTTGATGGGAATTATGCTTCCTGGGTTTCTGTAATAATTTATCTAGTTGTGTTTCTTTCTTGCTGGCTTTGATTTCATTAGTCTTCTAATTTCTTTTAGTGTATTCCAAGGTTCTGTCTTAGATCTGTTATTTAACAGTTACAGGGCATGCTTTTTTAGGGTAGGTGATTCAAAGATAAGATTAGCATTATCAACCAAATATATTAATTGTGTTATCTTACAATAGTAGGTTCTAGGGTTCATGGGAAAAGTAAGAGAACTTGGACCTGTTGGAGGTCTCTATCTCCACAAAGTCCTTTGTGTCATCTACTCTGAGTGAAAGATAATAAAGAGATGTGAGGCAAGTGAACTCATTTCTTTCCCAATTCAAACACTGAATCATTGCCTCCAGGCAGCAAAGTCAGCATGTGCATGGAATATCCACCTAATGGTTCTAATCCAACACTAGCCTTAAAAAAGAGATTTGTCTTCCATGTTAAGCAATCACTCTGTTTAAGCGATGGAACAAACTTATTTCAACCTAAGATAATTTGCTGTTTGTCTCTTTCCCTATAACGTTTGAAGAAGTCAATTTTGAATAATATGCATATACTGCTAAAGGTCAACTATTTACATTCTAAGTGGGCAACTTAAAATAAGATACAGGCAGCCATACGATCTTATTAAGTAAATATATCTTACATAATTTTGACATTTTGATAAAACTTAGTTCATGATAGAAGCTGTTTGTAAGAAAACAAAGTGTCCATAAACTATCTTAGTAAGAAATTTATGACCAAAACAAATTCAAAATAGTACCGAGCATTCATTGTCTCATAAGCAATTTATCAACAATGGTCAAAGTGAAAAGTTTATTATTCTGGTTTCAAACATACTTTCTTTAAAGACTCCTTTCTCAGGTAAGGGTAAATATGTCATTTATTTCACTGAGTACTGTCTATCTGTCTATACACAAAACTGCTACTTCTTCCAGAGATACTTTTTTTTTTTAAAGATTTTATTTATTTATTTGACAGACAAAGATCACAAGTAGGCAGAGAGAGAGGAGGAGGAAGCAGGCTCCCTGACAAGCAGAGAGCCCGATGCGGGGCTCGATCCCAGGACCCTGAGATCATGACCTGAGCTGAAGGCAGAGGCTTTAACCCACTGAGCCACCCAGGTGCCCCCTTCCAGAGATACTCTTAAAATTAAATGGCAAATACAGGCCTGAAGAGGAGGCTAGGGAAATTTTAACAGTTGCTTACAAGCATTTGAGAATGTGATGCTGATACATTCATGAAACATTCAACAAATCTTCACTGTGAGCCAATTCCTTGCTAGGCTCAATTTAGAGACAAGCCCTGTCCTCTTGGAGCACTGTAACTGATAAATAACTCTTCTTCATGTTCATTAAAGGAAGATCCGGGGTGGGGGGGGGGGCGCCTGGGTGGCTCAGTGGGTTAAATCCTCTGCCTTCAGCTCAGGTCATGATCCCAGTGTCCTGGGATCGAGCCCCGCATCGGGCTCTCTGCTCAGCGGGGAGCCTGCTTCCTCCTCTTTCTCTGCCTGCCTCTTTACCTACTTGAGATCTCTGTCTGTCAAATAATTAAATAGAATCTTTTTTTTTAAAAAAAAGGAAGATCCAGGGGAAATAATTTACCTTGTAGCAGAATCCAATGAGGTTAAATTTGTACTAACACAATAAAAAATGATGAAGAAATTCACTGATTCAACATATTTGCAATACCTTCAAAACTGAGTAATATCTGTTAAAGGACATATGGAGTAGTTTTCAAAGATCTTACTACTGTAAAATTGTATGAAGTCAGTGTTTTCCTTTCCTTCAAGTCCCTTTTACTCCTGCTATTCTTGCCTTCATTCAATATTATGTTTTCTATTACACGAAAAGGAGAATACTGATGCGCAGGTTTAGGGTTTCTCTCAAGCTCAGTCATAATTAGGAAATAAAACCTGTAATGTTTGCTAGCTTTTCTTTTATGGACCAACTATCCACAAAATGTAACTGTTGAATGATAGAAGTATTGTTAATTATATGTGGACATCCTCCCATTCAGGTCCAGTTACAACAGTAGATTCATATATGTCCCACCATTCTGATACTAAGTAAGTGAAGAACATTTGAGGGTTTTTGTTTGTTTGTTTCAAAGATTTATTTATTTGAGAGAGAGAGAGAGAACAAGAACATGTGAATGGGGAGAGGGGCAGGTGGAGAGGGAACAAATCCTCAAGCAGACTCCCAGCTGAGCACAGAGCATGACACAGGGCTCCATCCCAGGACCCTTTGATCTGAATCAGGATCACCTGATCTGAATCACCTGAATCACCTGATCTGAAAATCAGGAGTTGGCTGCTCAACTGACTGAACTGCCCACGTGCCCCAAGTGAAGAACATTGTTAATCTTATCTCTACATATTGGGGTTAAGAATATTTTAGTATATGTGCTGCCGAAGCGAGCACTGGGGTTAAGAATATTTTAAAAATCTTTCATTTTTTAACAACCCAATTAAAAAATGGGCAAAATATATGAACAGATAGATATCTTACCAAAGTAGACATGCAGATGGCAAATAAACATATGAAAACATGCTCACTCTTTAAAGGTTCTGCCTCTAACTGAGATGAAGATAGACTTGAAAATAGCAAGGTTCCTGAATGAGTAATATATTTTTTAAAGATTTTATTTATTTATTTGACAGACAGAGATCACAAGCAGGCAGAGAGAGAGAGGAGGAAGCAGGCTTCCTGCTAAGCAGAGAGCCAGACGCAGTGCTTGATCCCAGAACCCTGAGATCATGACCTGAGCCGAAGGTAGAGGCTTTAACCCACTGACCCACCTAGGCGCCCCTGAATGAGTAATATTTTTAATTGTTTGATGTACCTTAAAAATATCTTTCACCATGAAATTAACATATTTAAAGGTAGATTGCTTGGTAATGCATTCAGTAATTTGGCAGAATTGGTATCCTACCAACACTGACTTTCTAAACTGCTTTGTCCTATGTGCTGTGCCCTCTCTTACTCCAGAAAACACAAGAATGACTTTTGTTCAAGTACAGAGTGAGAAGTGAGGTTTTTATAGATCCACAAGGATCTGTAGAAGAATGAACTATGTAAGCTTATGAAATCCTACCCACCATACCAAAAACCAGGGAGTTGCTCAGAAAATAAAATATGAAAATATATAGCTTGCAGATATTAAGTTAGCTACCAAACTTACTGTACATGATTTTTTTGTCTACAGTATATCTATTGTCTTATATAAGACAAATATAAGACATAAACTCATGAGACTAAAGTAGAAGAAGAAATGAAAACAACACCTGTGCTCTCATGTCTTTCATTTTCCTACTCAAAACTCACTTATTTGTGGAGCATAACAACACAGAGGACATGGGGATATGGAGAGGAGAGGGAGTTGAGGGAAACTGGAAGGGGAGATGAACCATGAGAGACTATGGACTCTGAAAAACAACCAGAGGGTTTTGAAGGGGTGGGGGTGGGGGGTGGGAGGTTGAGGAACCAGGTGGTGGGTAATAGGGAGGGCACGTACTGCATGGAACACTGGGTGTGGTGCAAAAACAATGAACACTGTTACGCTGAAAATAAACAAAACAAAACAAAACAAAACAAAACAAAACAAACTGCTGTGTTGCTAGAGATCTGCCATCTCTTCTGGTGTGGCCATTCATTCCCACATGGGCCAGCATTCATTCAGCTTGATGAATCTGCCCCAACCCTTCTTCGTGTCTTGATATATACATCAGGAATATCCAGCTCCAATAGGAAGCTGTCTCAAACCTGTTCTGGACTGCTTTCCAGTCAGGGAACAACCTAATTTCCACTAGCTTTTCTCTTCATTACATAAACCATGAGATACTGTTGCCAATGCTTCTGAACAGCCAGACTCACCACTGTTGGTTAGAATAGCATAACTATTCATTTCTAAAGAAAATAGTTTATTACCACTTAACTATGCTCCCCACTCTGCAGTTATGTTTTCTTTCTCTTTCAGCCAATTTATTCCTTTTGTTATATTCTTTTTTTTTTTTTCCAAACACAACTTAACCAACTTTATTCCTTTTGCTATATTCTTAATGATAGCTTGGATTCCCTAGACTGTTAAGATTTTTTTTTTTTCTTACTGGCTTCTCTTCTGAATTAGTTGTTTTTTTAAGTCCCCTCTAAAAATGCTTATCTTCTCTAATAAGATGTATCATAGAAAAGAATATTTTGAGCTTTTTCACTTTCACATCTAGCCAAGAAAAACAATTTATATTTATATTACACATGATTGGTGACCATTCATACAGTAGGACAAACAAAACAAATATGCTCACGTCACTCCAAATAGTTCCGTTGGTGTCCTAATATCCAGGAATTTTTCCCGGCAAGCTGTTGAGTTCCGGGAAGCATTTCTTTTAATTTTCTGGCTGATCCCCTTGTCCCTGCATCTCTATTTTGTTAATATTTTAGGAAGTGGAGCATAATACTGGAATGAACCACCTTAGTATCAAACAAAGCTTCCTTTAGCAAATATGATAGAACACAGATACTCAATATACTTGACAGCAATGCTTAAAATTATTTCTATCCCATTTACTCATTCCTTTTGCTATGTCTATTTCCTCAACTTGTAGGCCCAGTGATGTCGAGGCTAAGGCATAAGGAAAGGGGCTGGAAAAGTCAAGTATCACTTTAAAGCTGGCTAATTTTGAGAATGAGTACAGAAGAAAAGTCAAGAAGATGCTATTTTTACTGGGGTGGGACTAATAATGTGGTTGACTTTTATGAAGATACTGAGTTAAAAGTGAGAGCAGTTTT
Source organism: Meles meles (assembly GCF_922984935.1). Classification (NCBI taxonomy): domain Eukaryota; kingdom Metazoa; phylum Chordata; class Mammalia; order Carnivora; family Mustelidae; genus Meles; species Meles meles. The sequence continues at coordinate 72,373,443 of NC_060071.1, forward strand.
CTATACCTTCTTCCTAAATTTGGCACATACAAACCACTGTGTGATCTAAATCTACAATGAAATTCTAGCTGTGCTAGATGTGTAGGATTAACAAAATTGCTTTTTAACAACAAAAAATAATTTTGCATAGCATCACAGCATTTCAGAATGTATCAGACTTCTAAAAATATGGTGATAGTGTATTTTACTTTTTAAATATTTAATATTTACATTGAACACTCTGAACACTGGGAACACCCAGTGTTAAAGAAGAATATCTGCAGGTGTCACCTGAAGCATCCTCACATGTGCTCCTCTGCCACTGCTTCCCTCTTTAATCTACTGTCTAAAATTACATCCTAGAATTTCATCATTATCACACCCTGATCACAATACTGAGATCTTCAAAAGATGTAGCAAGTCAGAATGCTCTGGTCTGATTATGATTGATGCAGGGCTTAAATTTTACTAGCGAGAATATTAAGACACATATTGAAGCATAATTATTATTTACACTTATTACCTTCCCCTATTGATAAAAGTGGAACCACTGAACTCTATGAATGTACTGTGGAAGTGAGAATTCTTTGGTTTCACGTGGACAGATAGTTTCTCGGTTCTCTTTCCTTCTCATTGTTTTTCATTTTGAATTTGCTTATTATTATGACTTCCTAGGGTCATAAAATATTGAGAGATAATGGTAATATATTTTATCCAGTAGCTTCTCAATCATATTATTGCTATTATCAACTACTTATAAAGGCATAGCTTAGTTGTGACCAAAATCTTGAGAATTAAGATTATTTTATTCATTGATGCCAGTAGTTGTTATGAGGTCTTTGACTACTTTTCATCTACCTTTTAGTAAAATCAGGGTATTTAATGAAATAGTTTATTGAATTTTTAATGACACCTAATAATTCGATCCTTAAATCATTGTTTACATCTCGAGTCCTATTCTGATTATAAGAAAGGGAGTAGAAATTGTGCTATTTAAAATGAAATGATTTGTTGGTCTGAAAATTTAGAATGAAATAAAATAATCATAAATCATTCATGATTTATTAGAATTGAATATAAAATATTTTCATGATTAAAACTAATTTTAATGCTCCACATTCTTCAAATACAAACAGAATCAAAAGCTTTTCTTTCCTTTTAATTAAGATATGTTTGCTATTTATACTTGATATTAACTTCTGAAGTTCAGAAATTAGAGCCATTTTCCTTAATTTGTGTCCTCAAATTACACTAGGGTTCTACACCTTCTGACAATACTTCATAAATACTTAAAAAGATTAATATTCATTCCTTTGCATTTCCTTCATAGACCTAAGTTTTTATGAGCAGCTCTAGAACTCTCAACTGGATGACCTCTGGCTAGTGCTAAGCATAGTATACTGTGAAAAGGGCCTCTATATGCAGCATATATGTGAAACAGATGACAAAAATTAGCAGGCTATATTAATCCTGATGAAGTGGGTTTCAATTTTATTCTCCAGATAGGAAAACTAAAGCAAAAAGAATAAATAAGAGGATGAAGCAAAACCATGGAATAAAAAAATCAGATTTTCCTTTAATTCAGTAAATATTTTGGAAAACAGCTTTTGGAGACTTGATTTTATGCAGATAATTTTCACTTGGAATTTTTTTGCATTATGTTAGGCACAGGAAGGAGAATGTCTCATGGCTGCATCTTCATGTTGAAAGTATAATTAATAGCAGTTATTTAAAAAGGTTCACTAAACTTTTAATTCCTACATTTAAATGTTTTAAATCATTTTAAATGTTTTTAAAAATTTCTTGAGATTTTACTGTATTTATGTGAGTCATTAAAATATAGCACTTAAAGAAAAGATACATAAACGATAATAGGTTATAAATAATAGGTTAGTATTCTTATGGTAACCATGTTTTATAAAAACAATTTCAACAAAGATTAAAAATTAGAAAGGTATAAAGTTATACAGTATCATATGAGCAGGATTCATAATTTGGTTTTATTTTTTTACTTTTTAAAAGTTTTTATTTATTTATTTGAGAGAGAGAAACAGCACATGCAGAGCAGTGGAGTAGGGGTGGAAAGAGAGAATCTCAAGCAGATTCCATGCTGAGTGTGGAGCCCCACCCTGGGGTTCTATCACGTGACCCATGAAATCACGACCTGAGCTGAAACCAAGAGCTGGATGCCTAACTGACTGAGTAACATAGGTACCCCTATAATTTGGTTTTAAACTGTCTTTTCATATATCAAAAAACTCAATATCAGTTTAAAATATTTAATCTTTCTTAAGGCAGTAGGTTCTATTACCATCATTTAAAATTGCTTTAAAAGAATTTTATTCAACTTCTGTAAATTCAAGAGATTTTCTATTAGCACTGATTTTTAACATAAAGTTTAAGAGAAAAGTAAAGATGTTAGCTTATTATATATTTTCATAGTATTGTATAATGATTAAGAACCAGATTGTCTGGGTTCAAATTTCACTTCTGCCATTTACCAGTTGAGAGAACTTGGGCAAATTAAACTTCTCTATGTGTGGGCCTCTTGATCTATAAAACTGGAATAACCAGAGTACTTATTTCATAGCCTTGGTGATAAGAAGGTGAGTTAATATATAGAAGCCTTGGAATAATTCTGAGAATGTGGTATAAGATCAATAAACATTAGCTGTTATCGTGATGATTATTATAGTAAATTAGAAATGTAATTCTAGGGAAGGAAAAGCTAAATTCAAATATTTACCTATTTCTTTGAATCCAGGTATCCTTTTCTATTAAAAAAAATCAATAGTTTGCACTTCCATATTTAACAGGGACTACTCTGGTGTTTGTGTGTTATGGGTAGGTGGCTTCAATCTGAGTTAATAATCAGATTCATAATTTTAATAACTTCTAACTGAAAAAAGGATAAGAACAAATGGTCATTCTTAGATAATCTGCAAAGTTGAGTGAATAACTGACTTATCTTTCTGTGATCTCTTGCAGATATCATGGAAATCAGGACAGTGGCAGTTGGAATTGTGGCAATTAAAGGGGTGGAAAGTGAATATTATCTTGCAATGAATAAGGAAGGAAAACTCTATGCAAAGGTATTGATAACTGATAGCTTAGACTTAATTTTTGAACTTATTTTTGTCAAAAATATGTTGCCTTTTCTTTTCTTTCTTTCTTTCAGAGAGGGACAGAAAGAGAAAGAGAAAGAGAGAGGGAGGAGGCAAGGGAGAGGCAGAGGGAGTGGGAGAGAGAGAATCCTAAGCACAGGCTCCACATTGAGCACAGAGCCCAGTATGGGCCTGATCCCATGACCCTGAGATTATGACCTGAGCCTAAACCAAGAGTTTCACTTTTAACCAACTGAGCTACCCAGGTGCCCCAAACAAAACATCTTGCCTTTCTGAAAAGAAAAGGTGAAACTAATTTCTTTCCAATTATATAATTTAATGATTTCATTAAAACATTATCTATTCAAGCATTGAGAAAACAGTTTTTGCAGGACCTTGGACAAATTACTTAAGCTCTCCAGGCTTGGATGTCTTCATTTGTGAAATGAGTTGGATTAACCGACCTCCCAGGATACTTCCATCTCTGAAATTCCATGTGCATTTTAGATACTTAAAATATAAAATTTCATTCTGAGAATATTAAAGCTCTTTAGTTAAAGTTCACCCAATCTGTACATTGCTAACATGAAAATTCTTGGGAAAAATATTCAGACATTTGTTTATCAACATCAGTCTCACAATCATGGGCTTTGAACTGTGAGCAATCATGTTGTTTCCACTTTATTATGATGTGAAATATGTAACAGTTCATCCCACCATAAAAAAATATAATCGACTTTCATTTGTATTCCCACAGCCCAACAGTCATGATTAACTGGCACAGGCTTATTATATAATAATGTAGGTTTAATGACTGAGTAGTTGGATGAATGAACAAATAAATTTAATTTTCTATCACAATTGCAGGCAGTATAGTAGTAAATGAAGAAAGGTGTGAAATATGTCCTTTGATTGAGGGAGGCAGATGCTCTGCTAATCATATCAAGTCTCATCAGTTAGGGAATGAGTGACTTGGGCATGGTAATATGAGAGCCGCTACTTAGAGTGAAATAGCTCCTAACACTAAAGATTAGTGGTAACCAATGGCCAAAAAGTTAGACATTTGAAAATATGTTGCATAACTAAATATGTGTCATTTTATCTTTTTAAAAAATTTTAAGATGTCTATTTTTTTGCAAATGCTAATTTATATCTAACAAACTGCAGTAGGTCCACTCAAAAGAAAAGGCCATATATGATTTAATTTTACTAAATATTACTGCTTACTATTTGAGTCCCTCTAAAAATAATCTGAATAATGTTGTTTGTTGTTTTAACAGAAAGAATGCAATGAAGATTGTAACTTCAAAGAATTAATTCTGGAAAACCATTACAACACATATGCATCAGCTAAATGGACACACAGTGGAGGAGAAATGTTTGTTGCTCTAAATCAAAAGGGGGTTCCTGTAAGGGGGAAAAAAACGAAGAAAGAACAAAAAACAGCCCACTTTCTTCCTATGGCAATAACATAGTCATATATGGTATATAAGAAACCAGTTCCAGCAGGGAGATTTCTTTAAGTGGACTGTTTTCTTTCTTTTTTTCTTTTCTTTTCTTTCTTTCTTTTTTTTTTAAGCAACAAAGAAAGGCTGGAAAACTACTGAAAAACTGATCAAGCTGGACTTGCGCATGTATGTTTATTTTAAGAGACTGCATTAAAGAAAGATTTGAAAAAAATATACACAAAAATCAGATTTAGTAACTAAAAGTTGTAAAAAATTTTAAAACTGGTTGTACAATCATGATGTTAGTAATAGTAATGTTTTTTCTTAAATTAATTTACCCTTAAGAGTATGTTAGATTTGATTATCTGGTAATGATTATTTAAATATTCCTATCTGCTTATAAAATGGCTGCTATAATAATAATAATGCAGATGATGTTATAAAAGATATGTCAGACCTAAAGGCTGCTGGAATGATTTGTCAGATAATGAAGCCAATACAAACTATGGAAGATGAGCAGTATTTGAAAGTTTTTTTAGTGAAAAATTATAATCCACTTAAATTCTAATCAGAAAAGAAAGAATATTCTCAAGAATTCTAGTATGGAATGGAATCAAATAGGTAGTTTTACAAAAGTAAAATATTAGAAAATGCTTGTACCTATTAACAAGAAGAAAATTCCCAATGCTGCTCAAACTGAAAGGATAATGGCTTAAAGGATGTTTTCAAAAAAATCTTGTATATAAAATAGCAATAATGATGAAAATACTGTATTTCATCTCACTTGGCACAAAATAACATCTTATAATCCCTAAAAGTAAAATTGAGAAATCTTTAAGTTTTTTTTCAAGTAACATAATCTTTTGTATAATTCATATTTGGGAATATGACTATTAATAATGTTCTTCCCATAAGTAATCATGCTTTTTCTCTGTGGTTATAGCATTAAACTCTAAGTTGTATTTGAACTTTATTGTTTTGTTATTTAAGTTTATGTTATTTATAAAAAAACCTTAATAAGCTGTATATGTTTCATATGCTTTTAATTCTAAAGCAATAACAAAACCGTCTGGCTCAACTGCAAGTTACCCTTCCCCCTCATGACCAACACCAAGTCCATGACCAACTTGTCATGACCAACATGTCATGACCAACACCATGACCATAGCACATGGGCCAGCAAATCCTGGATGGCAGACAAAAATGACAGCCTGCAGCCATTCTTACAATAGATGTTGCACAGGGAACAATAAAAAAATGTGAAATATATTTGGCCATATATATATATATATAGATAGATAGATAGATTGGATCATATAAGTAAAATCACTGCAGATACAAGAACTTAAAGGATTTTAAAGTTAGAATATACTTGAGTTCATGAGTAGAAAAGTGCCATAGTTTTAAAATATACATACTGAGTTAGTAATTTTCTAATGTCTAGAAATTTCTGCCATTCAAAATATTGCCACATGGAAAGATCTTTTCCTGATAGATGGCAAGAGCATAATGCCCAAAATAGAACATATAATTAGGTATTTGAGGACCTGAATATCATGAAAGCTTGAGGTGAGGCTACAGGTAATAGGCTTATCTGTAAGATAAAGATAAATTCCACTTCATAATTCTTTGATTGGCAGATTTAGTAGCACTTTATGTGTTCACCAATTGGAGGCCAACATTTATCTAAATTAAATTTAGATACTACTGGAATGCTTATCATTGTGTGTTTAATTTCAAAATATTCCTTGTCAAGTCCCTTTATTTTATATAAATATTATTGACTAATACATTTATAGGCAAAAGTTACATTAAAAGGCTAAATCAACAGGAACAACAGATTCATTTGATCTTCTTGCAGCTCACCTATATGTCAAAGTGGCAGGAAGCTAGAAAGAACTGCCCTTCCTCAGATATACTCTGGGACATGCTATGATTGATCTGGTCTCCGATTCATAGGCCTTGCTAGGCTAGGTTCCTAGATCAGGTTTCTATGGCTGAGGTCTTGTGAAAATATCAAGGGCAGAGGAGAAACTATGTGTTTCCTTAGTGCTTAGCAGAGTGTCTAACCATAAACAATTTTTATATGAATTCATTCAATGTTTGACTATTAAAATTCAGACTAAGACTAATCTTTCTTCATTTTTAAAAGTTAGGGCAAACATGATGATATAAAATTTGAACAGAGACAATATATATTATATATTATTATATAATATAGATATGTATATCTCTCTCTATATATATATATACATACACAATCAAATTACACAGCAATGCTAATTAAGTACACCAAATTTAGCAGTAAATCCAATCTGGTAGTGTTTCTAGGAACACTTCTAATTCATTTTTTATCTTCCCCTCTTTTAAAAATTTATCATGCAAATTTTAGAAAATAAAATCAGTACTAGTTACATACATTTAGAATTCTAGAATCTTAAAACTGTCTCTTGTATTCATCTGTAGACCAGGAAGCTGAGACTGTGATACATCCATAGTAGCTGGTTAGGTAGAAAGAGGTCACAAATGTCTAGGTCACTTAGCATGTATTTCATACCCTCAGATTATTAGGATTATTAGCTAGTAGTTTCCTTCTTTCAAAAAATTTCTATTGAGGGGTACTTGGGTGGGTCAGTTGGTTGTGTCCAACTCTTGATTTGGGCTTGGGTCATGATCTCAGGGTTGGTATTGGAGCCACACATCAGGCTCCATGCTGGGTGTGGAACCTGTTTAAGATTTTCTGTCTCCCTTTGCCCCTTCCACCACCCCCTCATGTTTGCTCTCTCTGTCACAACAATTTCTTTTTTTATTGAGATATGATATTTATGTTTGTATGCGAAGGCAATGTATGTTTTGGCAATTCACTTCATATACAATAATTAGTCTATACTGTGATGATTTGACCAAGAGGAGGAAAGAGATGATACAATTTCTAATCCTGTTTCCTATTCTACTCTTACATGTACCCCTTTATTTACAAATGGGGAATAGTAAGCAAAATGTCCATATAAATGGAGTAATCTTTTCTAAAATGTTCTTTGAAAGGGAAAATTGGTTAAATTCATAGGTTTCCAACAAGGAAGGAAAAAATTAAATGAAAGAATATAAACTGTTAACAAAAGAAGTAATAAAAAGATATTTTCAATGCAATTAGTGAACTAAAACATTTTGTTAAACAAAAGCCATAGTATAAATTATCAGCCTTTGAATTGGCTATAAATTGACCTAATGATAAGAGAGAAGATGCTCTTAGACTTTGCTCCTCGGGTTCTCTAGAGTTACAAAGAACATACAAATGGATTACAAGACCAACTGTAGGAAAAGCAATTCTATAACCACAAATGCACTAAATCAGTGTCTCTCAAAATTGTCTACTGAAATAACAATAATAGAAGAAGAAACGAATGAGGGTCTAGGGAATAATGTAAAGGTGGCACACAAAATTTCTTGAAAATCTTTTTTCTCTTAAAACTCATGTGATTTTTGTATTTTATTTCATAATATATTTGTGTTTGCACTAATATAAAATTTACACCAATAAACAAAAGTGATACATCAGAAACATTTACAAGGTTTATCATGCAGTTTCATTTATATCACTACCCTATTGCCATTTACCTGGACATGAATAAGACACAGGAGATCCATACAATTTTATTATCCAACTTTACACATAGAAGACACATGGCCAAAGAAAATAAAAACTTTATCTAAAGTTCACTATGAATAGGAATGATATTAAAAATATTTAATGACCAGCATGAATGGTTACAGGTCAATTAGAATATGCCACTTATCTATCAGAACAAATACAGGTCACTACAACTGACTTGTGGGTATCAGATGATTATTAGCTGTGACTATTTCTATGATCACTCTAAAACAGTTTTCAGAGAATATCTCTTAACTGGTCTCTATGATTTGAGTTCTTCATGTGCATCTTAATATGAAATAGTTCATTAAAATTTATAACTGTTTCAGCATTGTTGTCAGGATAGTGTTTGTTCAACTTCTATATTTATTCAACAAAGCTGCTGTTTTCAATGAAGTTGATGTTCCTTCAGGCCACATTTACTCCCATTCATCCTCTAACTTTGAATGGTTTATTAAGAAAATGCACTTTCTCTTAGGCTGGGGAGACTTGGCAGAAAGCAAAAAATAATAAAATAAATAAAAATAATAAAAAAACAACAAAGTCCAACTCTCTTCCCCCAAATCCCTGTATTTACTCTCCCCTGAGTACATTTCTTCTTACATGTTCCAAATATCACTTCCTGATAATTATGTGGTTCCAGTTTCCACATCCTCATCATTGAAATTATGAGAATCTATACAAACTTATTTTCTTTCCTATCACCAGAACTTACAACAACTGAAATATGAGGTAAATAATAATAATTAGTTTACAGATGGCAGGACTTTCTTCTTGACAAATCCAGACATGTGTTAGTTATAGATTGTTATTTAACAAATTATCTTAACACTTAATGGCTTAAAACAGCAAATATTTATTGTCTCATGTTTTATGTGGTCAGGAACCTGGACATGGGTTGGCCAGTACTCTCTACTTAGAATCTCTCCTAAGGCTACAATCAAGGTGTTGGCCAGGGCTATGGACATCTATTATTTCAATGCTTAGCTTAGAAAGGGATTCACCTTGGGTCCTCACTGGTTGTTGGCTCAAAATATCACTTTTTTTTTTTTTTTTTTTTTTTTTTTTTACCACATTAGCCTCTCTATAGCACTATTTAAACCATGGCAGTTTGTTTCCTACACAGCAAGGAACCAGACAGAATGCCCAAAATGGAAGCCACAGTATTTTTAGAACCTAATCTTGAGTGATATCCCATTACTTCTGCCTATACAAGGTAAGGAAATTACATAAAGGCATAAATACCAAAAAGCAGGGATCATCAGATACCATCGTAAAGGCTGCCTAACACAAATAATAAGTGGGATTTTTTTTTTTTGCTTTCTTTTTTTTTTTCCATTTTATTTATTTTTTTCAGCGCAACAGTATTCATTGTTTTTGCACAACACCCAGTGCTCCATGCAAAACGTGCCCTCCCTATTACCCACCACCTGTTCCCCAACTTCCCACCCCTGACCCTTCAAAACCCTCAGGTTGTTTTTCAGAGTCCATAGTCTCTTATGGTTCGCCTCCCCTCCCCAATGTCCATAGCCCCCTCCCCCTCTCCCAATCTCACCTCCCCCCAGCAACCCCCAGTTTGTTTTGTGAGATTAAGAGTCATTTATGGTTTGTCTCCCTCCCAATCCCATCTTGTTTCATTTATTCTTCTCCTATCCCCCTAACCCCCCATGTTGCTTCTCCATGTCCTCATATCAGGGAGATCATATGATAGTTGTCTTTCTCCGATTGACTTATTTCACTAAGCATGATACGCTCTAGTTCCATCCACGTCGTCGCAAATGGCAAGATTTCATTTCTTTTGATGGCTGCATAGTATTCCATTGTGTATATATACCACATCTTCTTTATCCATTCATCTGTTGATGGACATCTAGGTTCTTTCCATAGTTTGGCTATTGTAGACATTGCTGCTATAAACATTCGGGTTATAGTGCTCCTTCGGATCACTATGTTTGTATCTTTAGGGTAAATACCCAATAGTGCAATTGCTGGGTCATAGGGTAATTCTATTCTCAACATTTTGAGGAACCTCCATGCTGTTTTCCAGAGCGGTTGCACCAGCTTGCATTCCCACCAACAGTGGAGGAGGGTTCCCCTTTCTCGGCATCCTCGCCAGCATCTGTCATTTCCTGACTTGTTAATTTTAGCCATTCTGACTGGTGTGAGGTGCTATCTCATTGTGGTTTTGATTTGTATTTCCCTGATGCCGAGTGACGTGGAGCACTTTTTCATGTGTCTGTTGGCCATCTGGATATCTTCTTTGCAGAAATGTCTGTTCATGTCCTCTGCCCATTTCTTGATTGGATTGTTTGTTCTTTGGGTGTTGAGTTTGCTAAGTTCCTTATAGATTTTGGATACTAGCCCTTTATCTGATATGTCGTTTGCAAATATCTTCTCCCATTCTGTCAGTTGTCTTTTGGTTTTGTTAACTGTTTCCTTTGCTGTGCAAAAGCTTTTGATCTTGATGAAATCCCAACAGTTCATTTTTGCCCTTGCTTCCCTTGCCTTTGCCGTTGTTCCTAGGAAGATGTTGCTACGGCTGAGGTCGAAGAGGTTGCTGCCTGCGTTCTCCTCAAGGATTTTGATGGATTCCTTTCTCACATTGAGGTCCTTCATCCATTTGGAGTCTATTTTCATGTGTGGTGTAAGGAAGTGGTCCAATTTCATTTTTCTGCATGTGGCTGTCCAATTTTCCCAGCACCATTTATTGAAGACGCAAAAATTCTCGCCAAAATACTAGCCAATAGGATTCAACAGTACATTAAAAGGATTATTCACCACGATCAAGTGGGATTTATTCCAGGGCTGCAGGGTTGGTTCAACATCCGCAAATCAATCAATGTGATACAACACATTAATAAAAGAAAGAACAAGAACCATATGATACTCTCAATAGATGCTGAAAAAGCATTTGACAAAGTACAGCATCCCTTCCTGATCAAAACTCTCCAAAGTGTAGGGATAGAGGGCACATACCTCAATATTATCAAAGCCATCTATGAAAAACCTACCGCAAATATCATTCTCAATGGAGAAAAACTGAAAGCTTTTCCGCTAAGGTCAGGAACACGGCAGGGATGTCCCTTATCACCACGGCTATTCAACATAGTACTAGAAGTCCTAGCCTCAGCAATCAGACAACAAAAAGAAATTAAAGGCATCCAAATTGGTAAAGAAGAAGTCAAACTATCACTCTTCGCAGATGATATGATACTATATGTGGAAAACCCAAAAGACTCCACTCCAAAACTGCTAGAACTTGTACAGGAATTCAGTAAAGTGTCAGGATATAAAATCAATGCACAGAAATCAGTTGCATTTCTGTACACCAACAACAAGACAGAAGAAAGAGAAATTAAGGAGTCAATCCCATTTACAATTTTACCCAAAACTATAAGATACCTAGGAATAAACCTAACCAAAGAGGCTAAGAATCTATACACAGAAAATTATAAAGTACTCATGAAAGAAATTGAGGAAGACACAAAGAAATGGAAAAATGTTCCATGCTCCTGGATTGGAAGAATAAATATTGTGAAAATGTCCATGCTACCTAAAGCAATCTACACATTTAATGTAATCCCTATCAAAATACCATCCATTTTTTTCAAAGAAATAGAACAAATAATCCTAAAATTTATATGGAACCAGAAAAGACCTCGAATAGCCAAAGGAATATTGAAGAACAAAGCCAAAGTTGGTGGCATCACAATTCCGGACTTCAAGCTCTATTACAAAGCTGTCATCATCAAGACAGCATGGTACTGCCACAAAAACAGACACATAAATCAGTAGAACAGAATAGAGAGCCCAGAAATCGACCCTCAACTCTATGGTCAACTAATCTTCGACAAAGCAGGAAAGAATGTCCAATGGAAATAAGTGGGATTTTTTAAGGTCACTGCTACAAGACAGGATTCTTTAGGGCCTAATAAGAATAATTCACAGCTTTTCTTGGTGAGCCATTCAGCAGAGAAAAATAAGCATATTCTCTGTGGCAACATTCTTGATACTTTCTGAGGGATACTGTATAGCCCATTCTTGCAAAGGTAATTGAGAAAAGGTTGGAACCATAGTTTAGACTGCCTATTAGCTTGAGTTGTGCTTCTTTAGAACTCCTAATACAGCTGGAAAACTAACAGTATCACTTTGCCTCTATATAAATGATATGACCGAGCCTTCAGACCTAATCTGATGATAAGCCTCCCTTCCGCTTCCCTACCTCAAGAGAGTAAAATCATATATACCAGCTGAAACCTCCTTGAGCCATAGAGAGTCTTATTCTAGATGGCAGAGGCAATCAATCACAAGTTGCACATGACCATGTGAGGATAAGAAGACCTAAAAAGACAAAAGACTTGAAAAACAACCAATTTTAATGCTAGATGCATATTGGAATCACCTGTTGCTGTTTTTTTTTTTTTTTTTCAAAGAAAATGAGGCCTAGCCCCCAGGTCAATTGCATCGGTATATCTGGGATGGGATACAGGCAGTGATATTTTTTAAGTTCCCCAGGAGATTCTAAGGTACCTATGCATTTGAGAACCAATTGGCTAAATGGGGGGTGGGGGTGGGAGTGAGAAAGGAAATCCTTTTAGGATCTATACCTGGTTCTTAATTTTTGTTTCTTCCTTAAACACTCTGAAAAGCCTTATGTTGCTTCCCATCTTAATTCCATAATCAGAAATAGAAAGTATATAACCAGGAGATTCATATTTCTGTTAGTGGAAAGTTTGAAACAACCAAAATAACCAATGATAGATCAATTAAATAAGGAGAAGTAAAATAGAGGTCTTCTCATTTATCTAGACTGTCAGATCCATGAATTGACTGATTAATAGAAAAATTTTGTTAAATTGATATATGCATGCCTTCAATCTTTTTTTTTATTTCAGACATAACAATGTGCATTCATTTACCGGATTTTATGTGGGGCTATGAACTCTGAGTATGATTCTAATAATTATCATGCCCACTAAATATTGCCTACAGTGTACAGAGAATTCAATGATATCTGCCAAGGAATCTGCATGCATAATTCTGGATTGTTATTTTTCCCTGGTGTCTTGCCCACACCTAATTTAACATCTGAAGTTTTTAATCACTGACCTTTTCCATTGCCACTCCATAGGCAACTCTAAAAACTTTGATTTCTGTCTTGAGTAATATGGGAAACAATTGCAGCTTTGAACAGAGGAATCGCATAGTCTGAAATACAACTTAACAGAATCATTGTGGCTGCTCTGTTTGAAAAAGGACTACGGTGTATGTGGGGGTACCCTTTGCATAGTTTATACCCCATAAATGTCTGAATGCAAAAACAATTGTAGCTCTCTTTCTAGTGTTTGCATTTCCTTTTAGCCTCAACCATGAGTAGCAAAGATGTAACCAGGGGTCCAAGAAGCACTATAGACTTTGAAATTGTATTGGAAAATATTCTTGTCTTTACTTCACCAAAACCCAGGCAACTTCTTTTTCAACATCTTTAGGTGTATCTCTTTCTTGGTCCTTCTACAATCTCATGACCTCATGTCTAGGGTTAAGCAATAGTTCCTTAATCATTCTTCTGTCTCAAGTTCTGCCCCATCTCAGATGCTACCTAACTCCTAATCTTCCTAAAATACTACTTTGACTATGTCAGTTGCCAGCTGAATAATCCATTTTCTATATTGCCTATTGGATTTAAATTCTTTAAAATATCATCCAAAGCTGTCAAACAATTAGCTCTACCTTACCTGTTCAATCTTCTCACTGCTCAACACAAACTTTATAGTTTCCTTAGTCCACTGTGTTTATCCCATGGTCTGTCTCTCCTCACCAACCCATAAGTTTTATAAGAAAAATGATCTTAGGTTTTTCTTCACTTATGTATCCCAAGCACCTTTGAAAGCCTCTGGCACAGAATAAGCACTCAGTAAATAGTCACTAAATAAATAGTTAAACCAATTCCAATTCAGTGACAGAATAATGAGCATACATCACTATGAAGCATGATTACAATATTTAAGGAAGATACAAATGTAATTGTTACAAATGCATAGAAACATACCACCTTGTTTTGTTCAAATTGGTGACTAAAACTCTCAGAAGAATTCAAATCCTTATTTACTTCACCTTAGCATGGCTTTTTCATGTCTCTCAATTAAGAATGTTAATGCATTTCATAATACAATGAGAATCCACCTTTTTTTTTTCATGCTATCTGCACCTCTGACAACTGCTACCAACCAACAAATTAATGTATCTGGGGGAGGCATTTGACAGTCACCCTGTGACAGACTACGGAAGATAATCTTAAAAGCTAAATTAGTACTTAGAAAGTTGCTTGGTCAGGGCACCTGGGTGGCTTAGTGGGTTAAAGTTGCTTGGTAACATGGCATCAAAGCAAAGGGAGGTAAAATGGCTTTGAAAGATATATTAACCAAATTATTATAAAAATAGAATTCACAATGGTCAAATATGGATAGTTCTATAAAAACACTGCGGTTGGGGCACCTGGATGGCTCAGTGGGTTAAAGCCTCTGCCTTAAGCTCGGGACATGATCCCAGAGTCCTGGGATCGAGCCCCACATCGGGCTCTCTGCTCAGCAGGGAGCCTGCTTCCTCCTCTCTCTCTGCCTGTCTCTCTGTCTACTTGTGATCTCTATCTGTCAAATAAATAAATAAATAAATAAAATCTTTAAAAAAAAACACTGCGGTTTCTGATTCTTCAGGCTATATCTATTTTGTGCCATATGTTGTTTATCCCACTTTTGTTCACATAGTCTTTCTCCACATAGTATGAAATACAACCAATGACAATACAATAATACAACTTATTAAATTACACACTGAGAGTTTATATCTCTGTCCATCTTAGTGTTTTGAGGTTTCCTCTCCCTTTAGCCATGAAAATTCCTTGGTTTTCTTTCAATATTGTATAATGAAAAGCACAATGTTGAGATTTCACTGGTTTAATTCTCAGAAAGCTACTTTATTTCCAAGTTTTAAGAGTTCTTTTTTATTGTCCCTAAACATTGCTGACAGTGAAGAGGTAGCAAATTGACAGAGGTAAAAATTAAAGTTGAAGTAGCTATTGGGCTATTGTTCATTGGGCTATTACTGTTTCTGGAACATATCATTTGCTAAATATCACTAGTACTTGTATATGAAGTAACTAGTTACTAGTATACTAGTAACTATGTTTCTTTTCTGTTTCTTATCTCCCATAGCACTAAGTATAATGATATACACATAGGTACTTAAAAGTTACATGTTAACTGAACATAAGGATATTTTACTGCATATAGTTTAAACTACAGTTTATAAAAAATCATGAAGTATTTTAACTTCTTAACTTTCAAGCCAGATAAAGAAAAAATTTGGTTTAAAAACTAGGGGAGAGGTATAAAAATAGTTTTTAAAAAATGATCTTCATCTGAGTTTAAAAGGTTATATGGTGTTCCACAATAAGAGAAGTGAAGATTAAAACTTTAGTCTTGTAAATAGTTTAACAATACACTGGTTAAAGGGAGCTGACTTGTAAATCCTGAGTCATTCCAGATACTGAAATTCTATAACTGCTTACATTCCAGTCCTAAAAAGGGAGATATGCCATTTGGTTTGGAAGGCAAATTTTAACTATCTGCTGTCTACTTTGTTAAAAACAAAAACAGAAATTTTTTTAGTTTAAAATTTTGGAGAAAAGTTAAGCCCATATGATAACAAACATCTCAAATGTCAAGGAGAAATTATGGTTTAAATACATTTTGGATTAGAAGAAGCAATTCTGAGACAGTATTATACACGGAGCATAGGTTATTTTATTTCTTGAAAGTCATATATATGCACACATGCATATATACATCCACTCATGTTTTACCCCAATTCTACACTTCACCTGCCTTAGCATCCCTCTAGCACACAGATAAATATATTTATACACACAAGGCACACACATGAGATACACATAAACACACATGGGCATACACACAACTATTAGAGGGGGAAGAGTTCTAAAATAATAAATCTAAGTCACTAGTCTCTGTTGCTAATTCTACCTCAATAGTCAACAGCAACTTGGGAAGCTTATTCAGTATTTAAGAATAAAAGTAATAGCATAATAAAATGTTAGAGAGGGGGAAATATAGAAATAATCCAATCTGATCACGTCAGTTTTTTCAGGTGGAAAAGTTATGGAACATGATCAAAGAATTAATGTCTTTAATGTGCAAATTAAATACATTAGCGCTGAAGAAATATTAGTAACTGCAGAAAATTTTCCAAATCGAAACATACTCATGGCCTAGTAAATAAATTATCTGAGTCTTATGGTTAGGGTATTCTCCATAGTGATTGCAGAGTCCAGCATGGGGATAAGTAACACAGAAACTGTAAAACAACAAGCAGGATATGATAGCTCTCAAATGCCATGGAGCAAGCCTTCACAGTGCTTTCCTGTAGGGCAGTAACCCTCAAGCTTTTTGGTCTCAGGGCTCTTTTATACTCTTAAGAATAACTGAAGATACCAAAGAACTTTTGTTCAATGGATTCGGTATCTATTAGTATTCCCTATAATAGAAATTAAAACAGAAATCTTGAATATTTGTTCATTAAAAATAATAGTAATAAACTCATTTCTTATTAAAATAAATAGTATATTTATAGAAAAGCTAGCTACTTAAAATTTTTTTAAATTTAAATCCCAGTTACTTAACCTAATGTAGTATTAGTGTCAGGTACACGATAGAGCGATTCAACACTTCAATACATCACCTGGTGCTCATCACAAATGACCTCCTTAATCCCCATCCTATTTCACCCATCCCTCCACCCACCTCCACTCTGGTAACCATCAGTTTTTCTCTATAATTAAGAGTCTGTTTCCTGGTTTGCTTCTCTCCTTCTTTATCCCCTTTGCTTGTTTGTTTTGTTTCTTAAATTTCTCATATGAATGAAATCATATTGTATTTGTCTTTGACTGACTTATTTCACTTAGTATTATACTCTCTAGTTCCATCCATGTAATTGCAAAGGGCAAGATTTCATTCTTTTTTAACAGCTGAGTAATAGTCCATTGTGTGTGTATGTGCATAAATCACATCTTGTTTTTTTCTTGGAAAAGAATAACTATTTTCAAGAAAAGTTTTGAGAAGAATAACATAATTTCACATTTTAAAAATCTCTTTAACTTCTGCCTTAGTAGAAGACAGCATTCCAATATTTACTTCTGCATTTGTTTTGTTGTGGTACACTTTTTGAGAATATATTTGTATATTGATGTACATGAAGAAAATCTGGTATCACACATATAATTGGAAAAATGAGTATTTGAGTTGCCTTTTCATGTAACTGTGAATATTCTTTGAAAGTACACCAAAACTTGACAGGTTGTAACTTCTTTTTTTTTTTTTTTTTTTTTCCATTTTATTTATTTTTTCAGCGTAACAGTATTCATTCTTTTTGCACAACACCCAGTGCTCCATGCAAAACGTGCCCTCCCCATTACCCACCACCTGTTCCCCCAACCTCCCACCCCTGACCCTTCAAAACCCTCAGGTTGTTTTTCAGAGTCCATAGTCTCTTATGGTTCGCCTCCCCTCCCCAATGTCCATAGCCCGCTCCCCCTCTCCCAATCCCACCTCCCCCCAGCAACCCCCAGTTTGTTTTGTGAGATTAAGAGTCATTTATGGTTTGTCTCCCTCCCAATCCCATCTTGTTTCATTTATTCTTCTCCTATCCCCCTACCCCCCCATGTTGCTTCTCCATGTCCTCATATCAGGGAGATCATATGATAGTTGTCTTTCTCCGATTGACTTATTTCACTAAGCATGATACGCTCTAGTTCCATCCACGTCGTCGCAAATGGCAAGATTTCATTTCTTTTGATGGCTGCATAGTATTCCATTGTGTATATATACCACATCTTCTTGATCCATTCATCTGTTGATGGACATCTAGGTTCTTTCCATAGTCTGGCTATTGTAGACATTGCTGCTATAAACATTCGGGTACACGTGCCCCTTCGGATCACTATGTTTGTATCTTTAGGGTAAATACCCAGTAGTGCAATTGCTGGGTCATAGGGTAGTTCTATTTTCAACATTTTGAGGAACCTCCATGCTGTTTTCCAGAGTGGTTGGACCAGCTTGCATTCCCACCAACAGTGGAGGAGGGTTCCCCTTTCTCCACATCCTCTCCAGCATCTGTCATTTCCTGACTTGTTAATTTTAGCCATTCTGATTGGTGTGAGGTGATATCTCATTGTGGTTTTGATTTGTATTTCCCTGATGCCGAGTGACGTGGAGCACTTTTTCATGTGTCTGTTGGCCATCTGGATGTCTTCTTTGCAGAAATGTCTGTTCATGTCCTCTGCCCATTTCTTGATTGGATTGTTTGTTCTCTGGGTGTTGAGTTTGCTAAGTTCCTTATAGATTTTGGATACTAGCCCTTTATCTGATATGTCGTTTGCAAATATCTTCTCCCATTCTGTCAGCTGTCTTTTGGTTTTGTTAACTGTTTCCTTTGCTGTGCAAAAGCTTTTGATCTTGATGAAATCCCAATAGTTCATTTTTGCCCTTGCTTCCCTTGCCTTTGCCGTTGTTCCTAGGAAGATGTTGCTGCGGCTGAGGTCGAAGAGGTTGCTGCCTGCGTTCTCCTCAAGGATTTTGATGGATTCCTTTCTCACATTGAGGTCCTTCATCCATTTGGAGTCTATTTTCGTGTGTGGTGTAAGGAAGTGGTCCAATTTCATTTTTCTGCATGTGGCTGTCCAATTTTCCCAGCACCATTTATTGAAGAGGCTGTCTTTTTTCCGTTGGACATTCTTTCCTGCTTTGTCGAAGATGAGTTGGCCATAGAGTTGAGGGTCGATTTCTGGGCTCTCTATTCTGTTCCACTGATCTATGTGTCTGTTTTTGTGCCAGTACCATGCTGTCTTGATGATGACAGCTTTGTAATAGAGCTTGAAGTCCGGAATTGTGATGCCACCAACTTTGGCTTTGTTCTTCAATATTCCTTTGGCTATTCGAGGTCTTTTCTGGTTCCATATAAATTTTAGGATTATTTGTTCCATTTCTTTGAAAAAAATGGATGGTATTTTGATAGGGATTGCATTAAATGTGTAGATTGCTTTAGGTAGCATAGACATTTTCACAATATTTATTCTTCCAATCCAGGAGCATGGAACATTTTTCCATTTTTTTGTGTCTTCCTCAATTTCTTTCATGAGTACTTTATAATTTTCTGTGTATAGATTCTTAGTCTCTTTGGTTAGGTTTATTCCTAGGTATCTTATAGTTTTGGGTACAATTGTGAATGGGATTGACTCCTTAATTTCTCTTTCTTCAGTCTTGTTGTTGGTGTACAGAAATGCAACTGATTTCTGTGCATTGATTTTATATCCTGACACTTTACTGAATTCCTGTACAAGTTCTAGCAGTTTTGGAGTGGAGTCTTTTGGGTTTTCCACATATAGTATCATATCATCTGCGAAGAGTGATAGTTTGACTTCTTCTTTACCAATTTGGATGCCTTTAATTTATTTTTGTTGTCTGATTGCTGAGGCTAGGTTGTAACTTCTTAATGGTGGGTTGCAATGTGGAATCTAAAATCCCATTTTAAAAATCCATGTATTGGGGTGCCTGGGTGGCTCAGTGGATTAAAGCCTCTGCTTTCTCCTGGGATCATGATCCCAGTGTCCTGGGATCGAGTCCCACATCGGGCTCTCTGCTCCACGGGAAGCCTGCTTCCTCCTCTCTCTCTCCCTGCCTGCCTCTTTGCCTACTTGTGATCTCTGTCAAATAAATAAATAAAATCTTAAAAAAAATCCATGTATTATTGTTAAAAATACATGTACTGATCATTTGAAAAATACTGGTTCTGTGAGTTATGCAGATCTTCTAAATGTTAACACATTTCTTTATATGCTATCAAAAAATAACATTTATTAATAACACCACTGACTTATTAGGCAGTCTTTTAGTATTGAAAAACTGTCAATATTGTGGTGATAGAAGTACATTTCCAAAATTTTTCTTTGATATTCAAATTTATTTATTTATTTATTTTAAATTTCTTTTCAGTGTTCCAGCACCACACCCAGTGCTCCATGCAATACATGCCCTCCTTAATACCCACCTTATTATTGGTCACAGCAAAAGCATTCTATACACAAGGATTACTACACTACTCTTTATTTCAAAATGTGTGGCTTCCCTTTCCATAGTACAGAGTTGTCACTATGCAGCCCCTTCCCAGCCACAGCTTTTATTTTCTAGCCCTCCTTACATCTAAATACAGCTATGGCTTGTCCTCACTAATGGCATCTGATTGAAAGTGATGTGGGTAACTTCTGAGCCAAGACTTTTTAAAAGTGAGGTATAACTGACATCATGTATTAATTTCAAGTGTACAATATAATGATTTGTTATATGTATATACTGCAAGATGATCACCACAGTAAGTCGGTTAATGTCCATGACCATATATTGTTGCCAAATTTTTTTCTTGCTATGGGAATTTTCAAGATCCACTCTCCAACCTACTTTCGAATATGTAATACAGTATTATTAACTAACTCACTATGCTACATATTATAGTCCCATGAGGTATTCATTTTATAACTGGAAATTTAAAACTTTAGCCAAGACTTTTAATACTTCTCTTATGTTATCCTGGTGCAGATTAATTCTAATGGCTATCCAGTTCTATAGGCTGTGACCCCAGAAGGCAGAAACAGCCTGGATCTCTGAAACACTATGTGGAGGAGAGGTACTCATTGATCACTAGCTAAAATAAAAACTCAGCAAGATACCTTTAAAGGCAGGCTAGGGGCCTAGAAAAATATAAAAGCCTCAAAGTTCAAATAAACACATAGATTTCCTAGTAGTCACAATCTAAGTAGAAATTTAGAGAAAAAACCATTTTGTAAAAACAAAACCAAACCAAACCCAAAACCCTCTCTATGGAATTCTTGGCTTTTTGAAATGGTACAATCACCTTTTTAGTTTCCCTGCCAAAAACATTGGTGCATAGCAGACCTGTGCTTTCTCAGTGGAGGCTCAGTTACTTTCAGAAGATTAGAAATTCCAACTCTTTGTTGTCATTGCGCTTCCAGACTACTTTGGCCCCAGAATGTGGGTTTCTAATTCCCCAAACCACTGCTATTTCTAGAGGAATCCATATACAAAGTTTGGAAATAAGTGAAATTTCCCCCCAGTCTTCTGTTCTTTTTCTGACCCTTCTAGTAATATATCTCCCTCTTTCCTTCTCATGTATTAAAATTTGATCCCAAGAAAGGATCTAAAAACTCATTCACATTAGTCATGAATGAAGGATTAAGGCTATGGCCACTCTTATAAGTTGCAATTCTTATCCTATGATGACAATTTTAAGCCTTAAAGTACTTCTAAGCTTATAAAATTAAATGACTAAGAGGAAGCATGTTGAGTAGGCTATGAGTTCAGACTCTAAGGCCAGAATTTCCTGGATATGAATTCATATTCCACTACTTACCAGTTGTGTGACTTTGGGTAAGTTATTACTTAATTTCTTATGCTTCAATTTTCTTACTTTATAAGAGATAATAAAAGTGAACTGCTACATAGGAATATTACTAATAAGGCTAAAAAGTTAACAGACTTTATGAAGTACATACTTCAAATTGAAGATTTGTATGTTTAAGATAACTTATTAAATTTTAATTTTGAGCACTATATGAAAGGAAACACCCATAAACCCCTAATCTGCCCTCCCAAACTTAGAAGATCTCATCCAGAAATAGAAAAATCTACTCATATTTTAGAATCAAATATAAAAAAATATTTTTCAAATATTTAGGGGTTAACTAAAATACATGATACATATTATCAAGATTTCCTGTTATTAAAATTAAGTGTGTTTGAATCAAATATAATAGTTATGTTTATTTAAGGTGAAAATGATCATTGAAATACAGTTTAAAAACTCAAGCATTGTAATTAACCATCCAGAATGTTCATATTAGATTGCAATAAATGGATACTGAAATAATAACTTCTGAAAAAACAAGGATTATCATGAAGCAACATATAAATAAGGGATGTTTGGAATAAACATTATTGAAATAAAAGCTCACAAACAGGGGCACCTGGGTGGCTTAGTGGGTTAAAGCCTCTGCCTTCGGCTCAGGTCATGGTCTCAGGGTCCTGGGATCCAGCCCCACATTGGGCTCTCTGCTCCGCGGGGAACCTGCTTCCTCCTCTCTCTCTCTCTGCCTGCCTCTCTGACTACTTGTGATCTCTGTCTATCAAATAAATAAAATCTTAAAAAAAAAAAAGCTCACGAACAGTATTTCCTAGAAAAAGAGAAAAAAACCTTCTTGACTGTCTATAGAGTAACTTGACTATGTTTTCTTTATGGTCAAAAAAAATGGCTAATACTTATTATTTTAAATGATTGAATGTTGATTATTGTTAATTTTAAAATGCAAAATGGTTTCATGTATTTTGTTTATGTAAAGATCATAAAAACAATATTACATATTATGGACAGAGTGGATGCCCACAAATTTCAGTATAGTCATTACCTTTGGAAAGGGGGAGATAGATTTAGAAATGATACCAAAAAAACACTCTGTAAATAAAAGGCTTAAAAGACAACTATGGAAAAATACAAATATTTATTACATGTGAGAAATGTTCTTTACTGTTCTGCATGCTTACCTAAAATGCAGTAATAAAAGCACATCTATGAGGAGACTTCTACATAAGATGGTGAGATAAACACAGCTACTTTAGTCTATCTCCCAATGCTCAGTTAACTTACTATGAAACATAAATAGGAAAATCTGCATCAGCACCAGAACACAGTTTTATAAACTGGTATTATATCTGAAGCCTATGAAATAAAACCAAATTTGTAGAAGTCTTTGAAAATACTTTATCACATGAAGGGAAAGTACATGGGAGGAGGTCTTGAAAGATCCACATCTCCACTGGCGGAAGCCTAAGATGTTTTCCAAAGAAAACATTCAGATGGCTTACAAATATAGGAAAAGATGCTCACCATCATTTATCATCAGGGAAATAAAAATCAAACCCATGATGAGAAACCACCTCATACCTGTCAGAATGGCTAAAATTAACAACACAATGGGTTGTTGGTGAGGATGAGGACACTGTTGGTGGGAATGCAAACTGGTGCACCCACTCTGGAGAACAGTATGGAGGTTCCCCAAGTTTAAATATAGAACTACCCTATGATCCAGCAGTTACATTACTAGTTATATATCCAAAGGAGACAATAATACAAACTGAAGATTCAAAGGGGTACATATAACCTGATGTTTATAGCACTTTATCAACAACAGCCAAACTATGGAGAGAGCACAAATGTCCATCAACTGATGAGTGGATAAAGAAGATGTGAAAAAAATATATATGTACATAAAATGGAATGTTACTCAGCTACCAAAAAGAATGAAATCTTGTCATTTGCAATGATCAACGGAAGTAGAGTATATTATGCTAAGTGAAATAAGTCAGTTAGAGAAAGACAAATACCATACAATCTCATATATATGTGGAATTTGAGAAAGAAAACAGATTACATATGGGAAAGGGGAAAAAAGAGAGGAAAACAAACCATAAGAAACTCTTAATGATAGAGAACAAACAAGATTGACAGAGAGAGGTGGGTGGGGGATGGGCTAGATGGGTGATGGGTATTAAAGGGGGCACTTATTGTGACGAACACTGGTGTTTTATGGAAGTGATGAATCACTGAATTCTAGTCCAGGAACCAGTATTGCTCTATATGTTAACTAACTAAAATTTAAATAAATTTAAAAATGGGGAAAAAAATAAAAGCACAAGTTGCACTGAAATGAGACATTCAACTGGGAAACCAATGAGAAGATTTACTCAAAGTCATTTTACCTCTGCAGGCCAGAGCACCTGCTAGCCTGGTAATCACCTGAAAAAGGTAAGACATGATATACAAAATTGTGGTCTTTCCTAGGGACTTGAATTTTTGCTTTCAGCTTAACTTCCAGGGCCCTTTCAGTTTTAACTCTGTAATAGAAAATTGTTCTTGGTTTACACAACATTTACCAAATGAACAAATTTCAGTGGCCTTTTTCTTATTTTTTTTTCATTGATCCCTATATAATTGTTTTTATGCCACAGCAGTTCATCTGTTATAGCATACCATGTGAAAACCTTTCTCTAGAGATTTTATTTCCTCAGTGTTAGGAGGATACTATCCAATGATAGAATGAAATTTTTTGGTTAAATGTCTGAAACAGAGCAGGCCTCTCATCAGCCTGGCCGTGTAAGTTTCTGTCTCACTTGAAATATTTGGCAAAGACCTTTACTAGGTCTCAATGGAGCTTAGAGAAATGCAAGAATTATAATTAAATTGTCACTAGGAAAAATCTAGGAAAATTGTCATTAACATCAAAACACATTCCAGTGACATTCTCCATTTTTAAAGACAATTTAAAAAATCTTGGAAACAACTAAACAGAAAAGTAAAAAACAAAAAAAAATTCATAAATTAACTGTAAAGAAAAAATAAAAGAGTTGTCTTTAGACTTCTCTACTACACTAATTAATAGAAGATAATGAAGCAACATACAGTCTTTAGGGAAAAAGTGACTTAAAAATTTGATATTTAAATTGTAAAATAAAGTTAATATTTAAGTAAAATGTTTAACTTACATCAATCTGACTTTCCCAAAGATAAAAGTTATAAATTCTTGAAAATATTTTTTTAAAACACAACAATTTGGAGATACCAGAGAATGACTAAGAGTAGATAGAAATTGAAGGGGAGCTGAGCCTTATAAGAGGGAAAATCTAGTGCATGCAATTTGTGTTCAGGCAGTAGTAGCTTTTTGGCTGATGGTACTAGTTAGTCATCATAGTATGTAAATAGATGGAATTCAAACATAAAGTGGAAATATTATTGGTTTAATGAGTCAGAGAATGATATTTGGGACTGTCAGAGAGCTGAAAAATGAGGTAGTTCTAGAAATCCTGGAAATAAAGGGGCTACAGAAGGGGAAACCCAGAATCTAAATATTATAGGCTCTCTCCAAACCCTTGGGTGATGTATGAATTACTCAGGGTAGAAAGAGGGAACTTAGAGGGATGGGTAGAAAGGAATAGCTGGATGGCTAAAAGCTCTAAGTAGAGATCTAAGTGGCTGACCATCACGGAACACAAAGCATTTGGACTTTGAATACAGCCAACGTAACTTACTCGAACAAAATTAAGATTGTTTAGTGGAGGTTAACAGAATGCAGAATATCCTCAAAGTTTCATTCAGAATCCCAAGATTACATAAAAAGTTACTAGACATGAAAAGAGATAAGAAACTGTGATTCAGTCAAGAAAAAGATGTCATAGAAATCAATCTCATCTTATCTTTTGTTTGCCCCTCTAGAACTTCTGCTCCCCTTTCACAACCTGTGCTCTTTCCAGGAGAATGACCTTGAATGTTCCACCAGCTGGCTCCTTGTCTTCTAGCATTCACTTTTTTAAAAAAAATTTATTTATTTATTTTCAGTGTAACAGTACTCATTGTTTTTGCACCACACCCAGTGCTCCATGCAATACGTGCCCTCTCTATTACCCTCTGCCTGGTTCCCCAACCTCCCACCCCTTGCCCCTTCAAAACCCTCAGGTTGTTTTTCAGAGTCCATAGTCTCTCATGGTTCATCTCCCCTTCCAGTTTCCCTCAACTCCCTTCTCCTCTCCATCTCCCCATGTCCTCCATGTTCTTTGTTATGCTCCACAAATAAGTGAAACCATATGATACTTGACTCTCTCTGCTTGATTTATTTCGCTCAGCATAATCTCTTCCAGTCCTGTCCATGTTGCTACAAAAGTTGGGTATTCATCCTTTCTGATGGAGGCATAATACTCCATCATGTATATGTACTACAGAGGGTTATTCTTGAATCTTTGCCTGAAGTTGGTAAAGAGCCACCCACAGGGAGGAGCAGGCAGAACACTGCTTGAGGCTCAAACAAAGCTCATATTCTAGACAGTCGGATGGGAAACCTTTACAGAGCAAGGGGTAAAATAAGGAGAAGGGTATTGCCTCATCAGGCGAAACAAGTTAGGCCTAAACAAAAGACGTTGCTGATTCTACCAAATGAAACTTGAAAGGAAAGCTCAAATGTATCAAAGTATTTCTAAGTAACTGGATTGCATTCCTGAAAAAAACTCAAAAATATTTAAAGGAATAAAATAAAAAATCACACAGAACAACCAAGTTCATTTAAGAAGTAACTGATAACTGAATAGCCCTACACCTATTAGAGAAACTGAATTTATTGTTAAGAACTTTCCACGGAAAAAATTCTAGGTCTTCCTTGATGGCTTCATTAGTGAATTCTCCCATATATGGGAAGAATAATAAAAACCAATTTTACACCATCTCTTTTTAAAAAGAGAAGAGGATAGAACATAATGCTTATTACTAAAATGAGACAGGATAGTATAAGAAAATAAAACAAAATTTTATCAAATTAAATCCAGTAGTACATGAATAAGTTAATACACAATAGCCAAATGGGTTTTATACCAGAGATGCGGGGTTGGGTTAACATTTGATAATCAATCCCTGTAATTCACTATATCAAAAGACTGAAACAAACAAAAAAGTTCACCCCAATAGATGCTAAAAAGCATTTGTTAAGATCCTACATCTGGGGAGGAGTCAAGATGGCGGAGAAGTAGCAGCCTGAGACTACATCAGGTAGCAGGAGATCAGCTCGATAGCTTATCTAAACATTGCAAACACCTACAAATCCAACGGGAGAGCGAAGAGAAGAACAGCAACTCTAGAAACAGAAAATCAACCACTTTCTGAAAGAACCTGTTTTTATCCCCTTTCTCCCCCCCACAATTAGGGGTCTCTTCTGATTGGGTTACAGCGCATTTTTCTGGGGTCTTTGCCACCCTTTTAGTATTTTATTTGCTCCTTCATATCCTCTTATCTGGACAAAATGACAAGGTGGAAAAAATCACCACAAACAAAAGAACAAGAGACAGTACCGAAGGCTAGGGACCTAATCAACACAGACATTGGTAACATGTCAGATCAAGAGTTCAGAATGACGATTCTGAACATTCTAGTCGGGCTCGAAAAAGGCATGGAAGATATTAGAGAAACCCTCTCTGGAGATATTAAAGCCCTTTCTGGAGAAATTAAAGAAGTAAAATCTAACCAAGTTGAAATCAAAAAAGCTATTAATGAGGTGCAATCAAAAATGGAGGCTCTCACTGCTAGGATAAATGAGGCAGAAGAAAGAATTAGTGATATAGAAGACCAAATGACAGAGAATAAAGAAGCCGAACAAAAGAGGGACAAACAGCTACTGGACCATGAGGGGAGAATTCAAGAGATAAGTGACACCATAAGACGAAACAACATTAGAATAATTGGGATTCCAGAAGAAGAAGAAACAGAGAGGGGAGCAGAGGGTCTATTGGAGAGAATCATTGGAGAGAATTTCCCTAATATGGCAAAGGGAACAAGCATCAAAATCCAGGAGATGCAGAGAACCCCCCTCAAAGTCAACAAGAATAGGTCCACACCCCGTCACCTAATAGTAAAATTTACAAGTCTTAGTGACAAAGAGAAAATCCTGAAAGCAGCCCGGGAAAAGAAGTCTGTAACATACAATGGTAAAAATATTAGATTGGCAGCAGACTTATCCACAGAGACCTGGCAGGCCAGGAAGAGCTGGCATGATATATTCAGAGCACTAAACGAGAAAAACATGCAGCCAAGAATACTCTATCCAGCTAGGCTATCATTGAAAATAGAAGGAGAGATCAAAAGCTTCCAGGACAAGCAAAAACTGAAAGAATTTGCAAACACCAAACCAGCTCTACAGGAAATATTGAAAGGGGTCCTCTAAGCAAAGAGAGAGCCTAAAAGTAGTAGATCAGAAAGGTACAGAGACAATATACAGTAACAGTCACCTTACAGACTAATAATGGCACTAAATTCATATCTCTCAACAGTTACCCTGAATGTTAATGGGCTAAATGCCCCAATCAAAAGACACAGGGTATCAGAATGAATAAAAAAACAAAACCCATCAATATGTTGCCTACAAGAAACCCATTTTAGATGAGAAGACACCTCCAGATTTAAAGTGAGGGGGTGGAAAACAATTTACCATGCTAATGGGCATCAGAAGAAAGCTGGGGTGGCAATCCTTATATCAGATCAATTAGATTTTAAGCCAAAGACTATCATAAGAGATGAGGAAGGACACTATATCCTACTCAAAGGGTCTGTCCAACAAGAAGATCTAACAATTTTAAATATCTATGCCCCTAACGTGGGAGCAGCCAACTATATCAACCAATTAATAACAAAATCAAAGAAACACATCAATAATAATACAATAATAGTAGGGGACTTTAACACTCCCCTCACTGAAATGGACAGATCATCCAAGCAAAAGATCAACAAGGAAATAAAGGTCTTAAATGACACACTAGACGAGATGGACATCACAGATCTATTCAGAACATTTCATCCCAAAGCAACAGAATACACATTCTTCTCTAGTGCACATGGAACCTTCTCCAGAATAGATAACATCCTGGGTCACAAATCAGGTCTCAACCGGTATCAAAAGATTAGGATTATTCCCTGCATATTTTCAGACCACAATGCTCTGAAGCTAGAACTCAATCACAAGAGGAAAGCTGGAAAGAACCCAAATACATGGAGACTAAACAGCATCCTTCTAAAGAATGAATGGGTTAACCAGGAAGTTAAAGAAGAATTGAAAAAATTCATGGAAACAAATGATAATGAAAACGCAACAGTTCAAAATCTGTGGGACACAGCAAAGGCTGTCCTGAGAGGAAAATATATAGCGGTACAGGCCTTTCTCAAGAAACAAGAAAGGTCTCAAGTACACAACCTAACCCTACACGTAAAGGAGCTGGAGAAAGAACAAGAAAGAAACCCTAAACCCAGCAGGAGAAGAGAAATCCTAAAGATCAGAGCAGAAATCAATGAAATAGAAACCAAAAAAAAAAAAAAAATACAATAGAAAAAAATCAATGAAACTAGGAGCTGGATCCTTGAAAGAATCAATGAGAATTGATAAACCCCTGGCCAGACTCATCAAAAAGAAAAGAAAAAGGACCCAAATAAATAAAATCATGAATGAAAGAGGAGAGATCACAACTAACACCAAAGAAATACAGACAATTATAAGAACATACTATGAGCAACTCTACGCCAACAAATTGGACAATCTGGAAGAAATGGATGCATTCCTAGAGACATATAAACTACCACAACTGAACCAGGAAGAAATAGAAAACCTGAACAGGCCCATAACCAGTAAGGAGATTGAAACAGTCATCAAAAATCTCCAAACAAACAAAAGCCCAGGGCCAGACGGCTTCCCAGGGGAATTCTACCAAACATTTAAAGAAGAACTAATTCCTATTCTCCTGAAACTCTTCCAAAAAATAGAAATGGAAGGAAAACTTCCAAACTCATTTTATGAGGCCAGCATCACCTTGATCCCAAAACCAGACAAGGATCCCACCAAAAAAGAGAACTACAGACCAATATCCTTGATGAACACAGACGCAAAAATTCTCGCCAAAATACTAGCCAATAGGATTCAATGGTACATTAAAAGGATTATTCACCACGATCAAGCGGGATTTATTCCAGGGCTGCAGGGTTGGTTCAACATCCGCAAATCAATCAATGTGATAGAACACATTAATAAAAGAAAGAACAAGAACCATATGATACTCTCAATAGATGCTGAAAAAGCATTTGACAAAGTATAGCATCCCTTCCTGATCAAAACTCTCCAAAGTGTAGGGATAGAGGGCACATACCTCAATATTATCAAAGCCATCTATGAAAAACCTACCGCAAATATCATTCTCAATGGAGAAAAACTGAAAGCTTTTCCATTAAGGTCAGGAACACGGCAGGGATGTCCCTTATCACCACGGCTATTCAACATAGTACTAGAAGTCCTAGCCTCAGCAATCAGAAAACAAAAAGAAATTAAAGGCATCCAAATTGGTAAAGAAGAAGTCAAACTATCACTCTTCGCAGATGATATGATACTATATGTGGAAAACCCAAAAGACTCCACACCAAAACTGCTAGAACTTGTACAGGAATTCAGTAAAGTGTCAGGATATAAAATCAATGCACAGAAATCAGTTGCATTTCTGTACACCAACAACAAGACAGAAGAAAGAGAAATTAAGGAGTCAATCCCATTTACAATTTTACCCAAAACTATAAGATACCTAGGAATAAACCTAACCAAAGAGGCTAAGAATCTATACACAGAAAATTATAAAGTACTCATGAAAGAAATTGAGGAAGACACAAAGAAATGGAAAAATGTTCCATGCTCCTGGATTGGAAGAATAAATATTGTGAAAATGTCCATGCTACCTAAAGCAATCTACACATTTAATGCAATCCCTATCAAAATACCATCCATTTTTTTTCAAAGAAATGGAACAAATAATCCTAAAATTTATATGGAACCAGAAAAGACCTCGAATAGCCAAAGGAATATTGAAAAAGAAAGGCAAAGTTGGTGGCATCACAATTCCGGACTTCAAGCTCTATTACAAAGCTGTCATCATCAAGACAGCATGGTACTGCCACAAAAACAGACACATAAATCAGTGGAACAGAATAGAGAGCCCAGAAATCAACCCTCAACTCTATGGTCAACTCATCTTCGACAAAGCAGGAAAGAATGTCCAATGGAAAAAAGACAGCCTCTTCAATAAATGGTGCTGGGAAAATTGGACAGCCACATGCAAAAAAATGAAATTGGACCACTTCCTTACACCACACACGAAAATAGACTCCAAATGGATGAAGGACCTCAATGTGAGAAAGGAATCCATCAAAATCCTTGAGGAGAACGCAGGCAGCAACCTCTTCGACCTCAGCCGCAGCAACATCTTCCTAGGAACAACGGCAAAGGCAAGGGAAGCAAGGGCAAAAATGAACTATTGGGATTTCATCAAGATCAAAAGCTTTTGCACAGCAAAGGGAACAGTTAACAAAACCAAAAGACAACTGACAGAATGGGAGAAGATATTTGCAAATGACATATCAGATAAAGGGCTAGTATCCAAAATCTATAAGGAACTTAGCAAACTCAACACCCAAAGAACAAACAATCCAATCAAGAAATGGGCAGAGGACATGAACAGACATTTCTGCAAAGAAGACATCCAGATGGCCAACAGACACATGAAAAAGTGCTCCACGTCACTCGGCATCAGGGAAATACAAATCAAAACCACAATGAGATATCATCTCACACCATTCAGAATGGCTAAAATTAACAAGTCAGGAAATGACAGATGCTGGCGAGGATGCGGAGAAAGGGGAACCCTCCTCCACTGTTGGTGGGAATGCAAGCTGGAGCAACCGCTCTGGAAAACAGCATGGAGGTTCCTCAAAATGTTGAAAATAGAACTACCCTATGACCCAGCAATTGCACTACTGGGTATTTACCCTAAAGATACAAACATAGTGATCCGAAGGAGCACTATAACCCGAATGTTTATAGCAGCAATGTCTACAATAGCCAGACTATGGAAAGAACCTAGATGTCCATCAACAGATGAATGGATCAAGAAGATGTGGTATATATACACAATGGAATACTATGCAGCCATCAAAGGAAATGAAATCTTGCCATTTGCGACGACGTGGATGGAACTAGAGCGTATCATGCTTAGTGAAATAAGTCAATCGGAGAAAGACAACTATCATATGATCTCCCTGATATAAGGACATGGAGAAGCAACATGGGGGGGTAGGGGGATAGGAGAAGAATAAATGAAACAAGATGGGATTGGGAGGGAGACAAACCATAAATGACTCTTAATCTCACAAAACAAACTGGGGGTTGCTGGGGGGAGGTGGGATTGAGAGAGGGGGAGGAGGTTATGGACATTGGGGAGGGTATGTGCTATCGTGAGTGCTGTGAAGTGTGTAAACCTGGCGATTCACAGACCTGTACCCCTGGGGATAAAAATACATTATATGTTTATTAAAAAAAAAAAATTGGAAGGGGAGGGAACCATAAGAGACTATGGACTCTGAAAAACAACCTGAGGGTTTTGAAGGGTCAGGGGTGGGAGGTTGGGGGAACAGGTGGTGGGTAATGGGGAGGGCACGTTTTGCATGGAGCACTGGGTGTTGTGCAAAAACAATGAATACTGGGCGCCTGGGTGGCTCAGTGGTTTAGGCCACTGCCTTCGGCTCAGGTCATGATCTCAGGGTCCTGGGATCGAGTCCCGCATCGGGCTCTCTGCTCGGCAGGGAGCCTGCTTCCCTCTCACTCTCTCTGCTTGCCTCTCTGCCTACTTGTGATCTCTCTCTGTCAAATAAATAAATAAAATCTTAAAAAAAAAACAATGAATACTGTTACGCTGAAAAAATAAATAAAATGGAAAAAAAAATTCTTAGCAAGCCAAGAAGAGACTGAAACTACCTCAACCTGACAAAAGGCATCTATAAAAACTGGTAGACCAAATCTATTTAAAGGCAAATAATGTAACATTTCTCCTCTAATGTTAGGGATGAGGCAAGCATGTCCACTCTCACTGTTTTTAGTTAACATTTTTTTAGAGGTCCTAGTCATAGGCATGTAAAATAGACAAGGCATATAGATTGGAAATGAAGAAGTAAAATGCTCTTTAATATTAGATGACACGATTTTACATGCAGAAAATTGTAAGAAATCTATAAAAAGGCTATTAGAACTGATGAGACTGTAGGATAGAGATCAATATAAAAATATAACAGGCAAATGGGAGTACATAATTAAGCACATACCACTTTTATAATGAAAAACTAAAATGTGAAGCAATGTGAAGCAATATTCAAACTATTATAACACCAATCTACAAATCAAATGTTATCTTAAGACCCTCCAAAGAATTAATCATTAGAAAATTATGATAAATTCATAACTTAATATACTTGATTTGGCTATTTCATCTCACAGTTAACAATAAACTTACTTACCTGCCATTATACATGTCTGACTCTTTTTAATCCTGTCCTTTACAGATGTTGAAGGTGCTTTCTTAGTACCATGAATGGTTGTTGTTGTGAGCTCTTTTAGATTCCAGTGAGTCCAAAACCCTTTTTGAGGTTTTAAACCTGTTAATATAAAATGTAATTTAGTCAGGAAATTAGCATTTGAAAATATCTTTTAATTTCTCAAATCATTTTTGAATATTACGTTTCAGTCTCACAATTGTCCTGTGGAAATTGTCAATCTCGAGTTTCATATGAGAGAAATTCTGTAAGAAATATTAATGTCTTGGGGCGCCTGGGTGGCTCAGTGGGTTAAGCCGCTGCCTTCGGCTCAGGTCATGATCTCAGGGTCCTGAGATCGAGTCCCGCATCGGGCTCTCTGCTCAGCAGGGAGCCTGCTTCCCTCTCTCTCTCTCTGCCTGCCTCTCTGCCTACTTGTGATCTCTCTCTGTCAAATAAATAAATAAAATCTTTAAAAAAAAAAAAGAGGGTTATGAAGGGGCGGCGGGGGGGATGGGGGTGGGGGGGTGGGGTGGGAGGTTGAGGAACCAGGTGGTGGGTAATAGGGAGGGCACGTACTGCATGGAGCACTGGGTGTGATGTCAAAACAATGAACACTGGTATGCTGTAAATAAAAAAATAAAAATAAATAAATAAATTTAAAAAAATTTAAATAAAAAAAAGAAATATTAATGTCTTATGTAAAACAGTAGAAAAGTAGAAAAGAGGTAAAACTTGATATCATCTTCTGACTCATAGACATAAGCTAAGTTCACTGATGGACATAAGAGGAAGTTAGTTATTGCAAAAACTTGGAAAGGACCTAAATATCCAAAAAGACTCTATCCATACAATGGATTATGAAGTATTCACTAAAAATTATCTTGTAAATATTTGTTAACATAGAAAGGCATTTGTAATATATTTTTTTTTGAAGAGCAATTTTTACCTATTGTGTACGTGTGGCTGTAGCTTAAGTGTTAACATGATTGCTTCCAAGTATAGGTGACTATCATTATTATTCCTTGTCTGTGTCTCCTAGCATTTTAAAGTAATATTTATGAATTAATTATAGGAACCAAAAAGTAACAAAAATAAATTAAATTATTTTATTTAAGTTCAATTTAGTTAAAAATACTTTATTATTAATTTCAGGGGTAGAATTTAGTGATTCACCAGTTGCATGTAACACCCAGTTCTCATTATATGAAGTGCCCCCCTTAATGGCCATCACCCAATTACCTCTTCCTCCATTCACCTCCCTTCCAGCAACCCTCAGTTTGTTTCATAGAGTGAAGAGACTCTCGTGGTTTGCCTCCCTCTCTGATTTTGTCTTATTTTATTTTTCCTTCCCTTCCCCTATATTCATGTTTTATTTCTTAAATTCCATATATGAGTGAAATCATATGGCATTTGTTTTTCTCCAACTGATTTATTTCGCTGAGCATAATACCCTTTAGTTCCATCACAACATTGCAAATGGCAAGATTTCATTCTTTATGATGGCTGAGTAATATTGCTATATATGTATACACACACACACAGTATATAGATATATATACATTACATATATATATACCACATCTTTATCCAATCTCTATGTATACCACATCTTTATCCAATCATCTGCTGATGGACATCTGAACTTTTTCCATATTTTGGCTATTGTGGACATTGCTGCTATAAACCTTGGATACATGTGCCCCTTTGAATCACTGTCTGTATCCTTTGAATAAATACCTAGTAGTGTGATTGCAGGTTGTAGAGTAGCTCTATTTTGAAATTTTTGAGGAATCTCCATACTGTTTTCCAGAGTGGCTGTACCGGTTTGCATTCCCACCAATAGTCTAAGAGGGTTCCCCTTTATCTGGAAACAGATGTTTCCAACATCTGTTGTTTCCCGAGTTATTAATTTTAGCCACTCTGACCAGTATGAGGTGGCAGCTCAAATCAGTTTTGATTTGTATTTCTCTGATGATGAATGATGTTGAGCATTTTCTCATGTATCCGTTGGCCATTTGGAAGGCATTCTTTATCTTTAGCCTTGATTATTTTTAATTTCTTATTTTAATGTCAATTTTTACAGTTTTATTGAAATATAATTGACAAAAAATGTTAAGTTTAAGGTATACAACTGTATTGATTTGATACACTTACATATATTGGAATGATCACTCCATAGACTTAGCTAAGAGTTCCACCATGTCACATAATTGCCATTCTTTGTTATGGTGGGAACATTTAAAATCTATTCTCTTAGTAACTTTTAGGTATATGATACAATTTATCAACTACAATCAACACACTATGTATTTTCTCCAGAACCTATTCCTCTTATAACTGGAAGTTTGTATACTTTGATCAATATCGACCCATTTCCCCCATCCCCTGGTAACCACCAAATTCTTTTCTGTTTCTATGACTTTGGCTTTTTTAGATGCAATATATAAGCAATATCAAATAGTATTTGTATGTTTCTGTCTGATTTGTTTTTCTTAGTATAATGCATTCAAGGTTCATCCACATGGTTGCAAATGGCAAAATTTTCTTCTCCCCTATGGCCAAACAATATCCCATTGTCTGTATAGACCCATCTTCTTTATCCATTCATCCACTGACAGACACCTAGATTGTTTCCATATCCTGGCTGTTGTGAATAAGGCTAAATGAACATGGGAGGACAGATATCTCTTTTGGTATGTTTTTATTTCTTTTGGATATATATCCAGAAGTTGGATTGCTCAGTTACATGGTAGCTCTATTTAAAAATTTTAGGAACCTCTATATTGTTTTCTTTTCTTTTTTTTTTCCCTATTTATTAATTTTTTCAGCGTAACAGTATTCATTCTTTTTGCACAACACCCAGTGCTCCATGCAAAACGTGCCCTCCCCATCACCCACCACCTGTTCCCCCAACCTCCCACCCCTGACCCTTCAAAACCCTCAGGTTGTTTTTCAGAGTCCATAGTCTCTTATGGTTCGCCTCCCCTCCCCAATGTCCATAGCCCGCTCCCCCTCTCCCAATCCCACCTCCCCCCAGCAACCCCCAGTTTGTTTTGTGAGATTAAGAGTCATTTATGGTTTGTCTCCCTCCCAATCCCATCTTGTTTCATTTATTCTTCTCCTATCCCCCTACCCCCCCATGTTGCTTCTCCATGTCCTCATATCAGGGAGATCATATGATAGTTGTCTTTCTCCGATTGACTTATTTCACTAAGCATGATACGCTCTAGTTCCATCCACGTCGTCGCAAATGGCAAGATTTCATTTCTTTTGGTGGCTGCATAGTATTCCATTGTGTATATATACCACATCTTCTTGATCCATTCATCTGTTGATGGACATCTAGGTTCTTTCCATAGTCTGGCTATTGTAGACATTGCTGCTATAAACATTCGGGTTATAGTGCTCCTTCGGATCACTATGTTTGTATCTTTAGGGTAAATACCCAGTAGTGCAATTGCTGGGTCATAGGGTAGTTCTATTTTCAACATTTTGAGGAACCTCCATGCTGTTTTCCAGAGTGGTTGGACCAGCTTGCATTCCCACCAACAGTGGAGGAGGGTTCCCCTTTCTCCGCATCCTTGCCAGCATCTGTCATTTCCTGACTTGTTAATTTTAGCCATTCTGACTGGTGTGAGGTGATATCTCATTGTGGTTTTGATTTGTATTTCCCTGATGCCGAGTGACGTGGAGCACTTTTTCATGTGTCTGTTGGCCATCTGGATGTCTTCTTTGCAGAAATGTCTGTTCATGTCCTCTGCCCATTTCTTGATTGGATTGTTTGTTCTTTGGGTGTTGAGTTTGCTAAGTTCCTTATAGATTTTGGATACTAGCCCTTTATCTGATATGTCGTTTGCAAATATCTTCTCCCATTCTGTCAGCTGTCTTTTGGTTTTGTTAACTGTTTCCTTTGCTGTGCAAAAGCTTTTAATCTTGATGAAATCCCAATAGTTCATTTTCGCCCTTGCTTCCCTTGCCTTTGCCGTTGTTCCTAGGAAGATGTTGCTGCGGCTGAGGTCGAAGAGGTTGCTGCCTGCATTCTCCTCAAGGATTTTGATGGATTCCTTTCTCACATTGAGGTCCTTCATCCATTTGGAGTCTATTTTCGTGTGTGGTGTAAGGAAGTGGTCCAATTTCATTTTTCTGCATGTGGCTGTCCAATTTTCCCAGCACCATTTATTGAAGAGGCTGTCTTTTTTCCATTGGACATTCTTTCCTGCTTTGTCGAAGATTAGTTGACCATAGAGTTGAGGGTCGATTTCTGGGCTCTCTATTCTGTTCCACTGGTCTATGTGTCTGTTTTTGTGCCAGTACCATGCTGTCTTGATGATGACAGCTTTGTAATAGAGCTTGAAGTCCGGAATTGTTATGCCACCAACTTTGCCTTTCTTTTTCAATATTCCTTTGGCTATTCGAGGTCTTTTCTGGTTCCATATAAATTTTAGGATTATTTGTTCCATTTCTTTGAAAAAAATGGATGGTATTTTGATAGGGATTGCATTAAATGTGTAGATTGCTTTAGGTAGCATAGACATTTTCACAATATTTATTCTTCCAATCCAGGAGCATGGAACATTTTTCCATTTCTTTGTGTCTTCCTCAATTTCTTTCATGAGTACTTTATAATTTTCTGTGTATAGATTCTTAGTCTCTTTGGTTAGGTTTATTCCTAGGTATCTTATAGTTTTGGGTAAAATTGTAAATGGGATTGACTCCTTAATTTCTCTTTCTTCTGTCTTGTTGTTGGTGTACAGAAATGCAACTGATTTCTGTGCATTGATTTTATATCCTGACACTTTACTGAATTCCTGTACAAGTTCTAGCAGTTTTGGAGTGGAGTCTTTTGGGTTTTCCACATATAGTATCATATCATCTGCGAAGAGTGATAGTTTGACTTCTTCTTTACCAATTTGGATGCCTTTAATTTCTTTTTGTTGTCTGATTGCTGAGGCTAGGACTTCTAATACTATGTTGAATAGCAGTGGTGATAATGGACATCCCTGCCGTGTTCCTGACCTTAGCGGAAAAGCTTTCAGTTTTTCTCCATTGAGAATGATATTTGCGGTGGGTTTTTCATAGATGGCTTTGATAATATTGAGGTATGTGCCCTCTATCCCTACACTTTGAAGAGTTTTGATCAGGAAGGGATGCTGTACTTTGTCAAATGCTTTTTCAGCATCTATTGAGAGTATCATATGGTTCTTGTTCTTTCTTTTATTAATGTGTTCTATCACATTGATTGATTTGCGGATGTTGAACCAACCCTGCAGCCCTGGAATAAATCCCACTTGATCGTGGTGAATAATCCTTTTAATGTACTGTTGAATCCTATTGGCTAGTATTTTGGCGAGAATTTTTGCGTCTGTGTTCATCAAGGATATTGGTCTGTAGTTCTCTTTTTTGGTGGGATCCTTGTCTGGTTTTGGGATCAAGGTGATGCTGGCCTCATAAAATGAGTTTGGAAGTTTTCCTTCCATTTCTATTTTTTGGAAGAGTTTCAGGAGAATAGGAATTAGTTCTTCTTTAAATGTTTGGTAGAATTCCCCTGGGAAGCCGTCTGGCCCTGGGCTTTTGTTTGTTTGGAGATTTTTGATGACTGTTTCAATCTCCTTACTGGTTATGGGCCTGTTCAGGTTTTCTATTTCTTCCTGGTTCAGTTGTGGTAGTTTATATGTCTCTAGGAATGCATCCATTTCTTCCAGATTGTCCAATTTGTTGGCGTAGAGTTGCTCATAGTATGTTCTTATAATTGTCTGTATTTCTTTGGTGTTAGTTGTGAACTCTCCTCTTTCATTCATGATTTTATTGATTTGGGTCCTTTCTCTTTTCTTTTTGATGAGTCTAGCCAGGGGTTTATCAATCCTATTGATTCTTTCAAAGAACCAGCTCCTAGTTTCATTGATTTTTTCTATTGTTTTTTTGGTTTCTATTTCATTGATTTCTGCTCTGATCTTTATGATTTCTCTTCTCCTGCTGGGTTTAGGGTTTCTTTCTTGTTCTTTCTCCAGCTCCTTTACGCATAGGGTTAGGTTGTGTACTTGAGACCTTTCTTGTTTCTTGAGAAAGGCTTGTACCGCTATATATTTTCCTCTCAGGACTGCCTTTGCTGTGTCCCACAGATTTTGAACTGTTGTGTTTTCATTATCATTTGTTTCCATGAATTTTTTCAATTCTTCTTTAATTTCCTGGTTGACCCATTCATTCTTTAGAAGGATGCTGTTTAGTCTCCATGTATTTGGGTTCTTTCCAGCTTTCCTCTTGTGATTGAGTTCTAGCTTCAGAGCATTGTGGTCTGAAAATATGCAGGGAATAATCCTAATCTTTTGATACTGGTTGAGACCTGATTTGTGACCCAGGATGTGATCTATTCTGGAGAAGGTTCCATGTGCACTAGAGAAGAATGTGTATTCTGTTGCTTTGGGATGAAATGTTCTGAATATATCTGTGATGTCCATCTGGTCCAGTGTGTCATTTAAGGCCTTTATTTCCTTGTTGATCTTTTGCTTGGATGATCTGTCCATTTCAGTGAGGGGAGTGTTAAAGTCCCCTACTATTATTGTATTATTATTGATGTGTTTCTTTGATTTTGTTATTAATTGGTTGATATAGTTGGCTGCTCCCACGTTAGGGGCATAGATATTTAAAATTGTTAGATCTTCTTGTTGGACAGACCCTTTGAGTAGGATATAGTGTCCTTCCTCATCTCTTATTATAGTCTTTGGCTTAAAATCTAATTGATCTGATATAAGGATTGCCACCCCAGCTTTCTTCTGATGCCCATTAGCATGGTAAATTGTTTTCCACCCCCTCACTTTAAATCTGGAGGTGTCTTTGCGTCTAAAATGAGTTTCTTGTAGGCAACATACTGATGGGTTCTGTTTTTTTATCCATTCTGATACCCTGTGTCTTTTGATTGGGGCATTTAGCCCATTAACATTCAGGGTAACTATTGAGAGATATGAATTTAGTGCCATTAGTAGCCTGTAAGGTGACTGTTACTGTATATTGTCTCTGTACCTTTCTGATCTACTACTTTTAGGCTCTCTCTTTGCTTAGAGGACCCCTTTCAATATTTCCTGGAGAGCTGGTTTGGTGTTTGCAAATTCTTTCAGTTTTTGTTTGTCCTGGAAGCTTTTTAATCTCTCCTTCTATTTTCAATGATAGCCTAGCTGGATAGAGTATTCTTGGTTGCATGTTTTTCTCGTTGAGTGCTCTGAATATATCATGCCAGCTCTTTCTGGCCTGCCAGGTCTCTGTGGATAAGTCTGCCGCCAATCTAATATTTTTACCATTGTATGTTACAGATTTCTTTTCTCGGGCTGCTTTCAGGATTTTCTCTTTGTCACTAAGACTTGTAAATTTTACTATTAGGTGACGGGGTGTGGACCTATTCTTGTTGACTTTGAGGGGGGTTCTCTGCATCTCCTGGATTTTGATGCTTGTTCCCTTTGCCATATTAGGGAAATTCTCTCCAATGATTCTCTCCAATAGACCCTCTGCTCCCCTCTCTGTTTCTTCTTCTTCTGGAATCCCAATTATTCTAATGTTGTTTTGTCTTATGGTGTCACTTATCTCTCGAATTCTCCCCTCATGGTCCAGTAGCTGTTTGTCCCTCTTTTGCTCGGCTTCCTTATTCTCTGTCATTTGGTCTTCTATATCACTAATTCTTTCTTCTGCCTCATTGATCCTAGCAGTGAGAGCCTCCATTTTTGATTGCACCTCATTAATAGCTTTTTTGATTTCAACTTGGTTAGACTTTAGTTCTTTAATTTCTCCAGAAAGGGCTTTAATATCTCCAGAGAGGGTTTCTCAATATCTTCCATGCCTTTTT
This sequence comes from Meles meles, assembly GCF_922984935.1. Lineage (NCBI taxonomy): Eukaryota > Metazoa > Chordata > Mammalia > Carnivora > Mustelidae > Meles > Meles meles. Next base: position 72,414,519 of record NC_060071.1, read on the forward strand.
CGAGCCCGGCTAGAATGTTCAGAATCGTCATTCTGAACTCTTGATCTGACATAGTACCAATGTCCGTGTTGATTAGGTCCCTAGCCTTTGGTACTGTCTCTTGTTCTTTTGTTTGTGGTGATTTTTTCCGCCTTGTCATTTTGTCCAGATAAGAGGATATGAAGGAGCAAATAAACTACTAATAGGGTGGCAAAGACCCCGGAAAAATGCGCTGTAACCAAATCAGAAGAGACCCCAAATTGTGGGGGAGGGGGGGGGAAGGGGATAAAAAACAGGTTCTGAAAAAAAAAGAAAAAAAAAATTTAAGAAATAAAACAAATAAAAAAATATAAAAAAGAAAGAAAAAATATATATATTTAGATGAACTAGTCAAAAAACGTTAAAAAAGAAAAGGGTAAAAGTTTTTAAAAAAAATTTAGCAGAAGAAGAAAAAAGAAAAAAGAAAAAAATTGAAAAAAGAAAAAAAAGTAAAAAATTGAAAAAAGAAAAAAAAATTGAAGTAGCCGCAAGACTAAAGAATCATGGGGAGAAAGCCATGAGTTCCGTGCTTTGCTTTCTCCTCCTCTGGAATTGCTCTGCTGTCTTAGGAATTGAACCTGCTTTCTCCTTGATAGATGAACTTCGTCCTGGCTGGATATTTTGTTGATCTTCTGGGGGAGGGGCCTGTTGTAGTGACTCTCAAGTGTCTTTGCCCGAGGCGGGATTGCACCGCCCTTACCGGCGGCCGGACTAAGTAATCAGCTCGGGTTCGCTTTTGGGAGCTTCTGTTCCCTGAACGCTTTCCGTAGAGTTCCGGAGGACGGGAATGAAAATGGCGGCCTCCCAGTCTCCGGCCCGAAGGAGCCGAGAGCCTGGGGCCCCACTCCTCAGTGCGCCCCCAGAGGACAGCACCCAATCACTCCCGTATCCCCAGCCTCTAGCCGCGCTCCGAGCTCACCCAGCCCGTGACCAGTTCAAGGTAACCCCGAGCTGAGAGCTCAGTCCTCGGCTCTGTCTTTGCAGCCGGTTTCTCCGTTCTAATACCTGCGAGCTCTCCGACACTCTGACACCCCCGATCCTTCTGTGACCTTGCGGGGCCTGGGGCCACGCTGGCCCCGCGTGGGCTTCACCCCGGTTTAGCCCCTGGATCAATGTCCCTCAGTGGAACAGACTTTTAAAAGTCCTGATTTTGTGCTCCGTTCCTCCGCCGCTTGCCGGGAGCCGGCCCCTCCCCCCGCGGTCTATCTTCCCGTCGTTTTAGATTCACTTCTCCGCCAGTCCTACCTTTCAGAAAGTGGTTGATTTTCTGTTTCTAGAGTTGCTGTTCTTCTTCTCTTCACTCTCCCGTTGGATTTGTAGGTGTTTGCTATGTTTAGATAAGCTATCGAGCTGATCTCCTGTTACCTGATGTAGTCTCAGGCTGCTACTTCTCCGCCATCTTGACTCCTCCCCCTCTTTTCTTTTTTTTTTAAGATTTTATTTATTTGACAGACAGAAATCACAAGTAGGCAGAGAGACAGGCACAGAGAGAAGGGGAGGCAGGCTCCCTGCCGAGCAGAGAGTCGGATGCGGGGCTTGATCCCAGGATCCTGGAATCATGACCTGAGCTGAAGGCAGAGGCTTTAACCCACTGAGCCACCCAGGTGCCCCTCTATATTGTTTTCTAAGAACACCACCAATTTACTTTCTTACAAACAGTGCACAAGGGTTTGCTATTCTTTACACCTTTGCCAAGACTTACTTCTTGTCTTTTTGGTACAGGCCATTCTGATTGGTGTGAGATGAGATCTCATTGTGATTTTGTTTGCATTTCCCTGATGATTAGTGATGTTTAGCATCTTTTCATGTGTCTGTTGGCCATCCGTATGTCTTCTTTGGAAAAGAGTCTGTACAGTTCCTTGATCCATTTTTTTAAAAAAATATTTTATTTATTTGTCAGAAAGAAATCACAACTAGGCAGAGAGGCAGGCAGAGAGAGAGGAGGAAGCAGGCTGCCCGCAGAGCAGAGAGCCCGATGTGGGGCTCGATCCCAGGACTCTGGGATCATGACCCGAGCCGAAGGCAGAGGCTTTAACCCACTGAGCCACCCAGGCGCCCCCTTCTATCTATTTTTAAATTGGATTTTTGTTTGTTTGCTAGTCAGTTGTATGAGTTCTTTATATATTTTGGATATTAACTCTTTATCATATCAGAATATGATGTGCAAATATATTCCATGAGTTGCCTTTTAATTTTGTTGATGGTTTCCTTCACTATGCATAAAATTTTTAGTTTGATGCAGTCCCACTTAATTAATTTCTCCTTTTGTTGCTTGTGTTTCTGGTGTCATAGCCAAAAATATTCTTTTTTCTAAGATTGCTATCAAGGATTTCCCCCCTATATTTTCTTATAGTTTGGCCATTCAGTTCTTATTATTAAGTTTCTAATCTTGAGTTAATTTTTTGTGAATGGTATTAAAAAGTCCAATTTCGGGGCACCTGGGTGGCTCAGTGGGTTAAAGCCTCTGCCTTCGGCTCAGGTCAGATCTCAGGGTCCTGGGATCAAGCCTCGCATTGGGCTCTCTGCTCAGCAGGGAGCCTGCTTTCTCCTCTCTCTCTGACTAACTCTGTCTACTCGTGATCTCTGTCAAATAAATAAATAAAATCTTTAAAAATAAATAAATAAATAGTCCAATTTCATTCTTCTACATGTGGTTATCCACTTTAACCATCACCATTTATGGAAGAGAGTATTAGTTGACTGTATTTGTGAGGGTTTATTTCTGGGCTCTGGATTCTATTCCATGGGTCTATGTCTATTTTTATGGCAGTACTATATCATTTTGATTACTGGAGCTTTGTAGTGTAATTTAAAATCAAGACGTCTAATGCTTCCAGCTTTGATATTTCTCTGGATTTCTTTGGTTATCCGGAGGTTCTTTTGTGATTCCATGCAAATTTTAAGGTTGTTTTTTCTATTTCAGTGAAGAATGTCATTGGAATTTTGATAGGAAATATACTGAATCTGTAGATGGCTTTGCATAGTATGGAAATTTTAACAAAATTAATTCTTTAAATCCATGAACACAGGATACTTTTCCATTTTTTGACATGATTATCTGTTTTGTGTGTGTTGAGTTTGAGAAGTTCTTTATAGATCCTGGATATCAACCTTTTGTCTGTACTGTCATTTGTGAATATCTTCTCCCAGTCTGTGGGTTGCCTCTTTGTTCTGTTGACTGTTTCCTTTGCTGTGCAAAAGCTTTTGATCTTGATGAAGTCCCAAAAGTTCATTTTTGCTTTTGTTTCCTTTGCCTTTGGAGACATATCTTGAAAGAAGTTTCTGTGGCCGATGTTGAAGAGGTTACTGCCTATGTTCTCCTCTAGGATTCTGATGGATTCCTGCCTCATGTTGAGGTCTTTTATCCATTTTGAGTTTATCTTTGTGTATGGTGTAAGAGAATAGTTGAGTTTCATTCTTCTACACATAGCTGTCCAATTTTCCCAGCACCATTTATTGAAGAGACTGTACTTTTTCCACTGTATATTTTTCCCTGCTTTGTTGAAAATTATTTGACCTTAGAGTTGAGGGTCCATATCTGGGCTCTCTACTCTGTTCCACTGGTCTATATGTCTGGTTTTGTGCCAGTACCATGCTGTCTTGGTGATCGCAGCTTTGTAGTAAAGCTTGAAATCAGGCAATGTGATGCCCCTGGTTTTGTTTTTCTTTTTTAACATTTCCTTAGCGATTTGGGGTCTCTTCTGGTTCCATACAAATTTTAGGATTGTTTGTTCCAGCTCTTTGAAAAATGCCAGTGGAATTTTGATCGGCATGGCATTGAAAGTACAGATTGCTCTAGGCAGTATAGACATTTTAACAATGTTTATTCTTCCAATCCATGAGCATGGAATGGTCCTCCATATTTTTGTGTCTTCTTCAATTACTTTCATGAGTGTTCTATAGATCCTCGAGTACAGATCCTTTACCTCTTTGGTTAGGTTTATTACCAGGTAACTTATGGTTCTTGGTGCTATAGTAAATGGGACCGATTCTCTCATTTCCCTCTCAATGTTTTCATTGTTAGTGTATAAGAAAGCAACTGATTTCTGTACATTGATTTTTGTATTCTGCCACATTACTGAATTGTTGTTTGAGTTCTAGTAGTTTGGGGGTGGAGTTGTCACCCTCACTTTTGGTGGACACGTTTGCTTGTTAAAGTATTCTTGTTTTTTTTTCTTTTTAGTTTTTTTGTTTTGTTTTTGTTTTTTATTTCTTTTTTTTTTCCATTTTATTTATTTTTTCAGCGTAACAGTATTCATTCTTTTTGCACAACACCCAGTGCTCCATGCAAAACGTGCCCTCCCCATTACCCACCACCTGTTCCCCCAACCTCCCACCCCTGACCCTTCAAAACCCTCAGGTTGCCCCAACCTCCCACCCCTGACCCTTCAAAACCCTCAGGTTGTTTTTCAGAGTCCATAGTCTCTTATGGTTCACCTCCCCTCCCCAATGTCCATAGCCCGCTCCCCCTCTCCCAATCCCACCTCCCCCCAGCAACCCCCAGTTTGTTTTGTGAGATTAAGAGTCATTTATGGTTTGTCTCCCTCCCAATCCCATCTTGTTTCATTTATTCTTCTCCTATCCCCCTACTCCCCCATGTTGCTTCTCCATGTCCTCATACCAGGGAGATCATATGATAGTTGTCTTTCTCCGATTGACTTATTTCACTAAGCATGATACGCTCTAGTTCCATCCACGTCGTCGCAAATGGCAAGATTTCATTTCTTTTGGTGGCTGCATAGTATTCCATTGTGTATATATACCACATCTTCTTGATCCATTCATCTGTTGATGGACATCTAGGTTCTTTCCATAGTTTGGCTATTGTAGACATTGCTGCTATAAACATTCGGGTACACGTGCCCCTTCGGATCACTATGTTAGTATCTTTAGGGTAAATACCCAGTAGTGCAATTGCTGGGTCATAGGGTAGTTCTATTTTCAACATTTTGAGGAACCTCCATGCTGTTTTCCAGAGCGGTTGCACCAGCTTGCATTCCCACCAACAGTGGAGGAGGGTTTCCCTTTCTCCACATCCTCTCCAGCATCTGTCATTTCCTGACTTGTTAATTTTAGCCATTCTGACTGGTGTGAGGTGATATCTCATTGTGGTTTTGATTTGTATTTCCCTGATGCTGAGTGACGTGGAGCACTTTTTCATGTGTCTGTTGGCCATCTGGATGTCTTCTTTGCAGAAATGTCTGTTCATGTCCTCTGCCCTGTTTTTTATTTCTTATCTGAAGCTGATGAGCCATTGCTAGCTTTGAAGATGGAAGAGGGCAGTGAATTAAAGAATGTACACAGCTTCTAAAGGCTTCAAAAAAAATTTCTTCCACAAAACCTGTTGAAGAAACACATCTCTGCTAATATCTTGATTTTAGCCTAGTGAGACTCATTTTGGATTTCTGACTTCCAGGAGTGTAAGATAATACAGTGTGTTGTTTTAAACTTCTAAGTGCTAATTTTGTTGCAGCAGCAAGTGGAAACTAATGGAGTCTCTAGTGATCTGTTTTCTTACTGTGTATAAGAAATTCTGGTAATAAAAATTTTGTTGGTGAAAAAATGAAACAAAAATGAAAGCCAACTGATAATGTAAGTAATGGAACTGAGTATGTAAAGTACAGACAGATAAAGCCAATGAGTAATTACCTAATAGAGATACTTTATCACCTAATAGTGATTACTTCATCCTGAAAAAGAAATTTTTGATACATTGAGGAGGAGAATGCTGAATTTGGCATTTTAAATCTATGACATAAACCTTTCTTCAAAGAAAGAAATAAGAGAACAAGAAATAAGAAAAACATGTCTTATAAAATTCTTTCAACAAGTGCTCTAGCCAGTGCAAAATAGTCACAAATGAGAGAAAAAATGTAGCAAAAGTCGAAAAGGTCATTTATGAGGATAGACTCAGGAAACATTTGACTCTGATGGATATGCAATATGAGAAAAAGCATGGGAAAGAAATCTGTAAAAACATATTCATGGTTAAAAAAAAATCATAGCGACTCTCGTGTAGCTTAGTTTTCAACTTAACTTTTTATCAATGCATACCAAGAGAGCTTGATGCGGGGCTTGATCCCAGGACCTGAGCTGAAGGCAGAGGCTTCAACACACTGCGCCACCCAGGTGCCCCTTGAATTTCAGTTAGTTAACATACAGTGCAATATTAGTTTCAGGTGTACAATATAGTGATCCAACAATTCCACACATATAAATTGTTTTAAAAAATATAGTCATCAATATGGCATGTTTTATAAGGCAGAGAATTACCAATTTTTTTAGCTGGAGTAAGCAAGATACTGTATACAAAAAGTTTTAGTTATCAAAATAATGATCAATATGTAAATGATTTACTCATACCTGACAACCAAAGAAAAATGTTATTCCCTAGTTCTTCTTTAAATTCATCATTAAAAAGATTACTGGATTCTGGAAATGCTTCCTGGAATGTTGCATAGATGGCCTGTGACAAACAATCAGGATATACCTACCCAAAATAGAGTCAGATTAGAATAATTTTATATTTTATGTAGTATATGTAAACTACCAAAGAAATGATTATTAAGTTTGTGAAATATACATGTCCCTTTTTTCTCATAGCTTGTGTTTGGCCACTTATAACTTCTTTGTACCACAAAAAAATAGGGATCCAGAAAAAAACCAAGTCATGATTTGAGAAAAGTTATAAATATAACATCTATCAAAAGGTATATCCAGGGGTGCCTGGGTGGCTCAGTGGGTTGAAGCCTCTGCCTTCGGCTCAGGTCATGGTCTCAGGGTCCTGGGATCGAGCCCCACATCTGGCTCTCTGCTCAGCGGGGAGCCTGCTTCCTCTTCTCTCTCTCTGCTTGCCTCTCTGCCTACTTGTGATCTCTGTCTGTCAAATAAATAAATAAAATCTTAAAAAAAAAAAGGTATATCCATACCAGGAGAGAACATCTGGACAAAAAGATATGCAGTGGTGCCAGTACTTTCTTTGTCCCCTTTAAATAGACCTGTTATCCTTTTCTCAAGAGCATTATGTTTAAGCATGCTTGATTTCATCAAACCATGTAGGTAGGCTAGGCTCACCTACCACAAAAGGACAGAAAAGTGAAAGATCATGGATAGGAGAAATATTTGTTTTTGTCATCTTTAGACAATTTGCCCCAAATCCTAACCATTAACTAACTTTTACATGGAAATAAAAAAATATTTTAATATTAGCAGAGAAAATCCAAGTCCATCTTTCAGAACACCACTGTTCTATAAAATGACAATTCATGAATCACAGTCATAATCAACCTCTTCCAGCTATGGAACTGAGAGACCAAATGTGTTGCCCAAGATCACCCAGGTAATTAGCAGATTCTGGACATGAGACCAAGTCTCCTTATTCCCCGTCCACTACTGGTTTCCTTTTTTTTTTTTTTTACTGGTTTCCTTTTATAGACACTGCATGTATATGGCTGTGAGTAAGAAAGATAGGTGAAGACTGAACATTATGTTTTCATTGGGAAGGACATTTTACTGTTTTTATGTTTTACCCATGAAAACAGTCATCAACTCCAAAATATGAATGTCTTTCTGATTTACAGATGTCAACACAACAAAGTAACTAAATGTGACTTCTGCTTTGAGGTGCTAGATGTTTAAATTTACAAGTATCTAATGAAATTCCTATACATTTTCATTTCACATTACTAAAGGACACAAATTCTTTTAATCAATCCTATTCACTAGTTATTATAATAACAAAAATATAAAATAAACATTTGATTATAAATATGTGTTTTCATTTACTGTAACAGGTACTTAGTCCTTATATATAAACTTCTCAAGTCCTCTTAAACAGAACAGAGATACATTATAAAGTAAAAGAAAAATGATAATTTTATAGGTAAACAGAAAAAAATCATGAATATACACAGAATAAGACAGTAGCTTTCAAATTACCAATATGCAAACAAAATATCTATACCACACTACGGAAATTCCGTAAGACTTTGAAGCAAAGTATACAATAAAATGAAGGGAGAGGAGCGCCTGGGTGGCTCAGTGGGTTAAAGCCTCCGCCTTCAGCTCAGGTCATGATTCCAGGGTCCTGGGATCAAGCCCCGCATTGAGTCCCACATGGAGCCCCACATTGAGCCCCACATCTGGCTCTCCGCTCAACGGGAAGCCTACTTCTCTTCCCCTCTCTCTGCCTACTTGTGATCTCTGTCTGTCAAATAAATAAAAAAAAATCTTTAAAAATAAAATAAAATGAAGGGGCGAAAGTAACTTTTAAGACATTATAAATACTTTACTTCAGGAAATTTGCTTTCAAAGTAACAAAATATGTTATAATAGATATTTAAATAAAATAACTATTTTTAAATTTTTATTTGCTCTAAAAATGCTTAGTGTAACCAGTTAATTTCTATGTTTACCTGAAGGAATGTATCTTTTCGACTTGCAGGGATGTTCATGAAAAGTATCACATAACTTTCTGAAATTCTGTCAAACAAGGAATCTTGATTCTCTCTGTCAGGCTTAAAAATAAAACATTTTCTGAAATTAAAAGCACTAATATTATAATTTTAAATTGGAATTTGTATGCATAATATCAGTAATTTTATTTATTCTTACAAGGCAGATCAGTGAGAATGAGTATGGGTTTGGTATCATGCAGACCTGAATTTGAACACTGGCATTGTTATTCATTAGTTGCCTCACCCTGGGCTAGGTAATCAGTCCTAGTTTCCTCATCTATCAAATGTATATAAAATATACATACCTTAAAGTAGCATGGTAAAATAATGACAAGAATCATGTTTAGTTTGACTTTGTATTTCAAGCACTTAGCACAGTGCCTGGCACACAGAAAGCCCACACACATTTGATGAGTTAATGAAGGTTCCTGCATTAAAGCTGGCATGTAGAGGCAATCAATGACTATGACTTTCTTTTGTCCTATATCTACTCCAACTCATTATTAGTAACTCAGTGTGAAATTAAAGCAGTTACTAGGATGAGACCACAGCCAGAACTAGTAAAAATGTGACACAAGGGCTAAACTAAGACACAGTAAATATATTATAAGAAGAAAGAAATGTACAGGTAATAATAATCTCAATATTATAGTCAAATCCTGATAGGATGAGCTTGGGAAGATGGTGCAGTAGAGAGCTCCTTCTTTGTTTTTCAGGTTTTCCTTTCATTAGTTGCCTCTCTGATCTTTATTATTTCCTTTCTTCTGCTTATTTTGGATTTCTTTTACTCCTCTTTTTCTAGTTTCTTATGATAAAAGGTGAGGTCATAGTTTTTGAGAACTTATTTCTAATATATAATTTCTAATAGTTATTTTAATCCTCTACACTTCTAAATCCTGTTTGAGTTACATCCCACGAAATTTATTTTATTTTTTAAAGATAATTATTTATTTGAAAGAGAGAGAGTGTGAGTGCATGAGTAGTTGGGGAGGGGGAGAGGGAGAAGCAGACTCCCCACTGAGCAGGGACCCTGATGCAGGGCTTGATCCCAGGATCCAGAGATCATGACCTCAGCCAAAGGCAATGCTTAACTGCCTGAGCTACCCAAGCACCCTACATCCCCAAAATTTTAAGTATATTTTCATTAAATTAAAAAATACTTTCTAATTTCTCTATTGATTTCTGGTTTGACCTACAGATATTGAAAAATGTGTTATTTAGTTTCCAAATACTTGAGGATTTTCTGGATAGCTTTTTGTTACTCATTTATAATATGATTCCATTTTGGTCTGAAAACATACTGTGTTTGACTTGAATTGTTTTAAATTTATTAGGATGTTTTCCTAGCCCAGAAAGTAGCTGATAAATGTTTAATGTGTTCTGTTGTTGCTGGGAGGAATATTTAATAAATGTCAAATTTGATCAATTAAGCTGGTTGACAGGTTGCTCAAGTCTTCTATATCATTACTGATTTTCTGTATAGTCTACCAATTATTGAGAATGAGGTTTTTAAACACCTCAGTATACTTATTAATTTCATTTGCCTTGAAGTTTTAATTAAACGTGTTTCAAAGCATTTTTATTAGGCACACATATATTCAGGATTGTTATATTGATGAATCCACCTTTTTACCATCATACAGTTACTCTTTTTTCCCCTGGTAACATTCTTTGCTTTGAAATCTACACTATATGATAAGTTCAAAAAAGTTGTAATTTTATAGGTCATATCGCTTTTCTTTGTTGTTACATGGGTGGGAATGATGTGTTTTCTAGCTTTCTGAATCTTTTTGCGAGTCCAAGTCCCAAGGACAATTTTTAAACATTAAGCATATGGCAATATCGTTACCAAAGTTGTTCTAGTCAAACATCAAGGGAAACTCTTGTCATTAGCCTATCAATTGACCAGCAATTTTTGGAATAATTTTTGTTCTATTAATATAACAATAATAGTAATAATGATGGTGATGATATATTCATTGAACACCTACTATATATATATGTATATATATATATATATCTCCATATAAACAAACAAATTTACATGCACTTTCTCATTTAACCCAGAAAATATGTAAATTGGGTGATTTTTTTTAATCTTATGAAAGATTTAGAGAGGTAAATAACTATTCTAGGTCACATCATTTACTAAGTGGGTAAACTTGTTTTTGAAAGCCCGATCTCTTAACTCTATTTTGTTGATTCCCATATTACATTTATATAGTATTTCACAGTTTACTAGGTATCTTCTTCTTCTTCTTTTTTTGGGGGGGGTATCTTCTTATTTGTGTAACTTTTAATACAGCAACCTTAGGGGGGAAAAAAGCAGGGTATATTTTATTTTCTACCTGTTTTGTTTTTTAGAGATGAGATAAGTGATGGTCAGAGAGATTTTTTGACAAGCCCAAACTGTTAAAAATAACTATTTGGGAAAACTAGACTTAAAATTCTAGTTTTCTGGACCCAAGTTCAGTATTTTTTTCTACTAGACCAGGTTACCACTAAATCATGGGCAATAAACAACGAAAATTTGGTTTTCTATCAATCATATAACAATTACTGAAATAAGTTAGAGCCACCACACTGAAGCATGCTATATTCTAGAGTATGATTATATATTTTTTCATATTATACTCCAGGTAACTAAACTGAACAAGTGGTTCATGGTTTTACCATATTCCAGGTATAAAATCAGTACTATTTATCCTTCCGAAGTAGAAAGAATTTATGTATTTTGCATCCATTTTAACATATTTATATATATCATATATATTTAACAATAAACCCTCTTAGAAATAAAAAAATAGAGTTTATTGAACTAAACAGATGAAAGAAGAACTGTTCTAGTTAAATCATGGAGAGTTTGCTTCAATTTTCCCCCTTTAGTTCCCAAAGAACACTAGCAGAACACTGACCCAGCCAAATGTATTGATTCTCAAAACATGACAAAAATCATGACACTGAAATAAGTCAATCGGAGAAAGACAACTATCATATGATCTCCCTGATATGAGGACATGGAGAAGCAACATGGGGGGGTAGGGGGATAGGAGAAGAATAAATGAAACAAGATGGGATTGGGAGGGAGACAAACCATAAATGACTCTTAATCTCACAAAACAAACTGGGGGTTGCTGGGGGGAGGTGGGATTGGGAGAGGGGGAGGGGGCTATGGACATTGGGGAGGGGAGGCGAACCATAAGAGACTATGGACTCTGAAAAAACAACCTGAGGGTTTTGAAGGGTCAGGGGTGGGAGGTTGGGGGAACAGGTGGTGGGTGATGGGGAGGGCACGTTTTGCATGGAGCACTGGGTGTTGTGCAAAAAGAATGAATACTGTTACGCTGAAAAAAAAATAAATAAATAGAAAACATAAACTAAAAAAAAAAAAAAAATCATGACACTACAAATCTTAATAATTTATGTTTTAAAATTATTACTAAATTATTACATTTTAATTTCAGAAAGCTAGTTTCTAGAGAATAGTCTGATTAAAGATAAAAAATTCTAGGGGTACCTAGGTAACTCGGTTAAGCATCAAACTCTTTTTTTTTTTTATGTTGGTGAATATGCTTTATTCAGAGAATGGATGAGCAAATTTTCTAAAGGAATTCATATATCTGCTGTTTGAAATGTGATTATTATTTTTTCCATTTAAAAAATAGCATTTATTTTAAAAAGCTAAAAACAAACTTAAAAATATTTGATAGCTACAGTCATTGATTTTCTCAAGCTCTACATGATAATGCTTCTATCTCATTTTTTTATATTTTTTTATTTGTTTATTTTCAGCATATCAGTATTCATTGTTTTTGCACTACACCCAGTGCTCCATGCAATATGTGCCCTTGCTATTACCCACCACCTGCTTCCCCAATCTCCCACCCCCCCCCTTCAAAACCCTCAGGTTGTTTTTCAGAGTCCATAGTCTCTCATGGTTCATCTCCCCTTCCAATTTCTCTCAACTCCTTCTCCTCTCCATCTCCCCATGTCTTCCATGTTTTTTGTTATGCTCCACAAATAAGTGAAACCATATGATGCTTGACTCTCTCTGCTTGACTTATTTCACTCAGCATAATCTCTTCCAGTCCCGTCCATGTTGCTACAAAAGTTGGGTATTCATCCTTTCTGATGGAGGCATAAAACTCCATCGCGTATATGTACCACATCTTCCTTATCCATTCATCCGTTGAAGGGCATCTTGTTTCTTTCCACAGTTTGGCGACCGTGGCCATTGCTGCTATAAACATTGGGGTATAGATGGCTCTTCTTTTCACTACATCTGTATCTTTGGGGTAAATACCCAGCAGTGCAATTGCAGGGTCATAGGGAAGCTCTATTCTTAATTTCTTGAGGAATCTCAACACTGTTCTCCAAAGTGGCTTCACCAACTTGCATTCCCACCAACAGTGTAAGAGGGTTCCCCTTTCTCCACATCCTCTCCAACACACGTTGTTTCCTGTCTTGCTAATTTTGGCCATTCTAATTGGTGAAAGGTGATATCTCAATGTGGTTTTAATTTGAATCTCCCTGATGCTAGTGATGATGAGCATTTTTTCATGTGTCTGATAGCCATTTGTATGTCTTCATTGGAGAAGTGTCTGTTCATATCTTCTGCCCATTTTTTGATATGATTATCTGTTTTGTGTGTTTTGAGTTTGAGGAGTTCTTTATAGATCCTGGATATCAACCTTTTGTCTGTACTGTCATTTGTGAATATCTTCTCCCATTCCGTGGGTTGCCTCTTTGTTTTGTTGACTGTTTCCTTTGCTGTGCAGAAGCTTTTGATCTTGATGAAGTCCCAAAAGTTCATTTTCGCTTTTGTTTCCTTGGCCTTTGGAGACATATCTTGAAAGAAGTTGCTGTGGCTGATATCGAAGAGGTTACTGCCTATGTTCTCCTCTAGGATTCTGATGGATTCCTATCTCGTGTTGAGGTCTTTTATCCATTTCGAATGGTCGAGTTTCATTCTTCTACATATAGCTGTCCAGTTTTCCCAGCACCATTTATTGAAGAGACTGTCTCTTTTTCATTGTATATTTTTTCCTGTTTTGTCGAAGATTATTTGACCATAGAGTTGAGGGTCCATATCTGGGCTCTCCACTCTGTTCCACTGGTCTATGTGTCTGTTTTTATGCCAGTACCATGCTATCTTGGTGATCACAGCTTTGTAGTAAAGCTTGAAATCAGGTAATGTGATGCCGCCAGTTTTGTTTTTGATTTTCAACATTTCCTTAGCAATTCGGGGTCTCTTCTGATTCCATACAAATTTTAGGATTATTTGCTCCAGCTCTTTGAAAAATGCCCATGGAATTTTGATCAGAATGGTATTAAAAGTATAGATTGCTCTGGGCAGTATAGACATTTTAACAATGTTTATTCTTCCGATCCAAGAGCATGGAATGGTCTTCCATCTTTTTGTGTCTTCTTCAATTTCTTTCATGAGTGTTCAGTAGTTCCTCGAGTACAGGTCCTTTACCTCTTTGGTTAGGTTTATTCCCAGGTATCTTATGGTTCTTGGTGCTATAGTAAATGGAATCGATTCTCTATTTTCCTTTTCTGTATTTTCATTGTTAGTGTATAAGAAAGCCACTGATTTCTGTACATTGACTTTGTATCCTGCCACATTACTGAATTGCTGTATGAGTTCTAGAAGTTTAGGGGTGGAGTTTTTGGGGTTTTCCATATAAAGAATCATGTCATCTGTGAAGAGAGAGAGTTTGACTTCTTCCTTGCCAATTTGGATATGTTTTGTTTCTCTTTGTTGTCTGCCTGCCGTTGCTAGGACTTCTAATACTATGTTGAATAAGAATGGTGAGAGTGGGCATCCTTGTCGTGTTCCTGATCTCAACGGGAAGGCTGCAAGCTTTTTCCCATTGAGGATGATATTTGCTGTGGGTCTTTCATAGATTGTATGAAGTTCAGGAATGTTCCCTCTATCCCTATACTTTGAAGCATTTTAATCAGGAATGGATGCTGGATTTTGTCAAATTCTTTTTCTGCATCAATTGAGAGGACCATGTGGTTCTTCTCTCTTCTCTTATTGATTTGTTCTATCACATTGATTGATTTGCGAATGTTGAACCATCCTTGTAACCCAGGGATGAATCCCACCTGATCATGGTGGATAATCTTTTTAATGCGTTGCTGGATCCTGTTTGCTAGGATCTTGTTGAGAATCTTAGCATCCATATTCATCAGTGATATTGGTCTGAAATTCTCCTTTTTGGTAGGGTCTTTGCCTGGTTTGGGGATCAGGGTAATGCTAGCTTCATAAAAAGAATCTGGAAGTTTTCCTTCTGCTTCTATTTTTTGGAACAGCTTTAGGAGAATTGGTGTTATTTCTTCTTTGAAAGTTTGGTAGAATTCCCCAGGGAATCCAGCAGGTCCTGGGCTCTTGTTTTTTGGGAGGTTTTTGATCACTGCTTCAACCTCGTTACTAGATATCGGTCTATTCAGGTTGTCAATTTCTTCCTGGCTCAATTTTGAGAGTTTATAGTTTTCCAGGAATGCATCCATTTCATCTAGGTTGCTTAGCTTATTGGCATATAACTGTTGGTAATAATTTCTGATGATTGTTTCTATTTCCTTGGTGTTAGTTGTGATCTCTCCCTTTTTGTTCATAATTTTATTAATTTGGGCTTTCTCTCTTTTCTTTTGGATTAGTGTGGCCAAAGGTTTATCTATCTTATTCTTTCAAAAAACCAGCTTCTAGTTTCATTGATACATTCTACTGTATCTCTGGTTTCTACCTCATTGATCTCTGCTCTAATCTTGATTATTTCCCTTCTTGCGTGTGGAGTTGGTTTGATTTGTTGTTGATTCTCCAGTTCTTTAAGGTGAAGAGACAGCTGGTGTATTCTGGATTTTTCAATTTTTTTGAGGGAGGCTTGGATGGCTATGAATTTCCCTCTTAGAACCACCTTTGCTATATCCCATAGGTTTTGGACCAAAGTGTCTTCATTCTCATTGGTTTCCATGAATTGTTTAAGTTCTTCTTTGATCTCCTGATTGATCCAAGCATTCTTAAGCAAGGTGGTCTTTAGCTTCCAGGTGTTTGAGTTCCTTCCGAACTTTTCCTTGTGATTGAGCTCCAGTTTCAAAGCATTATGATCTAAGAATAAAGCATCCAACTCTTAATCTCAGCTCAAGTCTTGATCTCAAGGTTATGAGTTCAAGGTACCCATTGGGCTCCCTGCTGGCCCAATTAAAAAAAAAAGAAATGAAAAAAATTCTAATTCCTTGTTATTGCAAAAATAATCTTATAAATGTAGTAAGTCATTCATATTTTTGTGTTAAGTCTGTGTTTATTTAAAACAATAAAATACTACAATTTCCTGACAAGACAATAACTAGAACACTGCTAGATTATGTTTCTTTCAAAAAAACTTGCTATATATAATCTCAACAGATTTAAGTGGGAATGTAATGTTTCTCTGTCTTCATGGGAAAACATAAATTCAGGACCCAGATCCAGAGAAAGAAATTTCAGGTAATGTAATTCCTGATTTCACAAATTTCCCTCAGTAATTATCTTTTTACTACTGATATGCCATTTCTATGCATCATCCAGAGCTCCTAACAATACCAGAAATATAGGACAGATATTCTTAACCTAGAGTTACTCTAACCTATAGTTTATCCTAACATAAAGCACTAACTGAATGGTTTGTATGTAAAACTGGTTAACACCCAATTTCTTAATGGTGTAAAATTCCTGTGACAATTCATAAGCAGGTTTGTGTGAGTAATTTGAGCTGGAGAAAGGTGGAGAGTGGAGTCCATTTTCAGGCTTCCTTGATGGGGTGGCACACCTTCTTAAAGCTTAAGACTGTGATCCCTGGGGTTGATCTTACCTTCCACTTCCAGATCCAGAAGTCACACAATGGTATTCACCACTTTTTCCAGGCTCACATATTCTCTAACATGAGACTCGTGTGCTGTTTATTTCCATTCTCTTATCGTTTCCCAGCTACCTTTCCCAAATATCCAGATGTCTTTCTCTTCTTAATGCTAATAAGTTTTTTACCTTTCTGAATCAAGTAAAGACCCTCTCTTCATCTGCCCCGTAGACTGTTCCAAATGAAACCACCTTCAATGTCACTTATTTGCAGTGGGTTTTCATTAGCTGTTTTTCAGCACATTATAGTACTAAGTTAAGCTACAACTTTATTATTCATTACATTGTTTGATTTCACTGATCTTTCTCTGACTAATGAAGCCTCAGATCATTGAAATCCATATTAAAGTTTTAACTCCTATGAAAAGACTCTAGATTTTGAATAGGATTTCTAACATGTATGGAATAATAAAATCCAAGTTCTGTGAAAAGATCTAGAAAAATATTTTTTTTACCAGTGCCACCTCTACTAAAAAATTAACTGTGCCCCAAAGCAACTTAAGAACTAAATTTAAAAAATAATATCATACCTTAAATTTATGTAGAAACCACCACCAAAAGGAATCATGTAAAAGAGCAATAGAGACTTCTGAGAGAAAATGGGTCTTCCAGATTTTGAAAACCTTTTCCTATGGAAAAAAAGATGCATGGAGGTCAAATTAAAATCCATTATAAAACATGTTAATGCAAATAGGCTTTATAAAGAATATGTATTCAGTGGTTATAGACTAGCATTTTTCAAAAGAAATTTAATTGTGCCATATATCTAATATTAAATTTTCTAGTAATCATTTTATAAAAAAAAAAGGTGAAATTTATTTGAAAGACATATTTTAATCAATCAAATATATTTCAAATGTTATCATTTCAACATATGGGCATTAAATTTTTTCTTTTTTCTTTTTTTTAGATTTTATTTATTCATTTGAGAGAGAGAGAACACATGAGTGAGGGAAGGGCAGAGGGAGAGAGAGAGAATTCTCAAGCAGAGTCCCAGGTAAATGCAGAGCCAGACATGGGGCTTGATCCCAGGACCCTGGAATCATGATCTGAACTGAAGGCAGACGCTTAACCATCCAAGTCATCCAGGTGCCCCGGGCATTAAATTCTTAATGAAATATTTCACATTCCTTTGTAGCAATAGGTCTTTCACATATTGTATATATTTTATACATACAGCATATGTCAATTTGAATAATAAATTTTCATCGTAAATACCAGATCGGTTTTCAGACTTCATAAATAGAGTTGTGATTTTGCGCCAACCAAAATTGAAAGTTTTCAATAACTGAATCAAGTATTAGTTTTAAAATTTATTTATAAATTAAGAAATAAAATAAAAAATTCATCTCAGTCACATTAACCGCATTTCATATACTCAATAATTATACTTGCCTAATAGCCATTGAAATGACAGTGTAGGCTAAACAAATAACAGCAAACTCCAAAGTACATACTACAATTTCCCTTTTATTCTAAAGATAGGTATCTTGGAATTCTGTCCCAACAAGATCCGTCATAAGTCTAGACCCCATTCAAATAGAGTATACTCTTAAAGAAATTAATACAAATTGTCACATAAGGTTAAATCCATTTTCCATGACTATAAATCTTGGTTTGAATAGGCACATTCAATAGACCATTTTTATCTTATTTATTTAGTAAAAGTTTTTAAATACCAGAGTCATACAGTTAAAGACTTACTTTAATGAAATCCATAGGTAAGAATTCCTGTTCCTCAACACATGTCTATAGAAAGGACATCATGCAGACTTTTTTCTCTTTTAAAGATATTTTATTATATAAATCGTGAGGCAGCCAAGTCTAAATTATTTACAGTGAATTCCAATAGTCAAAATCATCTGATAATAAGATATTTCATTTCTTCAGATAAGTAGTTATGGATTGGAGTTTTTTTTTTTCATTTTATTTATTTTTTCAGTGTAACAGTATTCATTCTTTTTGCACAACACCCAGTGCTCCATGCAAAACGTGCCCTCCCCATTACCCACCACCTGTTCCCCCAACCTCCCACCCCTGACCCTTCAAAACCCTCAGGTTGCCCCAACCTCCCACCCCTGACCCTTCAAAACCTTCAGGTTGTTTTTCAGAGTACATAGTCTCTTATGGTTCGCCTCCCCTCCCCAATTAACATATAATGTATTATTTGTTTCAGGGGTACAGGTCTGTGAATCATCAGTCTTACACATCTCACAGCACTCACCATCGCACACACCCTCCCCAATATCCATCACCCAACCACCCCATCTCTCCTTCCCCCCAACCTTCCCCTCCAACAACCCTCAGTTTGCTTCCTGAGATTATGAGTCTCTTAGGGTTTGTCTCCCTCTCTGGTTTCATCTTGTTTCATTTTTCCCTCCCTTTCCCTATGATCTTCTGTTTCTCAAATTCCTCATATCAGTGAAATCATATGATAATTGTCTTTCCCTGATTGACTTACTGCACTTAGCATAATACTCTCAGTTCCATCCAAGTCGTTGCAAATGGCAAGATTTTGGATATTTTGATGGTTGCATGTATACCTCATCTTCTTTATCCATTCATCTGTTGATGAACATCTAGGCTCTCTCCATAGTTTTGCTATTGTGGACATTGTTGCTGTAAACATTTGGGTACACGTGCCCCTTCAGATCACTACATTTGTATCTTTAGGGTAAATACCCAGTAGTGCAACTGCTGGGTTGTATGGTGGCTCTATTTTCAACTTTTTAAAGAACCTCCATACTGTTTTCTAGAGTGGCTGCACCAGCTTGCATCCCCACCAACAGTGTGGGAGGGTTGCCCTTTCTCTGCATTCTCGCCAACACGTGTGTTTCCTAACTGGTTAATTTTAGCCATTCTGACTGGTGTGAGGTGGTATCTCACTGAGGTTTTGATTTGTATTTTCCTGATGCCAAGTGATGCTGAGCACTTTTTCATGTTTCTGTTGGCCATTCGGATGTCTTCTTTGTAGAAATGTCTGTTCATGTCTTCTGCCCATTTCTTGACTGAATTCTTCGTTCTTTGGGTGTTGAGTTTGGTAAGTTCTTTATAGATTTTGGATACTAGCCCTTTATCTGATATGTCATTTTCAAATCTCTTCTCCCATTCTGTCGGTTGTCTTTTGGTTTTGTTGACTGTTCCTTTGCTGTGCAAAAGCTTTGATCTAATGAAGTCCCAATAGCTCATTTTCCCCTTGCTTCCCTTGCCTTTGGTGATGTTTCTAGGAAGAAGTTGCTGCTGCTGAGGTCAAAAATGTTGCTGCCTATGTTCTCCTGGAGGATTTTGATGGATTCCTTTCTCACATTGAGGTCTTTCATCCATTTGGAGTCTATTTTTGTGTGTAGTGTAAGGAAATGGTTTAGTTTCATTCTTCTGCATGTGGCTGCCCAATTTTCCCAGCACCATTTATTGAAGAGACTGCCTTTTTTCCATTGGACATTCTTTCCTGCTTTGTCAAGGATTAGTTGACCATAGAGCTGAAGGTCAATTTCTTGGCTCTCTATTCTGTTCCATTTATCTATGTGTCTGTTTTTGTGCCAGTACCATATAGTCTTGATGATTACAGCTTTGTAATAGAGCTTGAAGTCTGGAATTGTGATCCTGCCAACTTTGGTATTCTTTTTCAACATTCCTCTGGCTATTCAGGGTCTTTCCTGGCTTCATATAAATTTTAGGATTATTTGTTCCATTTCTTTGAAAAAAGTTGATGGTATTTTGATAGGGATTGCATTAAATGTGTAGATTGCTTTAGGTAGCATAGACATTTTCACAGTATTTTCTTCCAGTCCATGAGCATGGAATATTTTTTCATGTTTTCTTTCCATTTTTTCCATGTTTTCTTTGTGTCTTCCTCAATTTCTTTCATGAGTACTCTATAGTTCTATGAGTACAGATTCTTTGTCTCTTTGGTTAGATTTATTCTTAGGTATCTCATGGTTTTGGGTGGAACAGTAAGTGGGATGAACTCCTTAATTTCTCTTTCTTCTGTCTTGTTGTTGGCGTATAGAAATGCAACTGGTTTCTGTGCATTAAATTTATATCCTGATTTTTATACCAAAAAGATTAGTTATCATGTATTCTGTGGGGGAACTTCTCTTCCATAGGCCACTAATTATAATATGGAGTACATAACGTAACAGCTTCAATTTAGTACTTAGTACTTAACAGCTTAGATTTAGTATTTTTTCATTACAAAGAACATATATGAAGTACATAAAGAATAAAGTAGAAAATTGAAATTCCAGGGGGAGAGGAACAATAATTTTGTTTAAATTATTTGAAAATTTCAAGCGAAGATAATTTTAACTGTACACTAATGGCACAATTCCTTCTATTCTAATTTTGGTTATGTTTAGTATCACTAACTTCCTATTTCAGTAAAATTTCAAATTATGTAGAATAAATCAATATTTAGCCAAAACAACCAAAAAAGTGGAAATTGGCTTAAAAAAAACAAAACAGAACCCAAACCCAGTTTAAAAAGTTAAATGATTCTCTCCTCTCCCCTCCCCACTTTGTGATACCTTTTTGATTCAAGTAACTATAAATACACCTTAAAATCTAGATTATCTAAGTTGCTTCTAACATTGAGTCTAGGTTGGACAAAATTACTTCTAATTTTCTATGAATTTCTATTCATATATATCAGTATGCTTGTGGCTTAGCTTTTTCCTCTGATTCACAATATAGCTCATTTTTCACCCATTTTAATTTAATAAAATTTTTACTGAGTATCAACCTATAGCCACAGTTCTGTTCTGGATGGTACAGAGGATAATGTACACTTTCTCTCATGAAGGAATTTAATTAATGACAGTATGCCCAGGAATGTGTTTAGATGGGTTTAGGCGAATTCATCAATTCCATGGATTCCCATATCTTCAATCATGTAATAGTAAACTAATACTCTTCTCGTTCCAAGTTTCAGATACATAAGTTTGATCTCTTAGTCTGTTACTATAAGCATTTCTATGAAAAAACATTTTCTGATATTTTTATTTTCCTACACTCACTTATATTCTCTTTGGTCTAATTTCATTATCTATTTTTTTAATGTCATTGCATTCTATATGCTATAGTAAGCCAATTTAAATTTTTTTGAAATCATATGGGAGTATTAACAAATAAAACACTAGTGTCTGTGTGTGGATATGCCCAGAAGCTTGTCATACTCCACCTGTCCCCTTCCTATATCTACTTCCACTCCTCACTTTCCTATTTCTTTCAATAATGCCAGTATCCCTAAACTAACTATATTAATAATTCCTTATAGCTGTACATCTCTGCCTTGTTTATCTGATTTGTGTTAGATGTACAGGCATCCATATTTAAATGGATGGTAAGATACAGTACCATCTTAGAACATGGAATGTTAGAAAGAATATCATAGATTACCCAGAACTACATTTATAAACTTAACAACAATTTAGCAATTTCTTTTTGTGACAATAAAGCCTTTTTTTCTGAGGAAATTGTGGAAAATATAGTCAGAAACAAATAAACAGGCTCCTGATCCAGGCATAACTACAATTAATATCTATAGTTTTTCTCTATAAAAATGGGATCAGGTGATCATATAAAGGGGGCAAACTAAGCTTTTACTCTCACCAAAATCCCACAAAATATAAAAGAGAATTGGAAAACATTTGCCTTAGTATGAAAAATAAGAGAATATCACTACTAAATCATTCTAGATATAGTTGTCAGTTGAGGTAGCCTGTAGTTGCCTGAGGGGTATATAGAAGACCCAAATCAAGTCAATCACACTCTATTTCTTGGAACATTGCATCTTGAAGAGAGTGAAAAAAAGGGGTTAAGTGGTTGATTATACTTCTTCTGATGAACTACAGTGGGAGCGAAAACAGGATTTTGTGTTGAGAAATGAAGAGGCACAGGAAAGCTGGAGGTGAGGGATGGGGAGTGATGGAGAGATAAAGGTGGGGAGGTAAGGGATGGACTTGGCCCCCCTCTAGGAGGGCTTCAGGAAATTCCAAGTCCACGTTCACCCCAGACAACTATCTGGAAGGAATCTGCCTGGGGTACAAGGAACATTGTTGAAGCCTGCAGGAAACAGAAACCTTGTTAGGTGACCACCTAATATTTAAGCAGGAAATCAGTATCAGGTACCACCCAACTTTCATTCTATGCTTGGCAAGTAATGGGCAATGATCTAGTTACTGTCCTATGCCCGCAGTACTTCAATTAGCTATCTTATAGGGATACTACTCAAAAATTCCCAAGATACCTGGAGGCTCAAAATGTGGCATTGTGGAGAAGGGCTCTCATAAGTTATTCTGGGGTCAAAATAAGCGGACTAAAATCTCTTGAGCTGATAAAGCAGGAAGAGGGAGGGGAAAACACCTGTTAGAGTCACATGCCAAGACAAAGCTAGCAACCTCAGACCCCTGAAGTGGTAACACAGAATCTAATACATTCTTTTCTGGTGATCAAGGTAGTAAACATCACTGGTCTTTTCCTTACAGACTTAATGCCCTCAAAATTCAATCATGCTTATCACCTAATTTGTCATAGCTTTAAATAAAAGTCTGATTCGTTATATCATATTCTCAAAATGTATCATACAATAAAAATAATGTTTACGTACATCAAAGTTATAGGCTTTTAAAATAAAAAGATAAATTTGTTCAGCATCCAAGTGTCTGGGTAGCTGAGTAAGCTCATTTGTTTTGAATCCTGAGAAGGTGAAACCCTAGAAAGAAGGAAATAGCACACAATGGTCATTACTTTACCCTTTCCAGTACAATAGTCTCGGAGGACTACAGAAGACAGATAAATATTTAACCATAACTAATTAACATATTTTACTTCCATTTATTAAAATAAGTGAAAACTTTTTATTGTACCTTAAAAAATCTTCCTATTTTCTGATTCTCTCAAATTAAGAGCTCTGGCATATTCATATGCTAAGTTCAAAAGCAAAATAAAATCGTATTTCAGAACGAACTTTGACAACTCGAATGATCAGAATTTTAGCTAGACTACCCATAAGGAAGGGGAAGCCAGAAGGAAAAAGCTTCTATGCCTGTTTCCACCTCTCTCTCTTAGAGCCCCATCTATATTTATAGCTATATCTATATTATTGTAAACATTCTTTATTTCTATATAACACTTCTGATACATAATCTTATAGAACAGAAATTTTAAATACCTCTACAGTCTTCTTTGTCTCCATTTCATCTGAAAGCTGGAAAACATTTAAAATAAAATCTTTAAAATTCTATAATAAATTTTTTATTTTGTAAATTTGTTAATTGTGTGTGTGTGTGCATGTGTATATGTGTGTGTGTGTGTGTGTGTTTATCTCCTACTGAAGCCTAGAATGCTGTCACTCTGCTAGATGGTGGGAATACAAAGATGGTCCTTGCACTCAGGCTAGTCATAGTTCAGGAGAGGAGTCAGATACATGCACAAACAAAACACAGAGAGATAAGGGCTATAATAAGAAATATAAAACTACTTATTGCACTTTTGGTTCACTGGGAAATAGACTCTGAGGTGGAGTTTAGTACTCAGAATGTCTATGGGAGTACCTTTGGGCTCAACGTCTACAGAAGACAAGGGAAGAGGTATAATTGGGAAGTTGGAGAAATCAGCTATGATACAAGTCTAACAGCTTCCATGGACTCTAAAAAGGGCTCTAGAGCTGAAAGGGCCTGTCACAGTTGTCCTGCATTTGGTTGAAAGAGCCATTCAGTTGAAAGGTCTTTCTGCCCCCAGCTTGATCAGTCATTAGATGTAGATTGTAGATGTAGATTGTAGATTGTAGATGTAGAAAGGGAATGTCTTTGGAAGAGGAAGTTCTTTGTAGGTAAAGCAACTCTGAAGGGAGCTGAAGGGTGCACCACTAACAGCACTCTTAGCAGCTAGGACAACAGATTCTTCCTTGAGGAAAATCTGGGATGTGCATCTCTATGTCCACCCTACTACTTTACACAGAGAATAAGTAGCCTTCTATGTGCATTAGTTATTGATCACTTGATATGTTGATAAATTGTTTATTAATTTCCACATCCCCATTTCTTCCAGAAATAACTAAGCTCACAGGCAAATCATACACATACACACACACACATTATATAATACACATATTATAGAGGAAGTGACATATGAAACAAATTTGCAGAATGATAACAGATTGCTAACAGAAAGAGAATGACATTATTGTCATTAAAAAAAGTACAAAAAGGAAAAAAAACAGATTACTTAGGCAAAATAAAATCAATTTTCATTTAATAAGAAAGAAGGCTGTGTGCTTGAGAGTTACAGATATCATTAATCAATGAGAATGGGGTCATATTTAGAAAGATGTTAATGTTAATCTCAAAGTCCTGGCTTTATTTTGCAGGAAGCAAGGAAACACTGAAAGTTTTCAAGGAGCACAATAATAGTAACACAAAACTAGTTCTTGATCATACAACCTGGAAAAGATATCACAAAAATACAAATAATATGTGTTAAAGTCCAAATAAAAAATCAATAAAAGATATTTAGCAATAAAAATAATTAAAATTTTTGTTATTATAATTCAACTAAAGGTCATTGCAATAGATCTCAAAAATTATCTGATAAAATTCAGAAGGCAAAATTTTTGAAATTCTTTTGAAAATTAAAAAAAAATTCCTTTCTCACATTGAGGTCCTTCATCCATTTGGAGTCTATTTTCGTGTGTGGTGTAAGGAAGTGGTCCAATTTCATTTTTCTGCATGTGGCTGTCCAATTTTCCCAGCACCATTTATTGAAGAGGCTGTCTTTTTTCCATTGGACATTCTTTCCTGCTTTGTCGAAGATTAGTTGACCATAGAGTTGAGGAAGAAATTACCAGTGTTTTCATGTTCCAACAACCCAGAATGGACTACTGTTGACATTTTAGTATTTGCTTACAACTATGTTATAAAATAAAATTTGAAATTTATTCAACAAAGTGTAAAGTTCAGAATTCCTTTTTACCATAATCTCTACAGTTCTATTCATGTGTTCCCCTTCCTTGAAAGAGTCACTATTTGTTTCATTTGCATCCTTCCCATTCCATTAACATATTTATATATATGTGTGTACATATATTTAAAGAATATAAACACCTTATATGTTTATATTCTTATGTGTTTTTAAAATGTAAAGAAATGGTATTAACTGTACATATTGTTTGGTAATTTGTCTTTTTTTCACTTAATATTATGTTTTGACAATCTACTCAAGTTGACATTTATGAAATCTGTTAATTTCCACATAGCTTTTCTACCAACCTACCTATTCCCCTGCAAAATATAAATAATAATTAAATCAACAGAAGTTCATAGTTGACTTTTGCCAAACATCCAAAGAACAAATGATATCAATACACATATATGGATAACAAATGATATCCCTATACAACTACCATGTTCTATAGTCTACAGATTAGAAAAAGAAATAAAACTAAGTAATTCATTTTCTGGGGTTAGTATAATTTTGATACCAAAACCAAAATAAAATCATATCTTATCAAACACAGATGCAACTGTCCACACAAAACAATAGCAAATCAAATCCAGTAAAGCAATAAAAAAATATAACCTAAGAATATAAGAATGTCTCAACTCTGGAAAAGTTATTAATGTAATCTGCCACAAAGATTAAAGGTTGAAAGCAGCTTCTGCTATCGTCACAGTGGATTATTTTCCTCTCCATTTAAAACCATGAAATTCTGTCTCAAGTGTTTGAGCACAGTGATACCTGTATCTAGATCTCTAACTGATTTATATTTAATCTACATCACATCCACAAAGCTTTAATAAACTAGGAATAGCTATTTAAACATTTAAAATGATGCTTGATAGCAAAGTACTAGCATTCTTTCCAAATCAAAGACAAGATGAGAAACCACTAACATTCCTGAATAATATGCATATACCAAAAATAATTTCCTTTATGCCAACAAAAACCATTTAATAAAATAATGGAAAAATAATTTCACTGATATTAGTAACCAAAATTTAAGATACCGAAGAATAAATTTAACAGGGAATGTTTAGAACTTATTTGAAGAAAATCACACAAATATACTGATGACCTAAAAGAAAATCTTTGTTTTACTATCTTACACAAAAACACTAGATAAAGAATCAAATACACGCACACAAATATCTGTAATAATAACAGAACAGAACACAAGTGAATATATGTAGGATCTTGTGACAAAGAAACTCTTCTCAAATATGGCACTAAAGACAGAAAACTTCAACAGAAAATTATAGATCCATAAAAATGTAAAATTCTATATAACAAAAAACACTTCTTAAAAGTGACAAAGAAATACATATTACTGTATGGGTAAAAGCCTAAAGAGCTCTTAGAAATAAAAAAAAAATAATAGCCAAAAGAGTGGCCAAATTTCATTAATAGGCAATTCACAGTAAAAAAAAAAAACACACAAAGACTAAGAAAAACCTAAAATATCAACTTCATTAGTAAAACATACAGTTGATAAGATTTATGCTTATCAACTATGCAAACATTAAAAAATATAGTATTAAATGTTGACAAGGAAATGGATAAGAGATCAATCACAAACCCTATTGTTACAAATATAAATTGGTACTGCCTTTCTAGAGAACAATTTGGCAATACGTATCAAAACACTTAGATTTTCACATTTCTTTTCCTATGTGGTTCCACTGGAAATTTATCTTAGGAAAATAATCATGGATAAGCACAATCTTCAGTTGCAAATGTGTTCAGAGTAGCTTTGTAAATAATAGTGAAGAAAACTACCTAAATGTCTAACCAGAGAGCTATTTTATTAGTTTACTTTTAAGATGGTGGAGAAGAATATTTATTAATGAAAATTTCATATTATATTTAATGAATTACAAATATATAATTTACTTTGAAGTTTCTAAAAGAAAATAAAAATGCAAGTGACAAGTGTGATTTATCTATAAATGATAGAATTAGGATGTTTATCCTTTCTACTGGTTAATTATTTCTTCTAATTTTCTAAAATGACTACTTTAGTCATAATCAGGAAAAGATAATTTTGAAAATTGAAAAATAACATAAATGAGATGGAGAGACTAGTGGTGGCACTTAAAGTCTTTATAGCTTTAACATAATATAATTTTAAAATGTATTTTCGAAAAGGACTAACTTTCTAAAAGTAATTCAAAGTCTATCATGAAAGACTATGGACACTGGGAAACAAACTGAGGGTTTTAGAAGGGAAGGGGGCTGAGGGTATGGGTGAGCCTGGTGATGGGTATTTAGGAGGGCACGGATTGCATGGAGCACTGGGTATTATATGCAAACAATGAATCAGGGAACACTATCAAAAACTAATCATGTGCTGTATGGCGACTAACATAACAAAATTAAAAATAAAACAAAACAAAATAAAAGTCTATTCTAATTCTAATCAAACTCCCTAAGAGACTTTTTTAAAAAACTGACAAAGCAATTTTGAAGGTAATCAAAAGGAATTATTATTTTTTTCTAAAGGAAGAGGACTGATATAGAAACTGCACTACTAAGTATAGGTTATTATAATTATTAAATAACTGGAGTTTGAATGTATACATTAAATTATGTCTTCAAGTAACTTACAGTAATGTGAAAATGCCAATATTCTAATATGGAGTGTATAAAGAAGAAGATGAGTCTAGCTATTTTAAAAAACACAGATAGATACAAAAGTAGACAATAAAAGATTAACAGGAAAATTGAAAAAAATTCTATCAGTGTTTATCTGTGAAATTATAATAATTTTCTGTGAAAATATAATTTTTCAAGGAAGATGAAAACAAATACCATACCATTATCTTCTTTCTCCTATGGTACTTCCTTAGAAATGTCTTGTATCTTTCCAAATTTCCTTTAGAACCTTTAAAAGAATGAGACATATATGTACACACATATATATCTTTTAAAGTAAATAAAATTTAAATGCCTTAAAGAAATTACATATAAAACTATTCATGAGATCAACTAACTATTTTGATCAGCATAATGCTAGACACACATACCCTTAGTTGAATGAATAAATATTGTATTTTCTGTTTCCTCTCTTTAGAAATGTCATGCTCCAACTAATATCTTTTGTACTTACCCCTAAATCTAAAGTTTTACCTCAATCCTTCCTACAGAACAACCCCATGTTTTTCACATGGCTCAGCTACTTATGTTTGGTTGCTTCATGGTCACCTTAAATTCAGTAAAGTACAGTACTTTGGAACAAGTCTTAGTGAAAGTTTATGGGGGACAACGTTGAAGCCAGGTAACTCAGACTTGAGTCCAAACTCCAGATATTTACATATTGAGGTAAGTGAGCACATACAAAATTATTTTTTGGAAGTGCACACCTGTGCTCACTCACTCTATGTCTCTCTCCCTCCCTCTTTCTCTATATACATATGTATATAGCTTATATAATTTCAAAGATATTTTTTAAATTCAGAAAATGATTAAAAATGCAATAAGAAAATTTAAAATAAAACAGTAGTGAATTTAATAGTAGTATACTAAACAAATTCTCAGAATTTGAAAAACCAAGGCCCAAAAAAGATATTAAATATTTAAGTAATATAATTAATTAAATGTATTTAATACATAGAAAATACTTTATAAGTACAACTAATATTATCATTTTTAAGGCTTGTATTATGAGAAGTTTGCTCATTGCATAAAGAATGATACAAGAATCACCACTAGTATCTAAAACTATTCTGGAAATATTAATAAATACAACTAGGTGAGAAAAACATTATATAAATACTGAAAAGAAGTGAAAATGATCGTTACTGGAAGATATGCTTTTCCTTCAGTCTGCAGTTTTTTACCACTGAATTCTAAACACTTCCTACAAGCTAACCTAGCTCATGCAGCTCCATTTACTTTGGGTTTTTACATGGTTCTGTTCTTATGTTCTGACCCTTACTGACTTGCTTGTCTCTACTACCATTACAGAATTGATCCAATCCAGTTTCCTTGATACTCGGCCACCTCCGCTGCAGCTGAACAAAGTTCACAACTACTTTAGGGTGTTCTAACAACACTTTTGTTAAACCCATATGCTCACATTCAGCTAAAACTCTTGATTGAACTATGTTGAAATGAAGAAGTTTTTAAAAATAAAATAATGTTTATGTTCTCTGATATTTTATACCTTAGGATTTCTATTCTTTATGAGAATGCACACAGACACACACAACTGACCATTACTTTGCTCATAAAAGTAAGATTTACTTGTATCAAAAGTTACGCTCTTCCACTCAAATATTTTAGAGGCATGGCTTTTCAAAAGGACTGAACATTCCCCTAATCTTGACTCCATGGCCATGACTGCCTCATGTATTCGAGGGACTGTTCCCCACAGATGTGTATAAATTGAAGTAAATGAACTATCTTCTTTTATTTTCTTCACAGTGTGTAACCATTCATCACTATTTCCAAAATGAATTTCCCTTGGCCAGTAATCCTGCAAAAAATGTGAGAGAATATAACCCAAGTCATTTTTAATGAATTTAAATAATAGAGTTTTAAATCAATGAGCTAAAAATTGAGATTTAATTCCACAGATTACATTCTTTATATTATTGAAGTATAATTGGCATATAATGTTATATTAGTTTCAGGTGCCCAACATACTATACAACACAGCATTACTTTTCATTAAATGCATTTTAAAAATTGTGAAATAATCATAAACTTCAGAAGTTTCAGATATTTTACAAAAAACTTTTCTGAAAATAATTTGGTTACATGACTGATATCCCATCATCTTTGAATACATTATTGTGTATTTCCTAAAACCAAAACCATTCTCCTACATAATCAAAATATAACCATCAGAATTAAGAAATTGTCATTGAGACATTGTTCCTATCTAAGTCTCAGACTCTGGTCAAATCTTATCAACTAAACCAGTAATGCCCTTTATAGCAAAAGGATTTAGTTCAGTATCACGTGATTACATTTGGGCTTCATATGTCTTGAGTCTCCTTCAGTCTAAAAATTCCCCAGTCTTTTCTTGACCTCCACATATTTAAAACCATGAGTTCACAATGAAACCTGAAATTCCAATTCCAAACATCCTAGTTTTCTCTTTTTCCATATTACAATTACCATCTCTAACAGTGAAAAATCTAGTTGCCATGATCTTTAATGTACGTACTTACTTGATCAATCTTTTCAGGTGATCACTCTCTCCCATCCACTGCGAGCCTCTTTTTTATATGTAGATGCCCTTTTCATCGTGCTTCGACTCTGATATCCAATCTTAGGCTGCCAATTCTGTAGGGACACCTTTGTTACCCCTACTTGGGCTCTGACTTCCCATATAAGCCACAGCGTACCTCCACACCTCCATGAAAAAACACTTCATCCCCAGCCTCAGGTGGCTACCATCTCAGTCCTTTGAGCTCTGACACCTTGGTGTCACATGAATACTATTCTTATAGCTCAGATAGTTTGCTTAGGGCGATTGCAGCATATTTTCCTCCCCAGTGCAAATATGGACCCCTGCCTTGTTTGGGCCCCCAAATGGCTTTAGGACTAAATTGTTCAGGAAGGGAAAAAGAGGAAGGGAAGGAAAAAAAGGGAAATGAAAGGAAAGGAAGGGGAATCATAACCATATTTGTAAATCTAAATATAAGATTATCTTTTAATATAATCATCTAATAGCAAACAAAGTTAGCCTACATAATTAAAGGTTTATGAGTAAAAGAATTTTCTCTGTAATGGTAGAAAATTTGTGGAGAATAAAACTCTTCAATGGAATTTGGGTGAGATACTCTGGGAATTTAGCTAAATGGGAATAAATCTAAAGTCTGCAGATCAGGAATTATAAATATGCCTTGGTTTATTCCACCTGCCTTTTACTCCATTTAATGGCTTCCTAAACCCATCATATGTGTCTCCATCATATGTGTCTGATTTATGAACTATGCTCTCTAATAATAACAGGTACCTAAAATAATAACCAGCTTTTAATTCTGGAAAACTTTCCCACAGAATACCTAGGTCCTTCTGTCGTTTTAGAAAAAAGAATACACTTTGGTACGTAAGTGCCATCTCCCAAATCCTACAAATGTGTACCTTAAACAAGATACAACTACTTGGAGAAGTTTTCCTGCATTAAAATTTGGATATTATGTGCCAAAAAGTACAAAGACTTCAGAAGAATAAGATATGATCTCAGGACAACAATCCCTGGAGACAAATATTGTCAAGTCAGAATGACAGCTGCATTTGGAAACACAGTCCTTATGGGTCACGCATTACTATTGTTAGGGGTGTTGGGAGAGTGGAAAGAGGCTGAAATGGAAATGTCATTTGACAAGATTTTACAATACATACAAACATTTATGAAAATATATCCCTTATGCCAGGCTCAAGATACCACAATCCTTATTTCTAAAGGATTGAAATATATTATGAGATGAATAAAGTATTCTGAAATCCTATAAGCCTAATTAATTAGACCCTGTATTCTGTACCTTCCCAAGGTAATCAGGGGATTGACTGGTGTCCCAAAGCCATTAATGTGATGAAGGTGATGTGTAAATTAGCCCTGATTCTTCTACTGGCTTCTTTGTGGCTGCATGATTAAATGGATACCCAATGATGATCTTGTAGTAGCTCATACCTGCCTTTCCCCTTCATTTCTCTAATTACTTTCCTTTATTATTCCTTTCTATTTTGCCTTCAGTCTGTTGCTTCTTGAATAGAATATCATCTGAAAATAACTTTTGTAGCCAGACCTAGGGAAGCTAAACAGGAGTAGCCAATAAGCAGATAAACTGCCAGGCAGAAGTGAACTCATTATGTCAGAGACAAAATCAGCACTGCTAGGGTTTAAACATCCAGTGTCCACAGTAATTATATTTATTTAAAAACAAGTATATTCCAATTACAAAGAGACAAAAGAATTGGACAGGAAATTTCCGTTCCCTGAAGAGTTAAATTCTACATTATTGCACTATAGTCTTCAGCGATAACTTCAGGAAAACATTTATCTTATTTAAAAGGTCAGTGAAGCAAGAGCTGGATATGTACTTGTTATGTTTACTTTAACTACTGCAATTAAACTCTGGCAGTAGCAGAAGCACAAAATATTGCCTACTGGTACACAACCAGAGATGGAGCCGAGTAGCCACAGCGAGACCCTGAAGTTCGAAAACAAATTTAGTTTACTGAATATATGGTTAGGTTTTTACCCATGTCCTAAGCCCTAAAAAACAGTGCTGAGGTATCCAAAAAAGGGTAAGAAATACAAGGAATGACTAGGGTTAGAAGAAGTGACGTTTAGTTCTTCTTCCCTCATATTAAATTTTAATATAGGGAGCGACTGCAATGGATGGATGAATGGATAGATGAATAAACAGACAGACAACAAACAGGCTGTTCCCTGAATAAAGAGAATGGGATTGAAATAATTATTCTATCCTTAAGTATCTTTGATCCTGTGGAATAAAATCACAGTAGGAATCTGAGTAAGCATTCTTAGATAAAAGTCACATGAAAACAGAAAAACAAGACACAGAATATGAAATAAATAACAAGGAAGATCAAATGTGATGTGTAAATAAAGAAAGAATTCAATTCTTCAGTACCTAAAGAACGGAACGGAAAAAAAGGATGACAATAAAGAAAAATAGTACAGAAGGAGGGTGATGCTAATTCCATGATGGCAAGGATTTTCCCTCTGATTTGTTCACTATTGTATCTCCAGTGCCCAGAACAATACCTAGGACCTGGGTGGTAGTGAATAAAAATCATTAAATGAATGAATGGATAGGATAAGTAAGAGAATTGATAGTAGTGCAACACTAGTGGAACAAAAGGCATTATAAAAATAAAATATAAAAATATTTTTGGGGCACCTGGGTGGCTCAGTGGGTTAAGCCACTGCCTTCGGCTCAGGTCATGATCTCAGGGTCCTGGGGTCAAGCCCCACATCAGGCTCTCTGCTCAGCAGGGAGCCTGCTTCCTCCTCTCTCTTTGCCCGCCTCTCTGTCTACTTGTGATCTCTATCTGTCAAATAAATAAAATCTTTAAAAAAATAATTTTATAAAAACAAAAATAGAAATAGAATGGTGATGGAGTAAAGGGGAAAGAAGCAGGAAGCAAATGTGGGAATTGATCAAATCGATAAATGAGAAATGATTGAAGGTTTAAAAAAAGTACACAGAACTTTAAGAGGAAGAGGAGAAAGATAGGAGAAGAGAGAATAAAATATTAAAATTACAAAAGAAAGAGGAGTACCTCGTGGCTCAGTGGGTTAAAAGCCTCTGCCTCCGGCTCAGGTCATGATCCCGGGGTCCTGGAATCGATCCCCACATCGGGCTCTCTGCTCAGCGGGGAGCCTGCTTCCCTTCCTCTCTCTCTCTGCCTGCCTCTCTGCCTACTTGTGATCTCTGTCAAATAAATAAAATCTTTAAAAAAATTACAAAAGAAAGATAAAAATGGTAGGAATTGGCCAAAATGAGACAGCTTTAGATGATGTGACAAAAGATAAACTATAAGACATGAGAAACAGCTAACATGTAGGTTCCAGGTACTGGTCTACTGCTAGCTAGTAGTAGAGCTGGGATCTGAGCATGGAGAGTCTGACACTAGAGCCTCTGTTTTTAACCCCTATACCACTAAGCAGATTCATACATTTGCTTTTATATTTTAGAGGGAAATTAAATAGATAGGCTTTCCAGGGAGCCATAAGCAGTTTAGAATATATTTTAGTTTCTGTTTTGTTTTACTCATTTATCATATGCCTTGTTTCTAAAAAAAAAATGACAGCTCCATCAAGGGGGTATCTTTGCCTGTTTTTAGTAACTAGTATATTCTAATTATTCATGTGGTTGGCATGTAATAGGTACTCAATGTAGTTTTTGAATTTCTATTCTTTTTTTTTAAAGATTTTTAAAAAATTTATTTGACAGACAGAGATCACAAATAGGCAGGGAGGCAGGTAGAGAGAGAAAGAGAGAGAGAGAGAGAGAAGGAAGCAGGCTCCCTGCTGAGCAGAGAGCCCAATGTGGGGCTCGATCCCAGGACCCTGGGATCATGACCTGAGCCAAAGGCAGAGGCTTTAACCCACTGAGCCACCCAGGCGCCCCGAATTTCTATTCTTAAAGTCTTTTCAAAGCTTTCCACATCTTCACAACTGATTATTTATTTATAGAGAAGTGGGGCGAGAGAGAGATAAAGAGATAAGCAGAGAGAGAGTCTCAAGCAGGGGCTTGATGGATTTCACCACCCTTAGAGCATGACCTGAGCTGGAATCAAGAGTCAGATGCTTAAATGACTGAGCCACCCAGGTGCCCTTCCACAACTGATATTTTAAAAGATGTGTTGGCATATAAAATAGATGTTCTACTCACCCAATTTTGAAACTTTAAGAATTCTTCAATGTTCCTTGGAGGTTTTTGCGTTTTCTAATGAAGTAAAATCAATATTGCTAATTAACATAAAATCAAACTGTTTATGTTTACATACAATTTACTTAAGTAAATGATACTAGACTTAAGTTATAATTTTCAGAGCCATAAGACATTGTAAAATATTCACCTTATAAAGACCCTGCACTTCAGAAAGGTAGAGATATCATTTTTGTGGTATATTTTATTTCATTTTATTTTTTAAAGATTTTATTTATTTATTTGACAGAGATCACAAGTAGGCAGAGAGGCAGGTAGAGAGAGAGAGAGGGAAGCTGGCTCCCGGCCGAGCAAAGAGCCTGATGCGGGACTTGATCCCAGGACCCTGAGATCATGACCTGAGCCGAAGGCAGTGGCTTAACCCACTGAGCCACTCAGGTGCCCCTAAAGGTAGAGATATCAATGTTTAAATCCCAGGCTTCCAAACCAAATTCTGTAAAAGGCTTCCCTCATATATTGCTCCTAGAAATAAATTCCACAAGAATTCTGTTGAATACCCTCATTTCAAATTCCTACAACAGTTCTGAGACATTTTGGGTTGCCTTGGATGGTGTCTACAATTAATCCAGAGCCAAAAATATAGTAACTTGCCCCTCTTGCCAATGACGTCTTTAAAAGGCCACACTAGTGACATGGTGAAAATAATTTAAATATTTGGATGTTTCTGTGTAATAAATAATATTCCCATTTTTATTAGTAGTTCCCTCATAAGTTGAAAACATATTCTTTCACTAGACAAATTAATTTTATCCAAGACCACATCTTGTTCTTCCTTGTATTAGAGACTATGTAACATTCTTTCTTCTGATTGGAAGGCTCCCTGTTCCAAACCCTCTCCCTCCAATTCCTGCTTGGCCTATTTAACTCCTATTTTAAATGTCAAATTAAAAGTCACTTTTTCTAGGAAGCCCTCCTTGTTCCCCCCAAAGATTGTATATGATAACACACAGCAGATTCATACCTATATGAGGATAGAAACTATAGCATAATCACTGCTGAACTGTCAAAATTTCACACAGTGATTGGCTCAGAGTTAGTGCATAACTACTTGCAATGTGTATAAATTAAGGAATAAATGAGTAGATAGATGTCAGAGAAATGTGTTATTTAAAAGGATAATAAGAACATTTCTAGAGAGTGAAAAACCAGCGAGAAGGCAGCAAAAATAAGAGAAATTCAGAATATCTCAATATAATATCCTAATGATATGATGACATGTCTGAAAAGACTAAAACACTAAACACATATTTCACATCAATATATAAATGATCAAGATTACAAAATCACCATATTTTTTAAAAAGAGCTATACATTTGAGGCTGAAGAGAATATTTCATTCTGTAAAATTGTTTAAAATAGATGATGAATATAAGCAGATAGATAACAACAAAATAAAAGGTATATGTAACAATCATTATAAAAATAAGTGTTCAGAAGCAAAGCTGCATAGAGTTGTCAAAAAAATTTAATGGAGAACATGGGACTCTAGATTGAGAAGGGTAAGAAATAAGAGATGGTGTGCAGGGGTGCCTGGGTGGCTCAGTGGGTTAAAGCCTCTGCCTTTGGCTCAGGTCATGATCTCAGGGTCCTGGGATCAAGCCCCGCATCAGGCTCTCTACTCAGCAGGGAGCCTGCTTCCCCCCTCCATCCCACCCCGTCTCTGCCTGCCTCTCTGCCTACTTGTGATCTCTCTCTCTGTCAAATAAATAAATAAACTCTTTAAAAAAGAAAGATGGTGTGCAGAGTATGCTTAGAAACAAACAAACAAAAACGTTCAGGATACAGAGAGAGTGAGTGTGAGTGTAGTAGTTTTGCTAGAAGGAAACTATCAGTATATTTTGAAATACATGGACTATAAAGAGACTAATTAAAATAATCTAAATATTGCCTTTTTTTTCTTGTGGGGATTATCAAACCATTTCTAATACACAGCACTAAAAATAATACCCACATTTCTCTTTAAAAATTCTTTTTTTATTTAAGTACAGTTGACACACATTACATTAATTTCAGGTATACAACATAGTGACTCAACAACTCTATAGGTTATACTCTGCTCACCACAAGTGTAACTATCATCTATCACCATACAACACTATCACAGTATCACTGACTATATTCTCTATGCTGGACCTTTTATTCCTGTGGCTTATTCATTCTACAGTTAGAAGCCTATACCTCCTATTCTTCACCCATTTTGCACATTCCCCTAACTCTGGCAACCATCAGTTTGTGCTCCATTTTTATAGTCCTGATTCTGCTTTGTTTGTTCATTCATTTGTTTTGCTTTTAAGTCCCACATATAAGTGAAATTACATAGTTTTTATCATTCTCTGTCTGACTTATCTCACTTAGTATAACACCCTCTAGGTCTATCCATGTTGTTGCAAATAGCAATATTTTATCCTTTTCATGGCTGTTTAATATTCCTGTGTGTGTGTGTGTGTGTGTGTGCACGCACGCACACACACACACATGCTATCTTCTTTATCCATTAAAATATTACCCATGTTTCAAATAAAGGAAATTAGAAAAAGTATTATGGAAGTGAAACTTACATGAGAAAGTTCCAGCTAATTTCAATATAAAATTCCAAAGTTCTCTAAGGTAAATGTTAAAAGGAGATAGGTATAAATTAAATGGACTTCTGCTATCAGTATAATGTAGAAGGATTCAAAACACCTATGCTTCCATAATAACAACAAAAGAAACCCAGACAATATAAAAACCTTACTTTTCTATGAGGTTGGCGAAGAGCAGTGGGTGTCAGTAAGCAGGACTGGCTATATCATTTGTGCCAATGCAGAGTCCCTAGTCCAAAAATTAAGAATTTTAAGATAGTAACATGAGACCACTAAAACAAGTGTGGGGTCCATTTAATCATGAGACCATGTGCAACTTCCCATGAAGCCTTCCTACATGGAAGCCTTAATGACCAGAAATCCAAAAAGAAATATTCTCTTTATAAGTGAGCATAAAGGTCTGGCAGCTTCCTTACCTGGCAGTGAGCTCTGATCATCCACTGAGGAAAGTGTTGGCTTGCCATGGTGCAGTAACTTTGAGGAGATGAAGAGAAATCACTTGGACCTGAGTCGTTGATGTGAGCTGGAGGAACAGGCTGGAGTCTGAAAGACACCCAAATACAAAAATATATGAGTCAGACAAACAATCCCTTCCCAGACCACTATGCCTCACTTCTGAGTTTTGTCTAAAAAGCAGCAGTCAAGGAAGGGCTGGAAAGATAGAGAACTTATATAGGCCAACACATTCTTATGGCACTTGGGTTCCACGGCCCTGATAGAGTGGGCTCCAAAGATGAAGCAAAAATGTAAAAAAAACTTCAGTCCCAACTTCTCCCAATTCAATATTGACTCGCTATTAGTTGGCTATGATGAGGGAAGTTGGAAGTTGTGTTAGTCAAAAGTGAACTCAATCCAATTAAAGCTGAAGCCAACCCTAAAGCTCAACTCAAGTCTAGGAGGAATAAAAAGATCAACATCTCACTTTGAATGCCAAGGAGAGTAACAGGCTTGTGCTTTCTGAAGACTAAGTAACTAAATTATACTTTGTCCTCTACAAGTTTTTCCCATAATGTCTAATACACAATAAAACAATTACAAGAATACTAACAAGAAGTAAAATGGGGCCCATAATCAAGAGAAACCACAGTCAATACAAACTAATTTACTGAGAACACAGTTGTAACTAGCAGGCAAGGACTTTATAGCATCTGTTACCAATATGTTAAAGATTTTACAATATAGGTTAGATTATGGTACATGAAGAGATCAGTTATTCAAGAGAAACAGAAATTCTAGAAAAGAAACAAATGGAAAAAAGACACAGGGTATCAGAATG